>NC_134788.1:65478477-65800977 GCF_046742065.1 Oratosquilla oratoria | reverse complement strand
CTGCATTACCCCTTCTTTTACCTTCACAAGACAGCTCATTAGTGCAAAGACCGGATGATCAATGACGAATATTGTCACTGGAGTGTGACAACTTAGCCTTGAATACAGAGGACAGTGATAAATTTTGGGCTGCATTATAAAAAAAAATAAAAAAAATTTAACAGACTTTTCACAGATTGCACTGTTCTTAGCCTACTCCATTCGAATACAGAATGTAAGAAAGTTTTTAGTAGATTTAACCTTTTCAAAACTAAGGTAAGAAATAGGTTGAATACAGTAACTGTAAATGGGGCACTGCTAGCAACAGAATGTATGAAAGTCTACTGGATCATGCTGTAAAAACTTTAACCCAACAAATGATATGTATTCTCTCTTGGCAGCCAAGTAAATATATAGTAACACCTCACATTCTGATTCTGCGTAATGTTATAAGCCGTGAGGTATAGCTTATGGTTAGAATATGAATAGTTATTTTAATGACACACAAATATGAAAGTTTTTCTTAAAAATAATTTCATCACGCTGATGATGAGGCCTATTATATGTGATTTGCTATTGAGGTATGGTATGTATTAAAATGTGATTATTTGATTATTTCTAATGAAACAGTAATCTGTGAAAGATCATTTATTTGAATTTCTCAATAATAAGATTTAGAAATGATGCATAAAGTGTACATTTTATCCATATCAAGAGATAGGTATTAGACCTCAAAATGTACGATAATTTGCACGATATTTCTTTAATAACAGTTCCATAATTTTGTCATGAAAACAATAATTTTGAGGTTCCTATACGATCATAATGTGTTCACGATCTGGCAACCCTGCTCCACCCTCTTGTCATTTGTTTACATATGACGCCATAGCCCGTCAAGCATTGAGTTGCTGTCTGTCAGTTATTTAAAGAACTTGATTTTGTGGCTGTGTTTTGTACAGGTTAAACAATTCGTAAGTGCAATGATATAGGGGTAAGATAAATTTGTGCATTTACCATTCTTCCATTACCGTTCGCAGTGTGTATGGTATTCTGAGAAAGGGTAAACGTATGACCGTGGATACTATCATACATGATACTATCATATATCAAAATGTTTGCCAATCTCAGCTGCAATTATCAATACCATTGGCTAGCTCTTATCATTCTAATATATTCTGAGTACCAGATATAAGTACCGTAAACTAATAGTAACGTCAGCAACTATATGAAAAATGGTAGAACATCTTTATATTTTGTACTAACTACTAAGGGTCGCTACGAGCACAGAAATTCCAAGTTTGGTTTAACCGTTTAATTCTTGTTGCACGTGAAAGATCTTTTCATTACAAACTAAATGCCTTTTCGGTTTTTTAAATCTCTTCAAAAATAAGGGAGATACATTAAAAAAAAATCTTTAAATTTGTGTTGGCTGTTGTATATGAAAGACTTCAGACATTTTATTAGAAACAAAATACTTAAGAAAAAATTATATAGCTTAAAAATAAGAGATATGATTTTTATTTTTTTAATTCTGATTTTTTTGCTAGATTTTACCATAGTGTGAGAATTGAGGGTGGTGATTTGTAAAAATTTGGTAAATGCAGATAAACTCTAAACCACTGGTCCAATTTATTGAAATCTGGAATTCATAGATTTTATGGGTCAACAAATCACCTGAGAATGTCAAAAATATTGTGGGACATCTCCATCATACCAAATTTGCCTTTTCATGGCAACCATTAAGTTCTTAATTTAGAGATTATCATCAATAAAATCCAAACCACTGGCCCAATTGACATGCAACTTGGCATGTGAAGGTTTTATGGGTCAACAAATCATTTGAGCATATCTAGATGTAGGACCTTCCTTTTATACTACTCTTACCAACACCTATCATGTTGCCATGTCAACTATTGTCAATTTAGAGGTAATCATCCATTGAATCCAAACCACTGGCCCAATTTACATGCAACTTGACGTGTGAAGGTTTTATGGGTCAACAAATCATCTGCGCATGTTTAAAACAATGTAGAACCTTCCTTTTATACTATTCTTACTAACACCTTTCATGTTGCCATGGCAACTATTGTCAATTTAGAAATAAAATCCATAAAATCCAAACCATTGGCTCAATTGACATGCAGCTTAGTATGTGAAGGTTTTATGAATCAACAAATCACCTGAGCTTGTCAAAAACAATATAGGACCATCCTTTTATACTATTCTTACTAACACCTTTCAGGTTGCCATGGCAACTACTGTCAATTTAGAGATAATCACCCATTAAATCCAAATGGCTGGCCCAATTGACATGCAATTTAGCATTCGAAGGTTTTATGGGTCAACATTTATACCATAATGATGTAAGTATTATTTGTCAACAACACCCTTTATGTACTAGGACATAAGTATCAGAGAATCTCAATATGTGAGTAGTCATTTTGCAACATTAATCGGTTGTTTCACTACATTGTTTCGGTCATTTTGCTTCATTGTTCGGTAATTTCGCAACACTTTTTTCACATTTGTGATCTGAATATGGTAAAAAATGATATGTGTGTAGCTTAATAAAGTAGCTTTGTAGGTGACAGAAGAATTTGCCTAATGAGGCAATTTGGTGATAGATAAAATAGTTTTTATTGGGCCTTGTTTTTATGCAATCATCGGGCAGATTATCTG
Organism: Oratosquilla oratoria; assembly: GCF_046742065.1. NCBI lineage: Eukaryota > Metazoa > Arthropoda > Malacostraca > Stomatopoda > Squillidae > Oratosquilla > Oratosquilla oratoria. Next base: position 65,798,319 of record NC_134788.1, on the reverse strand, counting down.
GCAGATAATTATAAAACAGTGACTCATCATGCACATTACTATTAGAATACCCGTTCATTTCACGCACATGACATTCTACTGTCATCTACAAGGTTACTTTATTAACCTGCATACATTGTATTTTTCATCATATTTGGATCACAAATGTGAAAAAAGTGTAGCGAAATGACCAAAACAATGTAGTGAAATGACCAAACAATGAAGCAAAATGGTTGGTAGCGAACTGGCCATGTAGCGAAACGATCACATACCAGGCAAGGCAAATTTTTGGCAGCAAATGCACAGGCGTGTCATCCCCAACAATTTTAAAATTGCTCATATCCAGAAGAAAAGAGGCTGAAAAACAGGATTATCAATATTAAATATTTTATGAATTGGTTTCTTTAGATTTTGACTTGGAAAACTAATTTACCATGGTTAATATGAAAGTTTGTGTTTAAATTGGTGAAAATTAGTATAGTTTTGAAGAACTGTGCATACACTTGCACAACAGCAAGAAAATTTGAAAATTCTGCTCATGCACTGAATACTACAAGCATTCAAACTGAGGCATACCTGTTCAAATGGGTCGCAAAAGATGTCGGAGTAAACATTATATCCATAATGGTGGCATCACCTGTGGATTCTTTTCATCGGAGTTGAATGGGTTTTAAGGGTCAACAAATCACCTGGACATGTAAAAAGCAATGTGGGACATATGCATCATACCAAATTTGCATTTCCATGGCAACAATCAAGTCAAAATAATCATCCATAAAATGCAGACCACTGGTCCAATTTAAATGTAACTTATCATAAGAAGGTTTTATGGGTCAAATCACCTGAGCATGTCATAAACAATATAGACCTTCCTATTATGCTATTCTTACTAACACTGATGATGTTGCCATGGCAACGATGAAGACTGTACACGTGAGTCCATGGGCAGTGTCACCATCATGGATGGAATTTTCAATTTGTCTTCCTGTTTTAGAAGTTTAGATTCAGTTCCTCAAAAATAGAAGGATTGCTGCTAGATAGCATCTAGCAACAAAATCTGACAATCCAAAACTCATTTTCCAGCAGCAAATGCACAGCCGCATCATGAACAACAATCTTGAAGTCACTCATTTCTGGGAAAAGCAAGCAAAAAAATATGAATATCACATTAAAAAGCTATCATATAGTTTCCCTTTAGATTTCCACTCAGAAAACTGAATTGCCACAGGAATGATCCAAATTTATGGTTAAATCAGTGAAACTCTGTCAGTTTTTGAAAACTGCATCTAAACTTTTAGAACAGGAAGATATTTTGAATCTCTCGTGTATGAGTTGAATGCTAACAGAGCTGAAACTGAGGAGAACCCATTCAAATAGGTTGCTAAAACTGTCGGTGGAAACATTCTGTCCATGCTGCCTGTTGATGTGCGCATTGCTACTCAGGGGTTAGATTAGGTTAGGTCAGGTTTCACATCTGCAATTCTTACCTCTATCATTGGCTATCTCCTATCATTGAGTATTTTGAACCACATTTATAAGTAGTGCAAATTTATAGTTATTCTGGCAGTGATTTTTTAGAAAATTGAGACTGGCAAACATTTTAGCATGTTACAGATATGTTCACCATTCTCACAGCTGCAATTCTTACCAATCAGAGTATTTTGAGCCCCATATGTACATACATACATATACCAAGGCTTTTCCCCCTTTGAAAGGAGGTAGCCAAAAAGAAAAAGGCATAAAATCATTACCACCCATTCCATCCCTAAATACACTCTACTCCCCTCCACCCTCCCTCTTATCTTAGCACCTCTTGGATGACGGGTCATCCCTGCATCTTGTCCACTGCCATGGGTCAGAGGCAGTGCCGCAAGTCACAGCACATCCACAACAAGGCCGCTTCATTCCTCTCTTCTCCAAAGCCCCCTTCACCCCATCTATCCATCTCATCCTAGGACGTCCCCTGCATGTTTACTCCCTCCACATCTGCCTTCCATACCTCTTTTATTAGTCTTTCTTCACTCATTCTTTCCATGTGTCCACATATGTAAATACATAGAATTAACGTCATTGTTGATAGAGATTTAAAAAATAAATGAGACTGAGAAGAATATTTATATTTATCAACATGTGTATCCTGTTTGCTTACATTGTTATTGTTCCTACATTGTTGAAAGCTCACAAATTTGGTACAAAGGAAGTAAAAAAAAAGTAAAATCAGAAAGGGACCTAGGAGTAACTGTTCCTAACGACATGACACCAGAAAAACATGTCAACAAATTAGTTGAAGAAACTTTTAACTTGTTAAGATCAATGGAAGTGGCCTTTGACTACATGGATGAAGAGATGGTAAAGGAAATACTAATTACACTGATAAGACCAAAATTGGAATATGCAGCATCCCTATGGACACCTAGTACAAAAAAAAAAAAAAATAGAAAGAATTCAAAGAGCAACGACAAAGATGGCACCAGCAAGTTGCAATTTGATATACAAAGATTTGACGAACTAAATTGACCAACCCTAGAACAAAGAATATTTCAGGGAGTTGCTAAATGTGAAGGAGGATAGGGAGGGAAAGATAGTTGCAGTGGGAAATGCTAAGAAAATGACCATGATGGGTGAGGAAAATGGAGGAGAAATAAGGAAGGATGAAGTGAAGGCAGTTGTTAAGATGATGAAAGCAGGTAAGGCACCTGGTCTGGATGGATGCCATGCAGAATGTCTAAAAAAAAAGTAGGTACAGTGATGGTGGGCTGGCTGGTGAGGTTGTGTGGTATTTGCTGGAGAGAGGGGTGGAGTGCCGGAGGACTGGAGGAGTGCCTGTATAGTTCCGCTCTACAAGGGAGGGGGTCACGGGTGTGAGTGTGGTGGTTTCAGGGGGATTAGCTTGTTGAGTGCAGTTGGGAAGGGTTGTGGGAGTATCTTGATTGAGAGGATTAGGAGAGGAACAGAGGGAGTAATTGGTGAGGAACAGTGTGGATTTAGGACGGGTAGAGGTTGTGTAGATCAGATCTTTGTGAGAAAGCTATAGGAAAGGGGAAGGATGTTTTTTGGGCTTTTATGGATCTGGAAAAGGCTTACGATAGGGTAGACAGAAAGGCACTGTGGGAGGTTATGCAGATATATGGGATAGGAGGAAAGCTTCTAGAAGCTGTCAAGAGTTTTTATGAGAGTAGTAGAGCTTGTGTCAGGATTAGAAATGGAGAGAGTGAGTGGTTTGAGGTAAAGGTGGGACTTCGACAAGGCTGCGTAATGTCACCCTGGCTGTTCAACTTATACATGGATGGGGTGGTGCGAGAGGTAAATGCAAGGGTAGTGGGTGAGGGATTGGAGATGGTTAAAGAAAATGGAGAAAAGTGGGAGGTGAGCCAGCTGTTGTTTGCGGACGACACTGCGCTTGTGGCAGGATCGGAGGGATTGAGGAAGTTGGTGACAGAGTTTGGGAGAGTGTGTGATAGAAGGAAGCTAAAGATAAATGTGGGTAAAAGTAAGGTGATGAGATGTACAAGGGGTGAAAGTGGCAGTAGACTGGAAGTGAGCATTAAGGGAGAGCGACTGGAGGAAGTGGATAGTTTTAGATACTTGGGTGCAAATGTGGCAGGAAAAGGTGGAGGTAGAATGTAGATTGAGAGAAGCGAGTAAATGCCTTGGTGGGTTGAAGAGTGTAATGAGGAATAGACATTTGGGAATGGATGCTAAGAGGAGACTGTATGAAGGAGTGATTGTGCCAACAGCACTGTATGGGGCAGAAACATAGAACATAAGAGAGGAAGAGAGAAGGAGTTTGAATGTGTTTGAGATGAGGTGTCTGAGAAGTATGATGGGGGTTACTAGGCTAGATAGAGTGAGAAATGAGGAGGTGAGGAGAAGAATGAGGGTGGAAAGGGAGTTGGGAGATAGGGTTGATGAAAGAGTATTAGGATGGTTTGGACACATGGAAAGAATGAGTGAAGAAAGACTAGTAAAAGAGGTATGGAAGGCAGATGTGGAGGAAGTGAACATGAGGGGACATCCTAGGATGAGATGGATGGATGGGATGAAGGGGGCTTTGGGGAAGAGGGGAAAGTCTGTTGAGGAAGGACGGGAGAGGACAGAAGACAGGGGTGAATGGAGAATGGTTGTATATGGATGATGTTGTGATGCATGAGGTGGAATGGGCGGGGGTATGGGGGGTGAGGTAGTATGTGTGAGCAAAATTTGACGCAGCCCGAAGGGATTTCTCCCCGTCTTCTCCTTTTATGCATGGGGGGACGGAGAGGGGTGTCGCTGATTTAATGAAGCGGCCTTGCTGTGGATGTGCTGTGTCTTGCGACACTGCTTCTGACCCAGGGCAGTGGACAAGGTGCAGGGATGACCCGTCATCCAGGAGGTGCTAAGATAAGAGAGAGGGTGGAGGGGTGTGGAGTGTATTCAGGGATGGAATGGGTGGGAATGATTTTATGCCTTTTCCTTTTTGGCTACCTCCCTTGTAAGGGGGAAAAAGCCTTGGTATATGTATGTATGTAGAACAAAGAAGGGAAAGAGATGATTTGATATCCATTTACAGAATTATGAAAGGGATGGAAATTCTTGATAGGGATGACCTATTAAAATGGGACAGAAGAGCTACAAGAGGACACGAGAAGAAACTTAAGAAGGACAGTTACAGAAGAGATCTGAAAAAGAATAGCTTTCCACACAGAGTAATAGCTATCTGGAACAAACTGAAAGAGGAAACAGTGAGTGCTAAAACTATACATGACTTTTAGAATAAACTGGGTGCAGAAAGATACAACAGTGGGTCACTACAAGCATAGCTCTCCTCCCACAAGATACAACTAGGTAAATACACACACACACACACACACACAAGTCCAACATGTAATCCAAGACCATGGTGAATTACACATATGAAGTAGGTGGGAAGAGAAAAGACTGGAGTTGTAATCAGAGTTTATTCATGACTAGTTTTGCTACAAGTTTTTCAAGAATAGTGTACAGGGCTAGAAGTGGCATAAATGTATGTTTGCATACCTTTCCTAATGGATATTTACACCACATATGTTGGAGCGGTATTGGACATACATATACCAAGGGCTTTTTCCCCCTTACAAGGGAGGTAGCCAAAGTCAAAGGCATAAATCCACTCCTACCCATTTCATCCCCACATACTCTACTCCCATTCACCATCCCTTCTTCCCTCTTTTCTTGGCCTCTCCTGGATGATGGGTGGCAGTATTCTTTCTCCTCTACCACAAGTTTCAGCAAAAAAGGAAATAAATATTCAGAGAAGTGATATAGGACAGCATTAAGAGTGGGGGGACAGCATAATGGAAGGACAGTCACAGTATAATAAAGTAGCATAATTTCTCTGAATAGAGATTTCCTCCATCACAGACAAAATGGTGTGTGGTTCTGGTCCATGGGGAACCCCATATACTGAGTGCAGCAGGCACTTGAGAACACACCTTATTGGTGACGTAGTATTCTAGATGCCACAGTTAACCATTGTTTTTTTTTTTATTCAGGCTGAACATGGCAGAACTGAGGATCACTCAGGAAATGAAGAGGCATGCTGTAATTGTCTCCTTGGCTGCAGGGCACTCCGACTCTGAGATCGCTGATTCTCTTTAGTGACATGAACATTGTATTCATGTCACCTCTTTCTCTTCATACTTTTAGTCTTTCCTCATATGGTTTATCTGCCAGGTTGGGGACCAGTTTGGTTGCTGCCCTTTGTATTCTCTCAATCTTGTTTACATCTTTCACTCTGTGTGTGGACCATACTACTGACACATATAGGTATGTCAGAATTTCAGAATTTTTTATTGTGTCTTCATATATTGCAACGCTACTTTAATATTCCGCAGTAGTCCCACAATCCTTCTATGTCTTTCATTGACAGGTTGTCTTTTATCAAGACTCCCAAGTCTTTCTCCTTTTTTACTTTTGTAATGTTCTGGTAACCCGAGATTGGGGGTCTGATGTAGTTGTAGGAATCCACTGAAGGTCTGTCTGATTCTTCCGTAGGAATCTTGAGGGGAGGTCTGTTGTATCAAGGGATTCAGTAGATCCTCAGTACTGCTTCTGGTGTGACTAAGAAGGAACTGTGGAAGATTTAGTTATTGTTGTTGTCATCTAGACTAGCTGGACAAGCAGTCACATCTCCCTGAGGAATGCCACAGCTGGAACAGTGTTTTCCCAAAAATCCCTTATAGATGAGTTGTTGGTGAGTATGATTGTGTAGAATATAGTCGGGGTATTGGTTGCATGTTATTTTGGCAAAGTAGCATGCAGTTGATACTTTAGGGTCTATATGGGGAGCCCCTATAGACCAGAGCCACACATAATTTTTGTCTGTGATAGAGGAAGACTGTTCATAGAGAAATGATGACACTTTTATTATACTGCAACTGACCCTCCATTATGCTGTCCCCCAACCCCTTGTTACTGTCCTGTACCATATCTCTGAATATTCATTTCCTTTTTTTTTTTTTTTTTCTACCCTGTGGTAGGTGAAAAGAGTGCTGCCACAAAGTCTTCCCAATTGAGTCGTATGAGGCGATGAAAAACGGGACAGGGATAGGACAATGAATCCTGCTACCTGTAGCCCCCAAAAGATGGATGTATTGGCATTGAATGAAACTAAGTTGAAAAGGAGGGGCGAGTGCGAGTTTGGGAGTGTAGTTGGGAGGTTCTCATGAATGAAGAGGATGAGGGAGAGAAGGGGTGGCTATACTAGTAAGTGAAGAGATAGGTAAGCATGTAGTGGAGTGGAAGGAGGTTTCTTCAAGGTTAATGTGGATGAAGGTGAAGCTAGGAAGGAAGATGTGGGTTTTTGTAAGTGGGTATGGGGCTGGTAGTGAGAAGAGTGAAGAGGAAATGGAGACTTTTTGGATGGATATAAATGAGTGCATAGAGGGATTAGGGAGAAATGTCAAAGTAGTTGTATTGGAAGACCTTAATGCTAGGGTAGGAAATGAACTAATAGATGGAGTGATTGGGAAGTATGGAGTTCCGGGAAGAAATCGTAGTATTGAGTTGATGGTGGAGATGTGTCTGAAAAGAGAGTTGATGATAGTAAATACAGTGTTTAGGAAGAAAGTCAAGCATAAGTACACATGGGAGAGGGTGGTGGATGGAAGGGTGGGAGATAGAGCATTAATGGACTTTATTGTGGTAACCAGAAGTATAGTAGGAAGAGTTAAGGATGTACATGTTGTAAGGGGAGAGAGTGGGGGGAATATTAGATAAGTTTTTGGTGGAAGGCAAGTTGAGAGTGGAGAAAGAGGAAAAGGGCAGAAGGTAGGGAGATACTTAGAGTGAACTGCTTAACCCCTTCACTCCGGGCCAAAATCTTGCGGGCAACATTAGCTGCCAGACGTGCGATGTTGCGTCATAATACTCGCATTATAAAAAATAAAGTCACCGCTGTATTGCTCGTTCTCTCTTTCACTTGTGAATTTTGATAACCATAGAAAATATGATGAAGCCAGTTTACAGAGTATGGGGATCACGCAGGTACAACTACAATAAATATAATCAAGACTCCGACATCGGCATCCTCACGTACCCATTTGATTCTCATGATTCCTGCGTAGGCGTCATCATATCGAAGGGGTTGAGGGAGTATCACATTGCTTTATAGAGTAGGTGATTTTTTTTGTTTTGTTTTTTTTCCCAAATACAGTATGTGTTCAATGAATATTGGTATAAGTACCCCTTACATTAGTGTGTAATTCATCTGGGTATTGTGTTCCTCCCATGTATTTATAAGGCATTGTGAATATTTAATGAAGATATAGTGAGCTCTAGTGAAGCTGTAATTACTTAATGGAAAATCCTTCCACATCATTCAGCTTGGTATGAAATGAAAGCTTAGAGTCTGGGGAACAAATCTTATTTAATACATTTTTTTCAAACTAATACCTCTGATTTTTTTTATTAATTTGTTTCTTTGAATAATTAAAAAACTGCAAAATTCAGGTTTCATAATTTTTTCTAGATTCAATTTTTTTTTTTTTACTGTAGAAAATAAAGAGCATGATGTTTTCTTTTAAATTAAGAAAATGTCAAAAATCCACAAGCAACAACTGAAGATGTTACAACAGAAAGAACATAAACTTTACAGGACGGGGGATTTAGATTTTCGCAACCATTTGTTTGATGGTTGCGATGTATAGCAAATCTCCAATTTCCTCTTCTTTGCTGAGGTGAGGGTGAGTGGTGTGGCATGGGTGGAGGTAAGGTGGGCATGGCTAGTAAATGCTTGTGGAGTGCTGGGTGTAGCTGTGCTACTTTTCTCCTCTTTTTCCTTCTTGTTTCTATTTCAGGCATTCACGGGCCCTCTCTATATTCTGCCACTTCATTTTCTTGTTTCTTGTTAATTTTTCCATGATCACAGCAACAATACAGGATGAGGAATCAAAATTGTTGTGTACGGTGAGAGCACCAGGAGCGACGTCACCTTTCTTTGACCTTTTCAAAAGTACTTGTGCCCTATCCACTGTCTTTGTGAGGTATGCTGGTGGGAGGAGTTGCCAAATATCTCCATAAACACTATTCTGTAGCAAAAGACAAAATAGCTATAGAAATGTTGATGCTATATCAATATACAGGATGTTTTTTATGCAATAGGGTTGCCAGAGGTTCCCAATATTTTATCTATTTTATACTGTATAAGAAAATAGAAACAAAATACAGTTGTATAACTTTGTATGAGTGTTGCTACCATCATAGAGTAGAGATTCTTTTGAAATGTTTATCTAAAATTTGCTCATGTACGAGAATTTTTCGAATGATCGCTGGCGACGTTCCCTTAAATGAGAAAGAAAAGGTGTATAAGAAGTTGAGAGAGGAGTGGGAGGGAGTGAAGGATAGAATAGAACTAGGAGTGGAGGAGATTGTAGATATGCCCATTTCAGTAATTAACTGTTAGGTGTGGTTTGATTCTAAAATTCCATCTAAAGGGCAAGGAGGAGCATCATGGCCTGTGTTAAGACCCTATCTTGGATCACCTTTACCATATTTCTTCAAGTTATTTGTAGGGAGCAATCCAGTCTCTCTAGATACTTAGCAGCATGGATAAAGTTACCTCAGTTTTCCTCATAGTATACCACAAACCAGAAAGGTGTAGAGGTGCGGTAAACTTTGGGAGCACGTTCAGCATCATCAAAGAGGTTGGAACAATAATCATTCTCTCTCTCAGCTACATTGTTTGATAGAATAATCTCAGCAATAGGTTGTCATCCATAAGGTGTAGAGAATTTATTACCTCATGCAGTTTTGGCAGCATTATCTTTAAACATCACATGGAATTAATTAGAAAGACAATCACCATTGTATTTGAGAAGGATAGGGAGAACTCTTCCAAAAGGCTTGAGAGCAGAGTGGATAGCATAGTGTGGTACGGATGTGTAGATGTTGATTACTTGAAGGGTGCCAGGAGAGGACTTAGCAGGTGACCTGCAGGGTCTTCCAGCATGAAACAGTGGCAGGGGGAGTACGAGCTCCAGCCTGCACATTTGTAGCATCACCATTATGACCAGAGAGTGACATCTCAAGGGCTTGGTCAACTGTCCATTGGGGACCAGAGGATTTTCAAAGTGTATCCATAGAGATATTTTTATATAACTGGCGGAGCCAAGGGCAACCATATACTGGAACTACGTGGGGAGCAAGAACTGGCCATCATAAATGGGGTACCTCATCCCCATGGGAGCAACTTATTTTTAAAAGTGGTTCCTCATGATTTGAAAGTTTGTTCATAAGATAGCTAATACCTCCCTCCATGATTAATCCTGATCCATCCAGTACAGGATGACCTCATGAGGTGGTCCTTCTAGTGGGCAGCACCTTTGGCCCATATAGGCAGCTTAGCTCCCTCAACTGTGACCTTGCCAGCATAGATGGCCCTCTCCCTGTAAGTAAGGAAGAGCTGGGGCTGATGCACCCACTAACCTTCCTTGCCAGGTCATTGGGACGTTGAATCCCCCCCCACACACACACACACTACCACCACAACAACAACAAAGTGGTTCCCATTACAGGGGAACAACTAGGCGAATGCAAGATTGATAAAAGGGTGTTGGATAGGTGTATGCCTTGAGTGTCACCTCCCTTACAGGAGAAAAGGGCCTATTGATATGTACTATTGCCAGCATTTATAACTGGTACACTGGTTGAAAAGTGGCTCATGTTGGAGTTGATCTAGCAACTGTGTAGTAAAACAGTATGAATGGGTTGGAGTATACACCATTAATGACCAGTTTACAATTTTCAGAGTTTCCACTATGAACTTGGTATGATGTATTTATCTAGATGTATTTTACAGGAAGGGGAGCTATGCTTGTGGTGTCCCATCTCCATATCTTGTTTTATCTAGACTCTTTTTCAAATTTGTGTACTGTTTTTGCACACACCTTATTCTCATCTAACTTGTTCCAAATATCTATTATCCTGGGGGGAAAGCTGTTCTTTTTCTGGTCTCTTCTATATTTTTTTTTTTTCTTTTCTTTTTTTTTTAATTCTTTCCGTGTCCTCTTGTATCTCTACCATCCAATTTTTTTTAGATATTAGATCCTCTCTATCAATAATTTCCATGCCTTTCATGATTCTATAAATAGTTATCAAGTCTCCTCTCTCTCTTCTTTGCTCCATTGTCTGTAGCTCAAGTTCTGAGAGCATTGGTGCCAATTTCATAATTGCTCTTTGTATTCTTTCAAGTTTTGTTGTACATTTTTTGTACTTGGTGACCACGTTGTCGCTGCATACTCCAATTTTTGGTCTTATCAAAGTGACTAGTATTTTGTTCACCATTTCTTCACCCAGATATGTAAATACCACTTTGATTGTTCTTATCAAATTATAAGTTTCTCTAAATTTTTTTTTTATATGTTTCTCAGGGGACATTATCATAATAAGGACTCTGAGGTCCTTCTCCTTTTCCACAGTTTTTATTTCTTCCTTTCCCAGTTTATATGATCCCACAATTCTTTTTTTGCTTTTTCCAAATTCCATTATACTACACATCTTGATATTGAATTCCATCTCCCACTTCCTACTCCATTCCCATACTTTATTGAGATCATTGCAGTGATTCACAATCTTCTTCAGTGTTCACTTTTTTCAATAGTTTTCCATTGCAAAGAAGCTCATATAACTTTCAATTCCTTTATCCATATCATTAATATATATAGCAAACATTATTGGGGCCAGAACTGTTCCTTGTGGAACTCCACAAATCACTTCATCCCAATTAGAATGTTTGTCTCTTAATACCACTCATTTTTCTTTCATGCAAGAAGTCTTCCATCCACATCAGTAGTTTGCCCTGCATTTCTCCTACAGTTTCTAATTTCTTTAGCAATTTCTAATGTGGCACCTTATCAAAAGTTTTTTTTTCAGGTCAAGAAATGCACAATCAACCCATCCATCTTTTTCTTATATTATATCTATTATTCTTGAATAGAAACACATTAAGTTTGTGACACTTGATCTTCCTTGTCTAAATCCAAATTGCTATTGTGTTTTTCAAAATGCTTTACCCATCTAATTTTAATCATCCTTTCACAAATTTAAGCTACTGTACTTGTAAGAGAGACCGATCTATAGTTAGTAGGGTCTTCTTTGTTTCCCCTTCTGTATATTGGTACTATATTTGCTCTTTTCCAATCTTCTTGAACTTTTCCTTCTTTCAATGAACTGCTTATTAGACTATGTATTTTGTGTGTTCATTCCTGCATTCTTTCAAAATCCAGTTTGCCATTTCATCTGGACCATGCAATTTTCTGACATCGAGATTACTCAAGTGATTCCTTATTTCTTTCCTTGTTACTTCAATCTTTTTCATAGGGGGTGACTTTCTCCTCCCACTCGACAGCTCTAAGTTGTATGTTCTCCCTGGTAAACACTGATTTAAAATGCTTGTTGATAATTTCTGCCATTTCTATTTCCTCTGTATTCAATTCCTCCTTGTCATAGTTTCACTAATTCTTGTTTGTTTTTCAGTTTGTTGTTTACAAGTCTTTAAAACTGTTTTGGTTGATCTTTACATTTTTCTATGATATCCTTTTTGTATTTTCTCTTTTCTTCTCTGCGCACTTGTACAAATTGGTTTCTATAACCCGTATATATTTTCCATTTTTCAGTTTTTTGTCTTTCCTCCATTTTATCCAAGCTTTACCCCTTTTATCTTTTAAATCGCTACATCTTTTATTGTACCAACATTTTCCTTTTTTTTTTACATACTTTCTCACTCTTTATAAATTTTTGTCAAAATTTTCCATTTCTCTTCTACTGTTGTTTCCTCCTTGTGTAGCCTTTCCCAGTCTGTTTTTTTAAATATTCTCTCATCTTATCAAAATTTGTTTTTCAATACATCAATCTTCCCTTTTTATATAGTTCATTTTTTCCCATGTATTTTTCTTCATTTAGCTCCAGTTCCACTGATATGTGGTCACTTTTACTTATTGGTGTCTTATATTCAATATTGTCCACCATTTCAGATTTTGATGTGATTATTAGGTCAAGTCTCGATGGTTCTTCCTCATTTCTATACCTAGTATTTTGTATCCATTGTGTCATTGTATGTTCTATAATCATATGAAATAGTACATTCCCCCATAGGTCATCTCCACCCTTCACTGTCATATCTTCCCAAAAGATTTCTTTACAATTAAAGTCACCCATTATAACTATTGTTCTTCCATCTTCCATTATCTTATTTAGTGTTATACCTGTGTCTTTTAACATATTTTTGTGTTTTCTCTCTTCCCACAAAGCCGTTTTAGGAGGCACATAATTTACCACAAACTTCATGCTCTTCTTTGTCCCTGTTCTCTATTTCGATCATAATCATCTTCACTCTATTCTTTCCATATGTAACATTCCTCACCTTTATATCCTTCATCAGGAACATAACTCCACCCTCTTGTTTTACTTCTTTTTTTCTAATCCAATAATTGTATGCACCATGTCCTGGACTGTTGGGTGGTAATGGACCTTTCAATTTTGTCTCTATAATTCCCATTATGTCTGGTTCTTTTTCCTTCAGGTAATCATTCAGTTCATTCAAGCCTGTTATTAAGCCATCTCTATTTGTGTAGGACACTTTTACTTTTTTGTTACCTCCATCTTGTTTTCTGTTTTCCTTCCGTTTTTCTCTATTATGAACCATTTTCTCACTTTCATATCCACTACTCTCCAGTAGAATTTCTTTGACTCTGTTCTTTTCTCGTTTTTTTTTTTTTTTTTAGCTTCTATTCTTTTTGTTTTTTCCTCCTCTCTATCTTCTTTATTCATCTCTCGTTTTATCCATACCTGTTTATACTGATCACTTTTTGCTAGTTTCCCTGTCAATAAGACATTCTCAGCTGTTGTTTGTGACCTAAATTTGATATTAATTGGTCTGGTCTTGTCTATATTGTACTGTATTTCCCTAGCCTATAGAGTTCTTCAATTTCTTTATTTCTTGTTCACCTTCTTGAAATATTTTTAATATCTTGTGTACTTTTTCTTTCTCTTGTAGTCCTATTTGGATTATGCTTCTCTTCCATTCCTAATATGATTATACATTCTCCTTCTCTCTCATCACTTTGATAATGTGTCCTGAGTGTGTTCCTTCATCTGTTGTTTAACTTATCTCTAAATTCAATTTTGTTATCCTCCTGAACTTTTTTCCAATCACTTACCTCTTATACTATGGACTCTTTATTTTCTTTATCATTCTTCTTTAATTCCTCATTCTTCTCCTTTACTTCTCTTAACTGTTAGTTAGGTTTTGATTATCCTTCTTTAGTTCTTCCAATTTATGAACTCTGTGTAATTGTGAGTTGGCTAAACCTAACCTCCCATGATTTGTTCATTTTTGTTGGTTTTTCCTCTAGACTTGCTAATCGGGGGAGGTTGTCATCTCCTCCCTCATTAAATCCATAGAAATATTTATCTGCACTTTCCATTGAGCTGCTCTTATCTATATTCCTACTTTTAATTCCCTTACTTGTTCGACATCAGCTGTGTCGTCTGCACTGCGTTTGTTGTTTACACTCCTAGCATTTGAGGCATGTTCATCCCCTTCCTCATTTCCTTCCATTTTCTTCAATAATGCCTCCCCTTTGCCTTTTTTTACCTGCCCACTACACCACAAGCTTTCCCCTTCCCTACTAATACAACACAGGTACTCCCTCATCAATGAAATCCATGAAAGTTCCAATCTTCGTTGTCAGTCCGACTGTGTGTGTGTGTGAGTGTGCGTGTGTAGGTGAGATGTGTCACTAACCACTACTTGACTGCTGTTAGTAGTGGTCACTGAAAATCTATTTGGTCGTAGCAATATCACATCTATACACACACATATCAACATCATAAATGTATTGGAAATTCCAAAAATGGTTAATTGGTCATTATAATGGTGGGTGCTCCAACCCATTTATATTTTTCACTACAATGTAAACAAACACACAGTTGCCAGATCAAGTCTCCTACACAAGCCACTGTCCAACCAGTGTACCAGATATAAGTGTCGTTGATAGTACATCTGTCTGTACTGTTATGTTTTTGTATAAAGTGTTCATATGGGAAGTGTCCATTTGAGCAGAAATATGGGACAAGCTTTAATTAGAGCAAAGCTCATAGAACATCCAACTTGACATCGATTAATGTTAATAGGCAGGGACACCTAAACTAAAAGTGTACTAATATTAAATAAAAGTTCCACAATAGAATTGGGATAACTTTTTTCTTTCCCTCCCCATAATTATCACACAAGTGTCACAACCAGAAAGGAAATCACAGACTTCCTTAAAGACGACCAGGTATGTGTATACAAACAGGTGTTTTACTGAATGTGATGAGAAAAGGTATGGATAATACCTCTATAGTTTCGTAGATAAATTTTATTATATTTTGTTAATAATAACACAGGTATATCACCTACCAGTGAATCTTAAATGATGTGACTTGCATCACTTATTTGAGTCAAATGAACTGAATAAACCTTCCTTGAGTTGGTCATGTTTACATTCAGGTCATATGAACCCAAACATGGTTTGTTATGGAGTTACATTAAAATATGGCTGTTGTGGCCAGCTCGGCCATAGTCCACTTCCAAATATCATGACATGATGAGAAAGCTATAGCAAAGTTTGAATAGTTCTGGTGGAATGAGTGCTCATGTAGCTATACGATGATTTTCACCTCGTTTCTAATGAAAAAGTAGAATGTAATATGATAGCACTATATCTGTTAGTGTTTCTTCCAATTTTATGTTAGGCCATGGCATGTGCAAAGGGTCTGTTTATGTATAAACTTTAGTATGAAATAATTAGTGTACAAAACATCCACTATCCTATTAGAGTATATTGCACACTTTCAGAGTTTTTTATAAATACAATTGTTTTTCAGGATGAAGGTAAATATCACCACTTCGTTGGAAGAGCTACCTGTAGATTCCATACTTGTTATAATGAAAAGGACCTAGTGTGACATCTGTGGCACAATTATATCACTAGTCATCTTAGATATCACATGATGGTGCCACACTGGAGGGAAGCCTTTCCAGTGTGACCTGTGCAGATGTTCCTTCTCACAAAAGGGTTCTCTCACTAAGCATATGATGAGCCACACAGGAGAGAAACCTGTTCAATGTGAGCTGTGCAATGCAGCTTTCTCACAAAAGAATTAATTTTTCATATGATAACCCATACTGGAGAAAAGCATTCTAGTGTGATTTATGTGATGTAGCTTTCACACAAAAGTGTCACCTTAAGAATCACTTGACGGGCCACAGAGAAAAGCAGCACTTCCAGTGTGACCTGTGTGATTCTGCATTTTCAAAAGAGGATGCTCTCACAAAGCTTACAAGGAAGCACATGAGAGAAGCCTTTCCAGTGTGACCTGTGTTACTGCTTTCTCATGAAAGGGTTCTCACTAAGCGTATGAGGATCCACATACAAAAGATGCCTTTCCAGTGTAATAAAGATTTCCCATGAAAGAATAACCTCAGAGATCGTGTGGATCCACACAGGAGAGGAACCTTTCCAGTGTGACCTGTGTGATTCTGCTTTCTCACAAGAGGGTCATCTCAAGCGACATATGAGGACCTGCACAGGAGAGAAGCCTTTCTAGTGTGGCCTCTGTGATAAAGCTTTCTGACGAAATAATCACCTTAAAGATCACATGATGATCCATGCAGGAGAAAAATCTTTCCAATGTGACCTGTGCAATTCTGCTTTCTCACAAAAGGATTATCTTGCGAGGCATATGAGGACCCACACAGGAGAGAAGCCTTTCCAGCGTGACCTGTGTGGTTCTGCTTTCTCAAAAAAATGTGTTCTCACAGAGCATATGAGGACTCATACAGGAGAGAAGCCTTTCCAGTGTGACCATTGTGATTCTGCTTTCTCACATAAGGGTACTCTCACACAGCATATGAGGACCCACACAGGAGAGCAGCCTTTCCAGTGTGACCGTTGTGATTGTGCTTTCTCACAAAAAGGTACTCTCACACAGCATATGAGGACCCACACAGGAGAGCAGCCTTTCCAGTGTGATCTGTGTGGTTCTGCTTTCTCAAAAAAAGGTGCTCTCACAGAGCATATGAGGACCCACACAGGAGAGAAGCCTTTCCAGTGTAACCTTTGTGATTCTGCTTTCTCACAAAAGGGTACTCTCACACAGCATATGAGGACCCACACAGGAGACAAGCCCTTCCAGTGTGATCTGTGTGATTCAGTTTTCTCACAAAAGGGTACTCTCACACAACATATGAGGACCCACACAGGAGAGAAACCTTTCAAGTGTGGCCTGTGTGATAAAGCTTTCTCTCAAAATAATTCCCTGAAAGATCATGTGATGACCCACACAGGAGAGAAGCCTTTCCAGTGTGACCTTTGTGATTCTGGTTTCTCACAAAAGAGTAATCTTACAAGGCATATGAGGACCCACATAAAAGAGAAGCCTTTCCAGTGTGACCTGTGTGACTCTGCTTTCTCAAAAGAGGATCATATCAAGCGACATATGGTGACCCACACAGGAGAGAAGCCTTTCCAGTGTGACCTGTGCAATTTTGCTTTCTCACAAAAGCGTACTCTCACACAGCATATGAGGACCCACACAGGAGAGAAGCCTTTCCAGTGTGACCTGTGCAATTTTGCTTTCTCACATAAGGCTACTCTCACACAGCATATGAGGACCCACAAAGGAGAGAAGCCTTTCCAGTGTGGCCTCTGTGATAAAGTGTTCTCACAAAAGAGTAATCTCACACAGCATATCAGGACCCACACAGGAGATAAGCCTTTCCAGTGTGACTTGTGTGGTTCTGCTTTTTTACAAAAGGTTCACCTCACGCAGCATACAAGGACCCACACAGGAGATAAGCCTTTCAAGTGTGACATTTGTGATTCTGCTTTTTCACAAAAGGGTTATCTCACACTGCATATGAGAACCCACACAGGAGAGAAGCCTTTCCAGTGTAGCCTTTGTGATAAAGCTTTCTTACAAAAGAGTAATTTCACACAGCATATGAGGACCCACACAGGAGAGAAGCCTTTCCAGTGTGGCCTGTGTGATAAAGCTTTCTCACAAAATAATTCCCTCAAAGATCATGTGATGACCCACACAGGAGAGAAGCCTTTCCATTGTGACCTTTGTGATTCTGCTTTTTCAAAAAGGAGTGCTCTCACACAGCATATGAGGACCCACACAGGAGAGAAGCCTTTCAAGTGTAACCTTTGTGATTCTGCTTTTTCACACAAGGGTACTCTCACACAGCATATGAGGACCCACACGGGAGAGAAGCCTTTCCAGTGTAGCCTGTGTGATAAAGCCTTCTTACAAAAGAATTATCTAACACAGCATATGAGGACCCACGTAGGAGAGTCTTTCTAGAGTGACCTGTGGAACAAAGTTTTTTCTTATTAGGGTAATCTCAGACTGCATATGAGGACCCACATAGGAGACAAGCCTCTCCAGTGTGATCTGTGTGGTTCTGCTATCTCACAAAAGGGTGATCTCACAGAGCATATGAGGACCCACACAAGAGAGAAGCCTTTCCAGTGAGACCTTTGTAGTTCTGCTTTTTCACAAAAGGTTTCTCTCACATTGCATATGAGGACCCACACAAGAGAAAAGCCATTACTTTGTGACCTGTGTGATTCTGCTTTCTTGCCAAAGGGTCATCTCATGATGCATATGAGGAGCCACATATGACAGAAGCCTTGCCAGTGTGACTTGTGCAATAAAGCTTTCTCAGAAAAGAATCACTTCAAAGATCATGTGATGACCCACATAGGTGAGAAGCTATTTCTCTACGACCTGTGTGATGCAGCTTGCTTATAAAAAAAGAATCACCTCAAATATCAGTTGATGAACTGCACAGGAGTGAAACCTCTCCAGTGTGGCATGTGTGCTAAACCTTCCCCACGAAAGAATCAGCTCAAAGATATGTGAGAAAGCTATAGGAAAAGGTAGGGATGTATTTTGTGCTTTTATGGATCTGGAAAAGGCTTATGATAGGGTAGATAGGAAGGCACTGTGGGAGGTTTACAGATATATGGGATAGGAGGAGAGCTGTTAAGAGCAGTTGAGAGTTTTTACACGAGTAGTAGAGCTTGTGGTAGGATTAGAAATAGTGAGTGGTTTGAGGTATAATGGTGGGACTTTCTCAGGGATGTGTTATGTCGCCCTGGCTGTTCAATTTATACATGGATGGGGTGGTGTGAGAGGTGAATGCAAGGGTAGTGGGTATGTTAGAGAAGGTTAAAGATAATGGAGAAAATTGGGAGATATGCCAGTTATTGTTTGCACTTGTAGCAGGATCAGTGAGATTGAGGAAGTTAGTGACAGAGTTTGGGAAGGTGTGCAAAAGAAGGAAGTTGAAGGTAAATGTGGGTAAAAGTAATGTGATGAGATGTACAAAGGGAGAGAATGGCAGCAGACTGGAAGTGAATATTAAGGGAGAGACTGGAGGAAGAGGATAGATTTACATACTTGGGTGTGAATGTGGCAGGAAAGGGAGGAGTTGAAGTGGAGATAGAATGTAGATTGAGAGAAGCAAGTAAATGCCTTGAGGGTTTAAAATGTGTAATGAGAAATAGACATTTGGGAATGGATGCTAAGAGTAGATTGTATGGAGTGATTGTGCCAACAGCACTGTATGGGGGAAAAACATGGAACATAAGAGAGGAGGAGAGGAGTTTGAATGTGTTTGAGATGAAATGCCTGAGAAGTATGATAGGGGTTCCTAATAGAGTGAGAAATGAAGAGGTGAGGAGAACAGGGGTGGAAAGGGAGTTGGGAGATAGGGTTGATGAAAGAGTATTGTGAGGGTTTGGACACATGGGAAGAATGAATGAAGAAAGACTAGTAAAAGAGGTATGGAAGGCAGATGTGGAGGGAGTGAAAATGAGGGAGCGACCTTGGATGAGATGGTTGGATGGGGTGAAAGGGGCATTGGGAAAGAAGGTAATGTCTGTTGAGGAAGGACGGGAGAAGAGATGGGGTGAATGGAGAATGGTTGTGTATGGATGATGCTGTGATGCATGAGGGGGAGTGGGTGGGGGATGGGGGGTGAGAGAGTTTGTATGAGAAATAAATTGATGCAGCCCGAAGGGATTTCTCCCTGTCTTCTCCTTTTCTTCATGAGGGGACTAAGAGGGGGGGGGTGTGTGTCGACGAATGAATGAAGCAGCCTTGCTGTGGATGTGCTGTGCCTTGTGACACTGTTTCTGACCCAGGGCAGTGGACAGGATGCAGGGATGACCTGTCATTGAGGAAGTGCCAAGGTAAGAAGGAGGGAAAAGGGTAATGGGGACTGGAATATGTAGGGGGATGGAATGGGTGGGAGTGGTTTATGCCTTTGTCTTTTGGCTACCTCCTGTGTAAGGGGGAAGAAGCCTTTGGTATGTGTGTGTATATATATATATGAGGTCTGTTTAAAAAAGTATCCGACTTTAGTTATTTATTTTGTTTATTTATTTATTTATTATTATTATTTTTTTTTTTTTGTGAAAACCTGATGGATTTGAATCAAATGCGCTTGCATGAGTCAACCTTGAACCTTCATGCGCATGCATGAATTTTTTCCTGCCTGTCGATAGCGTCACTTGCGTGAGGTAATGTGTAGTGCTCTCGGCAGTTTTTCATTGCAAGGAAAATGATGACTGGGATTTGGTTCCCGGGTTGTACCCATACGCCCAGGACTCTTCACTGGTGAAGAGTCCTGGGCGTATGGGTACAACCCGGGAACCAAATCCCAGTCATCATTACCTCACGCAAGTGACGCTATCGACAGGCAGGAAAAAGTTCATAAAGTCGAGGTCACTGTTTGTGGAGTCCAGCATGTCCTGTGAGACTTCAACACGAAGTTGCTTTTGCTCCGCCGTCAGCAGATTTGGCATGAATTTCACCGCTACTGGCCAAATCTTCAGTCACAATGGAATGTGCCAAAAAAGTGCTGATGCCCACCTCTTCTGCAATTTCTTGGATAGTCACACGACGGTCCCACATCACCACAGTGTTCACTTTGGCAATGACCTAGTCATTTCGGCATGTTAATGGCCAACTGGAGCATGGCTCACTCTCCACCGTTGTGCAGCCATCTTTAAACTGGTTGTACCACTCCTTAATCTCTGTGATGCCCATAGCATCGTCACCAAAAGCCGTTTGAATCTTCCCAATGGTTTCCGCCTGGCTGTCGTCCAGTTTCTGGCAAAATTTGATGCAGTAGCACTGCTCCAGTTGTTCTGTCATTTTCCTTCCATTGAAAAACTGCTGAGTACTACACTTTACCTAATGCAAAGGCTGCCAGCAACTAACCTAACCTAACCTTCTCAGGAAAGAGTGCTCTCAAATGTCACAAGATGACCCACACTTGAGAGGACCATATTCAAGTGTCACTGGTGTGATGCATCTTTTGTACAAAGTGTCACCAAACTTCATATTGTGGCTGACACACTGGAGAGAGGCCATTCCAGTGTCATCTGTGTGATGTGATTTTCTCACAGAAGAGTGGTCTCTAATGTCACATGATGACCCACATAGGAGAGAAACCATTCTAGAATATTCATCTCAAACGTCATTTGCCCATCCACTCCAGAGAGTAGCCTTTCTAGTGTGACTCGTGTGATACAGCTTTCTCATAAAAGGATTATCAAATATCATGTGATAACCCACACTGGAGAAATGCCTCTCCAGCAGCATGACCTGTAACATGAAGCCTTCTCACCAAAGGGAAATTTGAAATAGCATGTGATGTCTCATGTGGGAAGAAGCCTTTCCACTGCAATTTGTGCAATGTAGCTTTCTCATGAAGGAGTAATATCAAATGGAATATGATGATGGGCACAGGAGAGATGCCTATCTACTGCTACTTGTATGATGCAGTTTTCTTGTAAGATGTTTTCAAAAGTCACATGATAACCCACACAAGATAGAAACTTTTCAAGATCAATCAGAAGAAGTATATTGAATTTGGCATTAAATCATATATTTCCAATTTTATATTTCAATTATTTTATATTTCAAATATTGTCAATCTTTGCATACAATTTATGCTTGGGGCGACGAAAAGTCCGGCGACGAAAAGACGGCGACGAAAAGTCGTGCTCCCCTCCCGGGTCCATGACTTTTCGTCGCCGTCTTTTCGTCGCCGGACTTTTCGTCGCCGACGTTTCGTCGCCGCGACTTTTCGTCGCCGGACGTTTCGTCGCCGGACGTTTCGTCGCCGCGACATTTCGTCGCCGCGACATTTCGTCGCCGGACTTTTCGTCGCCGGACTTTTCGTCGCCCCAAGCATAAATTGTATGCAAAGATTGACAATATTTGAAATATAAAATAATTGAAATATAAAATTGGAAAGATATGATTTAATGCCAAATTTAATATACTTCTTCTGATTGATCTTGATGAGATTATTGGTAGTAGGGTCTGTCCAGTCACTTTCTTTCTAGTAATAATCACATAATCCTATTATTTATTATTATTACATTGGTCAGCTAATACTATTGATAGTGAAAATTCTTACGGAATTATAAGACTATCAATGATTATCTAGTTGTTAAATTTTAAATTTGTAATGCGTCGCCGGACTTTTCGTCGCCCCAAGCATAAATTGTATGCAAAGATTGACAATATTTGAAATATAGAATAATTGAAATATAAAATTGGAAAGATATGATTTAATGCCAAATTTAATATACTTCTTCTGATTGATCTTGATGTGATTATTGGTAGTAGGGTCTGTCCAGTCACTTTCTTTCTAGTAATAATCACATAATCCTATTATTTATTATTATTACATTGGTCACCTAATACTATTGATAGTGAAAATTCTTACGGAATTATAAGACTATCAATGATTAACTAGTTGTTAAATTTTTAATTTGTAATGCGTCGCCGGACTTTTCGTCGCCCCAAGCATAAATTGTATGCAAAGATTGACAATATTTGAAATATAGAATAATTGAAATATAAAATTGGAAAGATATGATTTAATGCCAAATTTAATATACTTCTTCTGATTGATCTTGATGAGATTATTGGTAGTAGGGTCTGTCCAGTCACTTTCTTTCTAGTAATAATCACATAATCCTATTATTTATTATTATTACATTGGTCAGCTAATACTATTGATAGTGAAAATTCTTACGGAATTATAAGACTATCAATGATTATCTAGTTGTTAAATTTTAAATTTGTAATGCGTCGCCGGACTTTTCGTCGCCCCAAGCATAAATTGTATGCAAAGATTGACAATATTTGAAATATAGAATAATTGAAATATAAAATTGGAAAGATATGATTTAATGCCAAATTTAATATACTTCTTCTGATTGATCTTGATGAGATTATTGGTAGTAGGGTCTGTCCAGTCACTTTCTTTCTAGTAATAATGATGTATGGTTTATACGGCACTGAGATGTATAGCTATTTGCCACACTCATATTATTGCATTGGGAGTAGGAATATAAGTACAAGTATGACATTAAATCATATATTTCCAATTGTCACTCTTTGCATACAATTTATGCTTGGGGCGACGAAAAGTCCGGCGACGAAAAGTCCGGCGACGAAATGTCGCGGCGACGAAACGTCCGGCGACGAAACGTCCGGCGACGAAAAGTCGCGGCGACGAAACGTCGGCGACGAAAAGTCCGGCGACGAAAAGACGGCGACGAAAAGTCGTGCTCCCCTCTCAACTCCCTTTCCACCCCTGTTCTCCTCCTCACCTCCTCATTTCTCACTATCTAGCCTAGTAACCCCTATCATACTTCTCAGACATTTCATCTCAAACACATTCAAACTCCTCTCTTCCTCTCTTATGCTCCATGTTTCTGCCCCATACAGTGCTATCGGCACAATCACTCCTTCATATAACCTCCTCTTAGCATCCATTCCCAAATGTCTATTTCTCATTACACTTTTTAATACACCAAGACATTTGCTCACTTCTCTCAATCTACATTCTACCTCCACCCCCACTCCTCCCTTTCCTGTCACATTCGTACCCAAGTATCTAAAACTATCCACTTCCTCCAGTTTCTCACCCTTAATGCTCACTTCCAGCCTACTGTCACTCTCTCCCCTTGTACATCTCATCACCTTACCTTTACCCACATTTATCTTCAGCTTCCTTCTTTCACACACCTTCTCAAACTCTGTCACTAACTTCCTCAATCCCTCCTCTGATCCTGCTACAAGCACAGTGCCGTCTGCAAACAACAGCTGGCTCACCTCCCACTTTTCTCCATTTTCTTCAATCATCTCCAATCCCTGACCCACTACCCTTGCATTCACCTCTCGCACCAGCCAATCCATGTAAAGATTGAACAGCCAGGGCAACATAACACACCCCTGATGAAGTCCCACCTTTACCTCATACCATTCACTCTCTCCATTTCTAATCCTAACGCAAGCTCTACTACTATCGTAAAAACTCCTGACTGCTCTTAACAGCTTTCCTCCTATCCCATATATCTGCAGTACCTCCCACAGAGCCTTCCTGTCTACCCTGTCGTAAGTCTTTTCCAAATCCATGAAGCCCAAAAAGCATCCTTACCTTTTTCTACAGCTTTCTCACATATCTGTCATACCACAAAAATCTGATCTACACAACCCCTATGTACTTCTTGGGAAAAAAAATATATACCTGGCTACAAAGTTCTGTATGAAATTGTTGTGATTTATTTAATGATGCTGTGGTGAACTTATACTAGTAAAGTAGTTGTAGTGAATGTTTTATAGGACCAGAATATCTCAAACCTGTTCATCGTCTCAACTTATATGTGTTGGAAATGGTCTAATTTAAGTTTGAACTAATATGTTATAGAAACAGTGGATTCCTACTTGATTTGTACAAAACAAATTAAATAAGTAAATAAATGATTGTAGTATTAATCAGTATTGTGAAACCACAATAAATAAGACAAAACTGAAATACAATTGTGTTAGAATGACTAAATGTATGTCTTACAGGCCACACTGACCTTGTCCCATGTTGTTTCAATCCATAACCATGACATGAAACACACAAATGACTTTAACTAATTGTAGTGTATAGAAAGGAACCAATAGTTGTTGGATAACATCATTGACTTAAGCTTATCATACCCAACCTCAAATTCATATACAATGCTAACTTGGTGTATATTTTTGACTTGCAATAATCATATTTTGATTTGAATTCAAGTTTTATTCCAGCTTGGGCTATATCACCTAAGCTATTGCAAGTATTTATGCATCCATATGGAAAACTATTTCTTCACATCCTTTAGACATGTAGTCTTTCATAATTTGTTCTCATGACCTCTTTAAGCCATCCTAACCTTAAGAGATCTCTTCTGTTAATTTTCAAAGTTGACAGAGCCAGTGCTTTTATTAATCTTTCCTCATATGAAATGTCTAGTATTGAAAGGGGAAAATGCCACATCCCTCAGTATGAAATATGGTTCTTAGAATGCTTGATCTTAGGAGACAATATGGCTTATGCATGATGCCAGCATTTTCCCCTTTCTATTTTAAATGCCTAATATGGTTTATCTGGCAGGCTGGAGACCAGTGTATTTTTACCTAGTTGTATTTACCTACTTGTATTATACAGGAAGGGAGCTATGCAAATAGTGACCCTTGTTTGTATCAATCAGCATCAAGTTTGTTCTTAAATTCTTGAATAGTATTTGCACACATTGTTGCCTTATTTAATTTATTCCAGGTATCCACCACTCTGTGTGGGAAGCTATTCTTTTTCAGATCTCTTCTCTTTAATTATCCTTTTTTAGTTTCTTTTCATGTCCTCTTGTTTTTCTATTTTCCCACTTTAATAGATCATCTCGCTCTAAGATTTCCATTCCTTTCATGATTTTATAGTTGGTAAATCTCATCTTTCTCTTCTTTGTTCCAGAGTTGGTAGTTCCAATTTGGACAATCTTTGTATGTCAATTTGGAGAGTGTTGGCATCTTTGTTGTTGCTCTCTGTATTCTTTCTAATTTCTTTATATTGTTTTTAGTTCTGGGTGTCCATAGTGTTGCAGCATACTTCAATTTTGGTAACTAATATTTTCTTGACCATTTCCTCATCCAAATAGTCAAATGCCAGTTTCATCAACCTTAGTAGGTTGAAGGTTTCTCCAACTATTTTGTTGTTGTTGTTGTCGTTCCCTAGACTGTCTGTCCGAGCAGTCCCGTCTCCCCAAGGAAGGCCACAGCCGAAACTGGGTTTTCCCACAAATCCTTTATAGAGTGTATGTTGTGTTGTTTGCGTGCATGATTGTGTATAATGCAGTCTTCCATTATGTGTTGTATGGTATGGGGTGAAGTGTTACATCCTGGGCAGCTGTTCACAACACGGTCGTCCAGCCTCTTCTGGTAGCTTAGAAGTGCTGGGTGGTGACCGCATCGCAGTCTGGCCAAGTGGACTCTGTCCTTTCGTGGGAGAGAGGATTCAGAAGGGTGGATATCAGGGGGTCTGGCATGCAGCAGTGTGTTGTCTTTCAGTGTGTTAATGGAGCGGTGAGTGATATGATTATGAATATGTTTCCGGAGGCTGGTATTTGGTGGTTGTGGAGGAAGAGAAGAGATTATCTGTGCGTAATAAAGGTCTTTGGGTGTAGTTTTAATGTTTCTTGGTGTGTGTGGGTGTTCTGCTATGTAGTGTAGCGGGTGTGATGTGTTTGTGGTGGCTGCAGCAAGTGTTTGTGTGCCTCTCATGTCGAGGTGGTCCTTGACTTTGTGGACTTTTGTTTCATGGTGTAAATGGTCTGTAGGTGTTGTATTTGTGCAGCCTGTAATTGTTTTTAGGGCTTTGTTTTGTATGATTTGAAGGGTGTTGTGGTGTGTCTCACTGAGATTAGGAGCCAGGACGGCAGGATCGCATATAATTCATCACTGAGCGTATGCATTGTTTTTGTTATATTAGTTTCTTTGTTTTGTCCAAATGTTTGTTCCAGTGATTGACTTAAGTGCGTCAAGTCTAGGTGTGCATTTGTTTTTTATGTTTGTGATGTGTTGTTTGAAAGACATGGATGTATCGTATGTTACACCAAGAATTTTTGGTGTGTTTGTGTGTGGTATTAGAGCGTTGTTGATGTAGAGATGAGGTATGTATTTGTGTTCTTTTGTCCAGTTGGTGAGAAGTGTTGCTGTAGATTTGGTTGGAGCTATTTTGAGTCTGTTTGTGATGAACCATGTATTGAGTGTGTCAAGGTAAGGCTGGATTATTTCTGCAGCTTTGTCTGTGTTTATACATGTGTGCATTGTTATGTTATGTCATCTGCGTAGGAGAATTTGTTGTATTTCTGTGTCTGATGTGGGTAAGTCATGCATGTATAGATTAAATAATGTGGGGGATAGAACTGAGCCCTGTGGTACTCCGTTCTTAATGTTTCTGATGTGCGATGATTGGCCATTATATGACACATGAGCATTCCTGCCTGCCAGATAATTGGCCAGCCATCTTTTGGTGTTATTGTGCATGTCTGTGTTATATATTTTATTTGTTAGGTTGTGGCGGGGGATAGCATCAAAAGCTTTACTAATGTCCAATGTTATAAGAAGTGTTCTGTGGTGGGGCCTATCTGAATTGATGCCATCTAAAATTCTTTGTGTGAGGTTTGTCAGAAGAGTGTTTGTGGAGTGTAGTGGCCTAAAACCGTGTTGTGAGTCAGCAAGGGGAATATATGGTGTGACAAGTATTAGGCGTTCAATGACTTTAGAGGGGTGTGGAGAAGTGTGATTGGCGGTGCGATGTGGTGGATTGTTGGGTTTTTGGGGTGGAATGGTGATTATTTTACCATGCTTCCAGATGTCGGGTATAGTGTTGTGTGAATAGCTGTAGTTTGCAATGTTTGTGAGTGCGTGTATACCTTGTGGTCCAATGTGTTTTAGGTGGATGTTGCTTATGTTATCAGGGCCACAGGCAGATGAGTGCTTGAGATTATGCATTATGAGTTTTGTCTGACTGTCTATGAAGGGTGTAGTCTGTGGGGAAGTCTTTCTTACGTCGAATGGTGCGTCGGTCGTCAGGGTGAGATGTAAGATGGCTCGTCTGTGCAAAATGACGTATGAGTGCGTTTGCTTGTTGTCTGTTTGAGGGTAGATTATCTGTTGTTGTGATTATTGCTGCGTGAGAGCGTGTAGTGTTACTGTTGGATAGTGTACTGTTTGAGTGTTTTGTACAATTTGCTGGTGTTTGTTTTGTGATCAAGTGTATTGATAAAGTTTTGCCAATTTTGTGTTTTTTGTTCATGTATTTTATTGGCAATCACAGTGTTTAGTGTTTGTATTTGGTCTGCTATGTTTTGAGGGATAGGTGTGGGGGTATCGTGTTTAAGTGTGTCACGTTGTCTGATGAGGCCTTGGATTTCTGGTGTGAAGTTGGGGTTGTGTGATTTTCTGTTGCCTCTAGGGATGTATCTCTTGTCTGCGTTTTGTATGATTGTATTAAAAGCATGCACAGCATTGTTTATGTTTGTGATTGGTGTACTGTTAAGTGTTTCAAAATGTTGTTCTGTCTCTTCAGTAAAAGCTTCCCAGTTAGCTCTCTTGTAATTGGTGTAAGTGTGTCTGTGGCCAGCTGGGGTGCATCTTGTTTTGGTGGTGATGATGATATGTTTGTCTGGTGACATGTTTTGGCTGATTATTACTCCTAGATCCTTTTCTGAGCTCACTTTTTGACTTGTTCTTCACCAATTTTATAATTCCTTGATGTTATATTTTTACTTTTTCCAAACTCCATTACACTACATTTCTTGGGTGTTAAAGTTCACTTACTACTTTTGACTCAAATTTTCATGGCCACTTTTTCCAATGGGGCAAAGATAGTTCAAGGAATTGATGATGTCTGCTTCTTTGCTTAGTACATCATACATGTACCAAGGCTTTTTCCCCCCTTACAAGGGAGGTAGCCAAAAAGAAAAAGGCATAAAAACTAATCTCACCCATTTCATCCCTAAACACACTCCACTCCCGTCCACCCTCCACCCTCCCTCTTACCTGGGCACCTCCTGGATGACAGGTCATCCCTGCACCTTGTCCACTGCCCTGTGTCAGAGGCAGTGTCGCAAGATACAGCACATCCACAGCAAGGCTGCTTTATTAAATCAGTGACCCCACTCTCCGTCCCCCCCTGCAGAAAAGGAGAAGACGGGGAGAAATCCCTTCGTGCTCCGTCAATTTTTTCTCACACATACTCCCTCACCACCCATCCCTCCACCCATTCCACCTCATACATCACATCATCCACATATGTATAACCATTCTCCACTCTCCCCAATCTTCTGTCCTCTCCCGTCCTTCCTCAACAGACATTCCCCTTTTCCCCAAAGCCCCCTTCACCCCCTCCACATCTGCCTTCCATACCTCTTTTACTCATCTTATTTTACTCATTCTTTCCATGTGCCCAAACCATCCTAATACTCTTTCATCAACCCTGTCTCCCAACTCCCTTACCTCCCCTGTTCTCCTCCTCACCTCCTCATTTCTCTATCCAGCCTGGTATCCCCCATCATACTTCTCAGACACCTCATCTCAAACACATTCAAACTCCTCTCTTCCTCTCTCATGTTCCATATTTCTGCCCCCATACAGTGCTGTTGGCACAATCACTCCTTCATACAGTCTCCTCTTAGCATCCATTCCCAAATGTCTATTCCTCATTACACTTTTTAATCCACCAAGGCATTTACTCACTTTTCTCAATCTACATTCTACCTCCACCTCCACTTCACCCTTTCCTGCCACATTTGCACCCAAGTATCTAAAGCTATCCACTTCCTCCAGTTGCTTTCCTTTAATGTTCACTTCCAGTCTGCTGCCACTTTCACCCCATGTACATCTCATCACCTTACTTTTACCCACATTTATCTTTAGCTTTCTTCTTTCACACACTCTCCCAAACTCTGTCACCAACTTCCTCAATCTCTCCTCTGATCCTGCTACAAGTGCAGTGTCGTCTGCAAACAACAGCTGGCTCACCTCCCACTTTACTCCATTTTCTTTAAATATCTCCAATCCATGACCCACCACCCTTACATTTACCTCTCGCACCACCCCATCCATGTACAAGTTGAACAGCCAGGGCGACATAACACATCCCTGATGAAGTCCCACCTTTACCTCGAACCACTCACTCTCTCCATTTCTAATCCTGACACATGCTCTACTACTCTCATCAAAACTCTTGACAGCTCCTAGAAGCTATCTGCAAGACCTCCCATAGTGTTTTTCTGTCTACCCTGTCATAAGCCTTTTCCAGATCCATAAAAACCCAAAAGACATCCTTATCTTTTCCTATAGCTTTCTCACATATCTGTCTTACTACAAAAATCTGATCTCAATCAAGATCCTCCCATAAGCCTTCCCAACTACACTTAACAAGCTAATCCCTCAGAAACTACTACACTCACACTTGTCCCCTTTTCCCTTGTAAAGTGGAACTATGCAAGCACTCCTCCAGTTCTCTGGCACTCTAACCTCTCTCCAGCAAACATTAAATAACCTCACCAGCCAGTCCATCACGGTACCTCCGTTTTTTAGACATTCGGCATGGCATCCATCTAGACCAGGTGCCTTACCTGCTCTCATCATCTTAACAACTGCCTTCACTTCATCCTTCCTTATTTCTCCTCCATTTTCCTCACTCATCACTGTCATTTTCTTAGCACATCCCACTGCAACTATCTTTTCCTATCTATCCTTCACATTAAGCAACTCCCCAAAATACTCTACCCATCTTCCCCTTACTGCCTTCTCTTCCATTATCATCTCCATCTGCACCTTTTACCTTTTCTTCTCTACTTGATTCTCCTCCTCTTCCTCTCTTAATTTCTTTCCAAAACATCTTTTTATTACTTTCAAAATTTTCTGTCATACTCTAATCCAATTTCACATCTGCTCTCCTCTTTGCCTCCTTTACCATGTGCTTTTCTTTTCTTTGTATCTCTCATATGATTCCCTCATCCTATTTTGTAACCAATCTGTGAAAGCTCGCTTCTCTTCTGCAACCTTCTTTGTTTCCTTATCCCACCATTCACTACTCTTCCTTCTATTTCCTCCTGTCCTTCTTGTTCCACACACCATCTTTGCACACTTTGTGACTCCCTCTTTGAACCATCCCCATTCCTCCTTCACTCCTAGCTCTACTCTATCCTTCACTCCCTCCCACTCCTCTCTCAGCTTCTTCTTGTACTCCATCTCCTTTTCCTTTTCATTTAAAGAGTTCGCTCTAAGTATCTCCCTACCTTTTGTCCTTTTCCTCTTTCTCCATCTATCCTCCACTCTCAATTTACCTTCCACCAAAAATTGATCAGATATTCCCCCACTCTCTCCCCTTAGCACATGCACATCCTTAACTCTTCCTATCATAATCCCATTTACTACATAATCCATCAACGCTCTATCTACCACCCTTCCATCCACCACCCTCTCCCATGTGTACTTATGCTTGACTTTCTTCCAAAACACTGTATTTGCTATCATCAACTCTCTATACACATCACCATCAACTCTCCACTACAATTCTTTCCTGGAACTCCACATTCCCCAACCACTTTGTCAATTGGTTCATTTCCTACCCTAGTATTAAGGTCTCCCAGTACTAGTACATTGACATTTCTCCCTAATCCCTCCATGCACTCGTTTAAATCTATCCAAAAGGCCTCCCTTTCTTCTACACTCTTCTCACTGCCAGGTCTATATGCACTTACAAAAACCCACATCTCCTTTCCCAGTTTTACTGTCATCCACATTATCCTTGAGGAAACCTCCTTCCACTCCACTACCCGTTTACCTATCTACTTACTAGAATAGCCACCCCTTCTCTCCCTTGCTCTCTCTTTACTCCTGATAACCTCCCAATTACACTCCCAAACTCACACTTGCCCCTCCCTCACAACTTGGTTTCACTCAAAGCCAACACATCCATCTTCTCACAAACATACCACCTATCTCTTCCCTTTTACTCTCATCTATACCACATCCACGCACATTAAAAGACCCAAACCTTAGGGTGCTGGTTGGAAAACTTCTAGACCCTCTTAGACCTTTACTTTTTTTTAGGAATGTCCCCTGTGGGGCAACAGGGAGAAGGATGCCTGGTCCCAATTCCCGTCCCGTTTTTCTCGCCTCTTATGATCTAAGTGGAAATACTTGGTGGTAGTATTGTTTTACCTCCACCACATGGGCAAAGCAAGGAAATGAAATTCAGAGAAATGGTACAGGACAGCAACAAGGGGTTGGGGGACACCATAGCAGAGGGACAGTAGCAGTAATGAAAGTTTCATCATTTCTCTGTGAGCAGAGTTTTCCTCTATCACAGACAAAATGATGTGTGGCTCTGGTCCATAGGGGTGCCCCATATAGACCCTAAAGTATTAACTGCCTGCTACTTTGCCATAGCAACATGCAGCCAATACCCCAGATGGGGAAGATACCTTGTGGGAATGTCAGTTCCTCTTATCCAGGTCACTTCCTCTATCCACTGAGTCATTGTGTTCTTCATTGTATTACTAATTTTGTTAAGTGATAATGTGAGCACAGAAGAAAGGGACTCTTCTTTCTAGTGTATGAAAAGAGATTGTGACTTGCTATTATGAAGACACAAATGAAAACAGGATGTGTGGTAGGGGGTGAAAATAGCTACATATGTTAACAAATTTGGATAGTTTATTCTCTCAAGTTCCCACAGAAAATAACCAGTTGCAAAGGAAATCTGTCACATTGTGCTCAGTAGAAATAAAAGCAGGTGAGAGAAAATGCATTGGGGTACACTGAGCATAGCAGTTTGTCACAGTGAAGAAGACTAATATAGGGCATACTTGGATATTTTCAAATAATCACCTGCTTTCATAGCCAAAATTATAGCTTTTCATGTGACTTTATTACTGGCCACCATATAATAATTGTGACCTTTTTTCCTAGCCAGAATGGTGACTTTTTCTGTGACTTTATTACCTGACACTCACAATATAGCCTAATCTGGATCCATATAACAACTTAAATCTATGTACTATGATTGAATTATAAGGATAGATTCCAGGTTTATAAAAAAAAAAACAGCATATAAGGATGGAGTCTTTGTGAGTATGATGTTTCACTTGTTACAGCAATATCAAGTACCAACAAAAAGAGGAAAAATCAGAAAGTGTTCCTGTCCAATTGGTACTTGATAAAGCTGTCTTAATAAATGCTCTGTCTTCACATGGTGTTCCTTTAGATAGACTTTTTGACAACTGCCAAATTGTATAGAAATCCCAAATTGAAACTTACAGTACATGAATGTATACTAAGGATACACATGAACCAAATGTACACATAGGGAGTTCTCATCAAGGTTGCCTCAGTGTTGGTTCTTAATGGGGAATCCCCAGTGGAGCTACTTCATGAGGACTCCCCAGTGGTGGGGGCTCTTAACCCTTTTTTCAGTGGAGCTTTCTTCTTCATGGGGTTTGGCCAGTCAGAGTGAACAGGATTTCCCAGTTGTGGGAGATTTAACATTGTTACCCATTGAAGTTTAGTTCAGGCTTCTAAAGTAGAACACCCTTACGGGAACCTTGTCATGTGTGTGTGTGGGGGGGGTTGTTATATAGACTTCAAGCCAGACCGTACAGTTCAATAGGCCCATAGATATTGCTCCATGTGTCTGTTAAATTGAATCCCTACTCACCATACCTAGACCTACAAGGGGGGACATTTTTTTTCAAGTGAGGTGTACCATGTTTGGTGTAATACATTTCCAAACCTCACCTAAGCCCAATGCTATGACTTTAGTTAGTTTAATCAGAAACTAAACCCGTACGAGACACGGTGTGGTCAATAGTTGTTGACTGATGATTTGGTGATATCTTAATTTGAAGTGCATATACATTTTTTCTGTGTATCTTTATTCGTTTTGTCGGGAAAATTGAATGGACCGGCAGGTTAGTTCAAAGATGAGCCCTCCAAAGTGAATAATAATTTTTGTCATACTACCCATTAAGCTTAAGGATTTTCTGTACAAATATAGAACAAATTATTATATTAAATTCCCCTTACAACCCAGTATTGTATTTTTGGAAATCATGTTCATAAAAAGGATAAAAACATTAAAATTGTCATTGAACCTTCGTCACCAATGGAGTGCCACAAAGCTCGGTATACTGCCCTCTACTTTTTCTCATTCATATAGCAGACATTAATGAACAAGTGAAACTTTGGTTGGGGTTTCTCTTGCTGATGATACTCATACATTTGGGACAGTATCAACTAAAGTGGAGGCTGGACAGTTACAAGAGAACCTCTTAATACTGTATTCATAGGCAGAGTACATTGGTCTTATATTAACAGCTGATGGGTTAAGACCAGACCCCAAAAAGGTAAAGTCCATTAAGGAGTTTTCAGTCCCTCGAGATAAGCAAGAACTACTAAGATTTCTGGGAATGATTAATTACTTAGGAAAGTTTATTCCAAATATGGCTGATATCAATGAACCTCTGAGAGGTTTGCTGGAGAAGGGAGATTTCAAGTGGGAAGGAGCTCAAGAGACATGTTTTCAAAAACTTGAAAACATGGTCAGTGAAGCACCAGTTTTGAGATGTGATATTTGTAAGCCAGTCACTTTGATCATTGATGCATTGAGATATACTGTAACGGCATGTGTTTTACAAGAAGATCATCCCAGCCTATGCTGCCATGTCCCTAACCAAGACCCAGAGAAATTGTGCCCAAAATAGAGAAAGAACTCCTAGCTATAGATTTGGGAGCAGAAAAATTTCATTCTTATCTGTATGGCAGAAGTAAGGTACTGTAATTGTAGAAACTGACCCTCAGAGAGTATTTTTAAGAAATCCCTGTCTTCAGTCCCTCTGAGGTTACAGAAAATGCTTCTAAAACTTCAGAAATATTCACTGCAAGTACAATATAAGAAAGGCAAAGGTATGTACTGTACATGGCTGATGCTCTGAATAGAGTTAGCTGTGCTGAAGAAATGCAAAATGAAGATTTAGAGGTTCAAATAAATTTTGTAACAAATGAACAGCTAGATGCTGCAGGTAATTTAGTTTCTGAAAGACAATACTAAGTGTATTTCAAACACTTAGAATATTTATTTTAGAAGGATGGCCTGATTGTAAAAGAGACATTCGGTGAACCCAGAAGTAAGGAATGCCTGTGCGTCGCTGTGGGTGGCAAGGGCCATGGGTGTGTGGATGTGTGTGTGAGTGGACGAAGGTGGGAGATGTGCAGAGGGTCGTGTTAGAAGTTAGACGGTAGGAAAATTATCATAGGGGCTGTGCTGTGTGTATCCAAGGAGAATTAAGGGCTGACGCAGAAGCAACCACAGGAATGGGATTTCTATGGAAAACAAGTAAGTAAATCACCTTTCCCACCCACAGGATGACAGGTGGTATTAGACATGGAACTGCCTAGTGTAGGCTTCATGGTCTCTTGCAGTCTCCTTCATTCTTATATTCTTATGTGACAAGTGCACTAGGCATGAAGGTTGTAAATGTTTTAGCCTTTCTTGGTGGGTAAATGAAAATCTCAAGACCTTTCTAAAAGTCTATTACAAAAATGATTACACTGGCAGACCTTCCTTGTCTGCTTTCCCACCACCTCAAGACTGACAGCTCTCCTCTCTGTCCCATGGGGTACATCTGCAAAGTTCCTGCATCAGCAATAATGAATGGTGTACAGTTTCTAATATTTCTACATTTATTATAGTGTTACAAGTTTTGGATACTATTTTATTTTACAATGGTTAGAATGTTTAGTTATTTCTGCTCATTAATATATGGTTATTAATCTAGGTTACATAGTATATTGTTCTTAGGAATCGGGTACTTCACGGTTTGGTCACGTGAAGGAAGAGGTTGGTGGTGTGTGTGTATGTATGTTCGTATGTGTGTTGCTGTGTAGTTTTCCATTGTGTTGTAATCCGTGAGATTATGGTTACATAATACCCCCCTCCGGCGAGAGGTGACTCCTGTCACCTGGAATAAGGAGCGGCGAGGGGGTTTGTTAAGTTTTCATACATAGATATATACATATATATAGATATGGCAAGTATGACATGATACCTGTTTTGAACCTTAATAGGTGTTGAGGGGGGGGTTAAATTGTCATTGTTTGTTGGGTGTGGTTTAATAGGTATCATGGCATACTCATTGTTCATCAAAGGGTGTTAGTTAATAGACTGGGTTAACCACTCCGTTCTTTCTCTTCCCTTTTTTTTTTGTTTGTACACTCAGTTTCACCACTTTACACTTCTCTCTTTTCTGGGAGATCTTTATGTGTCAGTTCTGTGACTGGATTTTGTCTATTGTCACTGGTGAATAAAAGGGGTCATTTCTGTGAGTTGCACTTTTGGGTCATCAAGGAGTAAAGGGGTTCTTCCCTTTAGTTAAGATATTGGGAAGTAGTTTTCTGGGTTATGACTCGTTTCTGGGAGTCGGATAATTGGAGTGGTAATAAGGTCAAATGTATGAAAGGTTCTAACATCCTTTGATGGGTTATTGTCGTAAAGTTACTTATGGATTATAATTTTATGGTTAAGATATATTACAGTATATGGGGTTCAGATCTTCTAGCCGGTGCATTTTAATGCACATACATCCACCAATCTACAAATGAGTAGGAGCAGAGCTAGGAGGGTGAAGGAACTGAGGGATATAGCGATTGATGGGAGTGTGGGGGTGGTGAATTGCAGCGTGTCCATTATATTTGATTGGGTGGTGTTTAGTAGGGCTACATAGTCCTGTGGGTTTAACCCATTCAACTCCGATGACAAGATGTCTTGTCATTTGGTCAAATAAAACAAAAAATCATAAAACACCAAAATGTTTGATCAAACACCAGAAAAATATGACGTCAGTCCTCGCTTCGCTCGCAGCGAAGCGAGGACTGACGTCATATTTTTCTGGTGTTTGATCAAACATTTTGGTGTTTTATGATTTTTTGTTTTATTTGACCAAATGACAAGACATCTTGTCATCGGAGTTGAATGGGTTAAGGAAATGGAAAGAGGTTTGGGAGGGTTTAGTGGTATTGGAAGGGGTTCAATGGGGTTGAGGACGGAGGTGAGGTTATATCGAATGATCATGATGATCCAGTGAGAGAACAGTGGAGCGCACCACAACAGGCTCCAGGCGTAGTGTGGTACGATGGAGCTAGTAGCATAGCAACGGGCGTCGTCTTGGAGATAGGAGGCGTGGTAGACGAAGATGGAGCGTGTCAGCGAAAAAAAAAAAAGGATAACTATCATCACATCAACGTATTGGACGCGGCTATAAAGGGAGTCAAATTTGCGCTGAAATGGGAGCTGCGTGACATCGAAATCAGGACTGATTCGGCCACAGTAGTGGGGTTTGATGAACTCAGTGCTAACGGCTGAGACGAGAGTACGCACGAAGGGAGCTGAAGAGGTCCTTGTGGAATGCCGTCTTGGGATCCTGAGGGAGTTAATAGACGAGTTTGGCTTGAGGATAAGGGTGAGGGATCGTAACGGAGGTGAATTCACGGAACAACGTCTCTGTCGAGGGAGTGCCGTGACATATTTTGGATCTTTGTCGTGTGGTCAATGACGGAGAAGATGAGGAAAAGTCATAACTTGGTGGTGAATGAGGGGACGGTGTCGCGGAGACCCTACCTACCGCGACGCGCGTCCTCCGAGATGGCTGCAGGACTATGAAGTAGGAGATGGAGGAGACGAGGAATAAATTAATCTCGAGATCAAGGTGGGGGGAAGGTGAATGTAGCACAGACTGGGACGCGCGGTTGGCACCCCCGGGTGGGGGTCAAAGGGCACGAGGAGTTGGTG
Organism: Oratosquilla oratoria; assembly: GCF_046742065.1. Lineage (NCBI taxonomy): Eukaryota > Metazoa > Arthropoda > Malacostraca > Stomatopoda > Squillidae > Oratosquilla > Oratosquilla oratoria. Next base: position 65,761,076 of record NC_134788.1, on the reverse strand, counting down.
ACCCCAAGAGAGGGGGGGGGGGACTGCCCGCGGGTCGGTGCGCGTGGGCCGTGTAGTGAGGGCCACGGGTGTGTGCATGTGTGTGTGCGTGGAATGAAGGAGGGACGCGGTTTGGCTATGTTACAAGTTAGACGGTAGGAAAAATAGCATAGGGACCGTGTGGTGTGAAGCAAAATAACCACAGCAGAAGAGAAACTTGTAGACAGTAAGTACTTTCGTATATTACATCTTCAGACTAATTGAAAGAGATACAGAGTTGTGTTTAAGTGTATCAGGTAGCAACCGTAGGGGGGAGACAATACAAGGCGGGTGGGGTGGGGTGGGGGGTTGACCTTACCTCCATCGACCTGACCAACACATATGGTTCAATCTGGCGGAAACATCTTGGTCACCATTTGGGTTACCAATTGATCAAATTTAAAATACCCATAGCCTAAGTTTATATTTTCTATCAAAAGTGCCTGATATTAAGCAAGGTTCTATTACATTTCTTTCGTGTAGGTTCTTTCCTTTGGCAAAAATCTTTTTGTTAAAGCCATGTTAACTTTAAAGGAAGGCACATCTCTACACATAAGTAAATCTGATAAAAGCAACACCTTAGTTATTATGGATAAAATTGATAAAGTAATTGATCTATTAAAGATAAAAAAAAAGCACTTATAATGAACTTGAAGATCCGTGTGACACGGTAAATAAGAATTTCCAAGCTTCAAGTGGCCCTTCGTTCCCAGCCCCCCAACACGACACTCGCAGGCTCCACCCGGCCGGACCTTCTAGCCCTGTAGTATACATTTAATTCATGCATGCGTTACATCTTGTGTGCCTTAGTTTCATTTCCTTGGCTCGTCCGGCGAACCTAACCACAACAAAAGCTCGAAGTTGAGAATAATATTTGACATCATTCATAAAATCATGTGTCACCCTCCATTTAAGTATTCCTGCTGTGATATTTATACCCTCGTTTTGTGCGTCCTACATACATCACTTCAGTTTTGTTTTTGTTCATTTTTAGACAATTTCTTTCTAGTCCCGTGTTCCGTCTCTATCGCCGTGGTTACCTGTGGTCCATGGTCTCCTAAGGAGACCTCAAATTAAAAACTAGTGGTGTTTAGTGAATGCCAACTGATTTTATTCAATGTTGAATTGGTTTCCAGGAGGCTACAGGACAGCAATACATAAGTGTGGGCTACATGGGAAAGTGTGTTGAGGTCTCCTGCTCTGTCGTGCCAGCAACAGGGTTGCCAGATTACTGAAGCAGAAAAAAGCCAAAGGCAACAAAAAATGAACCAAAAAGGCCAAATGCACTACAGAAAAAGGCCAAAAATATGCAGTAAAAATGCCAAACCTAATTATCACACTTCTCAATTCACCAAATACTATACGATATGTACTGAGCACTGAGATATAGTGGTCTACTGGAGTGGCGATCTGTGTATACAAGCGCTACGTAGTTCGTCAGTCCTCCGCCTGGGCAACGGGTGATGCAGTGGCCGCCATATTGGACCCCCTATGATTATATTGCGTACGAACTTAGATGTTCTATATATCTCAGTGGTACCAAGTAAAAGATCATACGCATACAATGAATTAATGGTTCTTTATTTTTTATAAACAGTATAAAAAGTAACTCAAAAGTATGATAATTTGTTTCATAATCCTTTTTAATGAGAAACAAAAATCAAATTAAAATTGTAGTTTTTTGCAGCATGCAAGTTTCATGGTCACTTTTTCAAAAAACAATATAAAAAAGTATAATCCTTTTCATGAGCAACAAAAAAAAAACAAGTCAAAATTATATTCTGCATTATAGCACCAGACTTTGGTAACCAAGGAAACATAACCAGTTTTCAAACATAGTCAATCACATCATCACATACATCATATTCATCTCCATACATATTTGCAGATGAAAATAAGCGGTACATATCAGGTGTGACCACAAAACTCCTGCAACACAAACCTCTGAAGTGCAGATGGGTTCTGATGCGAATAATGGCATCTAGGGTTCTTGTACTCAGTCTGTTTCTTAATTTTGTTTTAACTATTGTAGCATGAGAAAATATACGTTCAACAACAGCATTGCTAACTGGTGTGACAAGACAGGACAATGCATATGTTGCTAGGTCTATAAAAGATTTGTTACCATGTGTATCATAGCGATTACCTATTCCTATCCAGAACTGAACAGAGTCATCTGGTATTTTGTTGTCAAATACTGCCTCTTCAACCCAGTTTACATGTAATACATTCCTATACTGCTGTTCAAAGGCATTATATTTATGTGCTCGTAAGGTAGGGAATGGTAGATCCTTATATGGCACCCTTGCTGTTTGACTTAAAAATTTTGATGGGTGAAGACTACTGAGACCCTTGTATATGTTCCTCGTAAGAGGCAGACGTTTCTCAACTTGCTTGATGGCCTCCACGAGAAAGCTGTAATGCCGCGTCCACACGGTCGAGCTGTGCCTGGCAGACTTTGCCCCTACCGGGCAAAGTCCGCAGACTCTGCCCGTGAAGTGTCCACACGGCTGACGATGGTGGTTGGAGGTTAGTTGGCCGCAAGCAGAGGTTGGGAGGGAGTGGTTCAGTGCGGTACGATAACCATGGTTCCCGCCATACTTGGAAAGAAGGTAGCAGCACTTTACAGCATTATAATTGCTGCCTGCATTAAAAAGAAAAAGAAGAAATCACGGAGACATGTCTGGTGCCGGGAGTGGTTACAAAGACGTGATTTAATGGGAAGCTCAGTGACAATCCTACGTGAATTGCAGGATGAAAATGAACAACTGTTCTGCTATTGTATGAGAATGAACATAAGCAGCTTTTCTGTTCTCCTTTCGAAAGTGGAGCCATATATACAAAGGCAAGAGACAAATATGAGGAAAAGCATAGCACCAATAGCACGTCTTGTCGAGACCAGTACACACCAGCACTATGTGCGGACATGGTGGTAAAGGTAACTTCGGTCTGTACTGAGCGGGTTTGCTAACTTTGCTCGCACCTCACCTCGTGCGTTTGGCAGCGATGTCAGCCCTCCATCCACTGCCCGCAAATGGCGCCGGGAACGGAAAAGTTTGATGGTTTGCCCGATGAAATTGCCCGTTGTCGAGCAAAGCCCTCGTGCCCGGCGGACAGTGCTCGACCGTGTGGACGTGGCTTAACATCGAGCCTTGACGTCCTGAACTTTTGTTTCACCACTAACTTGATGCATCTCGATATACCTCTCCACTTCCATGGCAAAGCGAACTTCAAAATCTATTTCGGATATAACTAATTCACTTCCATCTGGGCTGAAAACTCTTGCCCGTAGACTATGATGATGTTGAGCAAGCTCACTTTCCATGCTCTGAGGATCGGCATCCGTGGCTTGAAAATATGAGTTGACGCGTTCAAACTCCATAACAATGGGTGTGACACAGTGAAAATACCAATAGTTGATTGGGTCATTTAGGATGTCAGAAATCATACGTGCCTTAAGCCACGTCCACACGGTCGAGCACTGCCCGCCGGGCACGAGGGCTTTGCTCGACAACGGGCAATTTCATCGGGCAAACCATCAAACTGTCCGTTCCCGGCACCATTTGCGGGCAGTGGAGGGATGGAGGGCTGACATCGCTGCCAAACGTACGAGGTGAGGTGCGAGCAAAGTTAGCAAACCCGCTCAGTACAGACCGCCAATTAATCGCTCGCTCAATCGCCCAATGGCAAAAGCCCTCTTTTATACACTACTATCTTTTTATTTCCTTAAGCCACGTCCACACGGTCGAGCAGTGTCCGTCGGGCACGAAGGCTTTGCCCTTGTACGAGCATTTTCAGCGGGCAAACCATCAAACTGTCCGCTCCCGGCGCCAATAGAGGGCAGTGCCGCAGTGGATGGAGGTCTTCCGTCACTGCCAAACGCACGAGGTAAGGTGTAGGCAGATCCACTGACTACCACGTTATTAGTACACCATGTCCACACCGAGTGCTAGTGCATATTGGTCACGACAAGACACTATAACTTCGATTGATATATATATAAATCACATGAATGTCTGTGGAATGTAAGGTGTTTTGATTACAGAAATAGAGACAAACGTGCTGCTGGTGTAATGCTTTGCCTCATATTTGTCTCTTGCCTCTGAATATAGCTCTCCACTTTCGATACAAGAATATAAAAACTGTTTATGTCCATCCGCACGTAATTGCGGAACAAAGTTTCATTTTCCTCATGCAATTCACGTAGGATTGTCACAGAGCTACCCATTCTTTCACGTCTCTGCAACCACTCCCGGCACCAGACACGTCTCTGTGGTCTCTTGTATTTCTTTTTAATGCAGGCACCAATTATGATAGAATATAGTGCTATCTTCTTTCGAAGTATGGAGCGCACCATGGTGATATTACCGTAATGAACCACTCGCTCACAACAACTGCTGGCGTCCGACTGCCCTCCAACCACCACAGACAGCTGTGTGGACATCTTACGCGGGCATAGACTGCAGACTTTGCCCTGCCAGGCACAGCTCGACCGTGTGGACGTGGCTTTATACCTGACATCGGCTCCACTAGCCTGCTCAGCACACATGAAACATGCCTTCATTTCTTCCCAGTTCATCAAGATGCTGTACATTACTTTCCCGCGCACTAGCCATCTGGTCTGAGAAGCTTGCTGAAATGGCAGCGAGGTTCCTGTCCTTTCTTCAGTTGGGTCCATTATGCTAAACAGTTGTTTGTAAGCTGCCCTCCTTACTGTACTCTTGGAAAACCATTTTGGTATTTCTGAAATTAAAAATCCCAAGCATGAAGGCAACTTCTCAAATGCATGCTTCACGCACAGTGCTAGAGAGTGACAAATACATTTTACTTGCACACAATCTGGAGACTCCTGCTGTATTCGGGTCCAAACGCCCGGACACTTGGGCGTTGCAACATTCAGGTAGTGAGCCAGTCCAGCAGGACTATCAAAGAGCTCTCTAGAAGGAGTGGCAGTCAGGACGAGATGTGGAGAAAAACGCTGGTGTCTACCGCATACCCTGTGCTGGATGTGATAAAGTATATATCGGCGAGACCTCCCGTGACTTGAAGACCCGGATCCGGGAGCATCGCTACGATTCCCGGAACAACATCACCACCAACGCCTGTGTTATCCACCGGAACACCAACGACCACCTGATGGATTGGAATAACGCAGAGCTTCTTTTTAGTGAACCAGACAGGGTGAGGAGGAAATGCCTCGAAGCGGCCGCCATTCAAAGCTTCATAACCATTAAGCAGAACAGAGGCATGTTCAACATCGCCCCTCCTATCATCCATCTGTTACCCGCATTATACAAATGTATGAAATGTCCCCCTTAGTCCACTTCAACAAACTGTCCGAAATGTCCTCCTTTATCTCCACCAAGTCCCACCCGTCCCCCTTCTCACACACCCCCCCTCCGCCCCTCCACCTACCACCCACCCCTCCCTGATGACCTCTCCCAGTTCCTTCCCCGTCGGCCTATATGTACTCAAAGTGTTTGCTATATGTCTGTACTTGAAAAAGCTGTAACAAGCGAAACATCGTACCAATAAAGGTTTCGATCTCACACGGTGTTGATTCTCACTCTTACTTGGATTAGTTTTGTCTTAGGAGGTGGCGAAGGAACTCCGTATTCAACTCACTATTATCAGATGAGCTTACTGAAACCAGAATGGAATATATTTAAGCCACATTCTAAAAAAAAAAAAAAAAAAGATTTAGTAATTTAGGCCAAATGCTTGAAAAAGAAGCCAAAATTGAGGTTTTTGGCCTGAAAAAGGCCAATCTGGCAACCCAGGACTCAGCAATCACAATTGCATCATAGAATTATAGAAAAAATGTGTAGAGATAGAAAATAGAAATGGAAGATAGAAATAAAACATAGATTTAGAATTAAAAATAGAAATAGCAATCAAAATAATAATATAAACAAAAATAATAGAAAATACGAATATGAAACAAATATATATATAATATAAATAGAAAATGAAAATATGAAATAGAAATAAGAAAATATACATATATGAAATAGATATGAAAAATAGAAAATGCGAAACATAATCTGAAAAAATAGATATAAAATATGAAACAGAAAATTAAAATAGGGATGTACAGAAAACTTCCACCTCCACCCTTATCATCTTATGCCTTGTGTTTACATATGACGCCATAGCCGTCTAGCATTGAGTTGCACTCGATCAGTTATTTAAAGAACTTGTTTTCGTGGCTGTGCTCTGTACAGGATAAACAAGTGTACCTTCTTCTTGAATTCGTAAGTGCAATGATATAGGGGTAAGATTACTCAGTGCCCGAATTTTGGCTAGATTTTGCCAAACCAAAGTGCAAGAATTGAGGGTGCCAATTTGTAAAGATTTTGGTAAAGAAATGCACATAAATTCTAAGCCAGTGGTCCAGTTTTATTGAAATTTGGAATACTTGTTTTTTAAGTGTCAACAAATCACTTGAGCATGTCAAAAACAATTTGGGACATTATCATACCAAATTTGTCTTTTCATGGCAACTATTATGTAGGTACCCCCACAAAATTTTCAAAAAACAAATAACCCTTGAATTATTGTTGCGTATGAAAGACAACTTTATTAGAAACAAAAGGCTTTTTAAATTTTTGAAATAGCTTAAAAAATAAGGGAGATACGATTTTTTAAATTATTTTTTTAGCCCGCATTTTTGGCTAGACTTTACCATAACAAAGTGTTAGAATTAAGGGTGGTATTTTGTAAAGATTTCGGTAAAGAAATACACATTAACTCTAAACCACTGGTCCAATTTAATTAAAATTCGGAATACTAGGGTTTTATGGATTAACAAATCGCATGAGCATGTCAAAAATAATGTGAGACATCTCCATCATACCATATTTGCCTTTTCATGGCAATCATGAAGCTGTCAATGGTGGTTCTCGCTAAACGACGACCGAAGTCGACCAACGCTGGCCAAAACCACACAATAACGGTTTTTGCTCAAATGCATAATTTATATATAAAAAATAGCATATGGTTGCATTATTTGTCCTATTTTCTTTAAAATGTGTGATTTCCATGTAAAATGATCAAAGAGAAGTTACGCTTTTATCCTCTGTAAAATTACCAACCGGCAACCAACGCCGACCAAACCCAAACAATGACGGCTTTTGCATGACAAAAACGTAACTTCTCTTTGATGATTTTACATGGAAATCACACATTTTAAAGAAAATAGGTCAAATAATGCAATCATATGCTATTTTTTATATATAAATTATGCATTTGGGCAAAAACCGTCATTGCGTGGTTTTGGCTTTGGTCGGCAGTTGGCGGTTGGTAATTTTGTAGAGGATAAAAACGTAACTTCTCTTTGATGATTTTACATGGAAGTCACACATTTTAAAGAAAATAGGTCAGACAATACAACCATATGCTAATTTTTATTTAAAATTATACATTTGAGCAAAAGCCAGTGTTTTGGTTTAGTCGGCCTTGGTTGCCGGTTAGTAATTTTGCAGAGGATAAAAGCGTAACTTCTCTTTGATCATTTTACATGGAAATCACACATTTTGAAGAAAATAGGTCAAATAATGCAACCATGTGCTATTTTCTATATATAAATTATGCATTTGAGCAAAAACCGTCATTGTGTGGTTTTGGTCGTCAATGGTGATGTGTAAACAAAATCAAATATGAACTGGACGCATAAGACTCATGGGTGATATGCCTATATGTGATGACCCTAAGCTCAAACATTAAGTGATCAACGCTCTTAAGCTTCTTATATCCAGGAGAAAATAGGTTGATAAACACGTTTATGTATATTTAAATAATATTTAGTGATACCTTACCTTAATATTTTTACTCGGAAAACTATGTTGCCGAGTTTGATAACCAAATTTTCGTTCTAATCGCTGAAGACATTTTCTATTTAAAGAATTGGGCATATACTTGCAAAACAACAAGGTGATTTTAATATCTTGTGCATCCGCTGAACGCGGGAAGCATTCAAATTAACTAAACAGAAGCTGGTGGTCCGCAAGAAATGGCGACGTAAACATTACATGGTCGACAGTGGCGCAGCGCGCGGATTCCGGGGTACCTATATTATGTTCTCAACTTAGAGATTATCATCAATAAAATCCAAACCACTGGCTCAATTGACATGCAACTTGGCATGTGAAGGTTTTATGGATCAACAAAGCATCTGAGCATGTCATAAATAATGTAGGACCTTCCTTTTATACTATTCTTACTAATGCCTATCATGTTGCAATGGCAACTATTGTCAATTTAGAGATAATCATTCCTAAATCCAAACCGTTGGCTCAACTGACGTGCAACTTGGCATATGAAGATTTTATGGGTCAACAAATCACCTGAGAATCTTAAAAACAATGTAGGACCTTCCTTTTATGCTATTCTTACTAACACCGATCATGTTGCTATGGCAATAATTAAGACTGTACACATGAGTCCAGGGGCAGCATTACCATTGTAGTTGGAATTTTGAATATTGCCGCTGCAATTTTGAGCAACTTATTCAACTAGGTTCTCCTGAGTTTGACCTCGGTAGTGTTTGATGCATGTGTAGGTGGTTCAAAATGTTTTCCTGTTCGAAAAGTTTAGATTCAGTTCTTCAAAAATGGAAGGATTGCTGCTAGATGGCATCTACCGGCCAAACCTGACAATCCAAAACTTGTTTTCCAGCGGCAAATGTACAGCTGCATCATGAACAACAATCTTGAAGTCACTCATTTCTGGGAAAAGCAAGCTAAAAAACACAAATGTCACATTAAAAAGTTATTATATCGTTTCCCTTTAGATTTCCACTTGGAATACTAAATTGCCACTGCTGTGATCCAAATTTTTTTAAATCGGTGAAACTCCATCAGTTTTTTGGAAACCATCTAAACTTCTAGGACAGGAAGATATTTTGAATTACCCGCATAGGAGTTGAATGCTAACAAGGCTCAAACTGAGGAGAACCCATTCGAATGGGTTGCTAAAACTGTCAGTGGAAATGTTCCGTCCACGATGGTGGCACTGCCCGCGGATGTGCACATTGCTGCCAAGGGGTTAGATTAGGTTATGTTAGGTTTCACATGTGCAATTCTTACCTCTATCGGCTAGCATTAATCATTGAATATTGTGAACCCTATCTATAAGTAGTGCAAATTAATATTTATTTTGGCAGCAATTTTTAGAAAATTGAGACTGGCAAACATTTGTTCCGAGGAATACAAACTCTTCGGTACTCCTTACAATAGGATACTTCGCGTAGTGCAACTATTTCTACCGCTAAATTAAAATCCTCACTCTGTGGGTCTGGGCAATGCTTATCCTCAGTAAGGGGCCCTATTGGGATAAGGGGGGGCCCTTGCCCTCCACCACAAGTCTCGAACACTATACTCCATTCTCTTCGCCGTAGTCAACGGGTCAACATCTCTCAACTATACCTGCTCCTATTTAGTTTATATCGGTTTCCCCATATTGGGCCGATTTTAAGTCATACATACATACATATACCAAGGCTTTTTCCCCCTTTCAAGGGAGGTAGCCAAAAAGGGAAAGGCAAAAAAACACTCCCACCCATTTCATCCCTAAATACACTCCACACCCCTCCCACCCTCCCTCTCATCTGAGCACCTCCTGATGCTCAGATGAGAGGGATTTTAAGTCAAAATCCCTTATTAGCACGGCAGCGAACTGTTAACCACTTCAATACGGGACTTAAATCTCGCGGGCAGCAGCCAATGCCAGCCGTACGACGTAACGAAATAATATTCGCATCATAAAATATAGTCGCCGCTTATATCGATCGTTCTCTCTTTCACCCGCGAATTTTGAAAACCACAGAGAATGGGATTAAGGGCGCATTTGGGAGAATGTAAAAACACAGGGGCGACTACAATAAATATAATCAAGACGCCGATATGGCAGCGTCGCGAATCCACTTGCTCCTCATGACGCCTACGTGTGCGGCACCGTATGGAAGGGGTTAATTAATCAACGGTTCAATATTTAAGTTGTGTGCCGAAAATCAAGCAATCCGCTTTGATCGTCGCCTGCTCACTTCCAGGACGCTAAGGAGTTTGTCATCCTTCAATTTCATTGGGGTTTACCTACGACATCCTGTGTCCTTGAATTTCTTGAGTGCCCTCTCCCTTTCCTGTATTATTCCCCTAACCGCCACCGGGTATCCTACCCTTCACTGTAAGTATGGAATCTGGTTCCAGTATTGTTGTTGTTCAAGATAGGTTGTGTGCCTTCACCGAAGGGAGATACCCTTGTCTAACATCGTTACCGCTAGCACAAGTGGACTCTCATATTTGGTGTTTAACCCCTTCCATACGGTGCCGCACACGTAGGCGTCATGGACTTAGATCTCGGTGGCAGCAGCCAATGCCAGCCGTACGACGTGTCGTAATAATACTCGCATCATAAAATATAGTCACCGCTTATATCGATCGTTCTCTCTTCACCCGTGAATTTTGATAACCATAGAAAATGCGATTACAAAAGAATTAGAAAGAATGTCATTATGGAGGGGCGACTACAATAAATATAATCAAGACGCCGATATGGCAGCCTCGCGAATACACTCGCTCCCCATGACGCGTACGTGTGCGGCACCGTATGGAAGGGGTTAAAGTGGAGAGCTCTCAAGTGTTCACTTTCATCCCCGTGTGAGACGTGCACTCAGTGGGATGATAGTCAGTGGTCAGTGTACTTTCATGTTCACAAGAAAGCGCATGCAGGAAAAAATGTGCGCAAGCATAGAAAATGGCTTCCACCTTCACCCCCCAAAAACAAGAGAAGGCAGACTACGACTTCAGAGGAGATGATCAATTCTCTCCCTCCTCCAAAGCGTAGTAGACAGGAAAGTTGTACAACGTCCACCTCGAGTCATTCTCAGGTCAAGTTGTCCTCTATTCCTTCAACCAGGGCGGTTAGCTTAGATGGACATGCGCCTCCGGCCACCTCTAGCTACCGCTCCTGTATGAACTTTTTCCTGGATGAGGTCGCTTGCGGCTTGCCCTCAACCCTTACCAGAAACTCGACGCCGACACGGACAAAGAACCTGGGTTCAAATACAAAGAGCCCCTCAGCCTCTTCTACTCAGGAATCCCGCAGGACGCATAAAACCCATCCTAGGAAGAGCTGGGTGATCAATGGAGACCTTTCCATGCCCTTTGATGACGAGGACAGAGGTGAACCTACGCGCACATTACTTGCGGGTAAACCCACCTCTACCAGAAGAGAGAGCCTCTCCTTACGGTCCCCTGGACCATCTGAACCTAATCGCAACTCTCAAGCGGGCATTTCCAGGAACTTCTCCCCACTATATATTCCCTCTTTCACACAATGAAAGAACAGATGATGGATGAACAACACAAATTCATCCGGGCAACTCAAGAAAAGTTCCTGTTGAACTCGGAAGTTCGAAAGGATTCAACACCCACAAGAGCCCCCCTAGAACATGTTCCAGCTGATCAGAACCCCCCCCAAACCGATCAGGGACGAGGATGAAGACACGGTGTTTCTCGCTGACCGGACAGACGCCAGCTACGACGACGACAACGTCCACAGCACCAGGGATGAGAGGGCAAGTTACCAAACTTCGCAGGATTCCCAGTCGGAATCCCCGATGGTTGTTAAACCCTCCTTCTCAGAGATCCTCTCTAAAGTTAGGAGAGCTAATCAACTGAGCCCTCCACAAAAAGAGGAAGCCACGTTCGAGTCGGAAATCTTCAGGACTGGCAATTCTCAAACACCAAAACCACCTCCAATCCAACTCCCATGGAGTACACAGACGGTAAGAGCCATGAACCAGGCCTCCGATGCACTCACAAACCAGACAACCGAGAAACAGTGCTGACGCTCTGTTCCAGTGGAACAGCAAAAACGCTTCTACATCCCATCTGAAACAAACCTTAAAGAAGCCTTGATCCCAGTTAGGTTACCAGAGCTTGTCAAAGCGGACGTGGATTCACTACTCGGAAGAAACGTCATCCTTTCTGGCAGAGAATCCAGGGACCTCATTCAGGTCCTGGCTCTCTCTCTCGCGGTGAACTCCTGGCTGGAACGCGTCTTGGCTTCAGTAAGGGAGTTTTTACCTGAGCTGCAACCCCAGGAGGAATGCAACCTCCAGGCTCTATTGGAAAGCTCGAGCAGAGCCCTGAAGCATCAAGCTGCCTGCCTCTCAACGTCTCGGGCCAACATCGAGTCACGCAGGAGAGACACCACCCTAGGGGACCCCAGTGACCCCCTCCTCAGAGAAATTTATGCTCCATTGAAGAGGGCCCCCCTTCTAACCCACATGCTGATTCCCCTGGACATGGTGGATTCAGCAATCACAAGCAAAAACCAACTGATGCATAACAGAGCCATCGAGAGAGTAGCCGTCCCTACCTCGAGGCCAAGGCCAACCCCCCCATCAGCCCCGAGGACCCCTCAGACGCAAAGACAGCCGTTTCCTCACTCTAAGAAAGAAGAAAGGCCACCCCTCCACTCCAAGTCGAAAATGCAGACAGAAAAGCCCCGCCCCTTTCCGACTAGAGAACCTAGACGCAAACATTATAGAGGCTCCCCCCCCCCACAGGAAATTCTAGGAATTCGCCAGCCCGTCCGCACAAGATAGGGGGTTGCCTCTCCCTCTACTGGAGAGCATGGGAAGAGGCCGGGGCAGAAGACTGGATCCTCCAAGTCATCAAGACAGGCTATCATCTTCCCTTTCACAATGTCCCAAACCTCTCCCCCTATCCCATCCAAGTTAGCAGCTACCACTCGGACTTGGCTCGCAGGCGGGCCCTAGCGGAGGAAATCTCCATTCTGCTCCAAAAAGGAGCTTTAGAGAAAGTCTCGACTCCAGACCCAGGGTTCTACTCAAGGCTATTCCTCATAGAAAAGGCAACAGGGGGGTGGAGACCAGGCATCGATTTGTCTCCACTCAACAAGTTCCTTTCCCTGATGAAGTTCCGAATGGACACGCCAGAGTCCATAAGGGCGTCTATCAGGGAAGGGGACTTCACCAGAAATTTCCATGCTCTTCAGGCACTTCAAAAGATCATGCCCCCCCAGGGAAATCACTTCTCCTCCAGTCCTGAACTCTCTGAGGGGTCCCCCTTATGAACCCCTCCGAGAGGCACATCTGAAGGACCTCACCTTGAAGACAGTTTTTCTGCTAGCCCTGGCATCTTCCAAGAGAGTAGGGGAGTTACACGCCATCTCTTATAGAGTCGCCCATTCAAAAAGATGGAAAGAGGTCTCCTTCACTTTCATGCCTCAATTCATTGCCAAAAACCAAGATCCTGCCAAATCCGACCCTAGATTCTGGTCCTTTAGTGTTCCGTCCTTAGACGAATTTGTAGGGGGAGAACAGACTGAAACAGTACTATGCCCAGTATGAGCCATCTGGACCTACCTCAAGAGAACTGAACATCTTAGACCAGAATTAAAGAGGTTGTTTGTCTCTACTAAAGGTAAACCGAAGCCCATCACTAAGAAAAATTTTAAGATCATTGGTAATGAAACAGCTGTGCCTCAATCATCAATGTGTAGGCATGTTCTCCGATACTTAGTCATGTTTGGTAATGCATGACATGTCAGAGATACTACATGTAGTAGTCGTAGAGGGTGTTGTTCACAAATAATACTTAAATTGTTATGTTATGAATTTTAAGACAGAGAGGCTATGCTGTACCTATTATATAGCCAGCTGTGGCTATGATAGCAAGCATATGAAATAACTATTAGTAATATGGTCAGTATTCCATGTCATGGACCATGTCCATGACCATGAGAAGTCTCAAGACTAGTAGAGGTTAGACTCAAATTTTCCTCCCCCCCGAGGCCCAGTACTTTAATGTAGTGGGGGGGGCTTCCATGTAGCAAGGATGGACTGAGCTGTGCCAGCCAGGTGCAACCATACTGGAGAGGTCAGCCCTAAGCTACCAGATGAAAACCGAGCCTTTTTTTTTTTTTTTTTGGGGGGGGGGGTAGTGAATAGATAGGGGGTCCCTCGCCCTTTTCTTTTGTGAATTTCCCTATCCCTACCCTTCATATTTGCTACCCAACTCTCCTTTTTCACCATCTTTAATACTTGTTTAGGAAGGTTCTGGTATCTTGGTGCCTCCCAAGCTACATGTCTGAACCCAGTCAAGTGGGGATGTATACCGCGAGGTCACTACTCCCTGCGAGGGCCGAAAGCCCACCGACTGGGGAATGCATGTTTGTGAGGTAGGTACTAGGCTGCCGACTTCCTTTCTCCCTATCCAGTACACATGCAGTGACTACGCCGGACCCATCCTAAATGGGACAAAACAAAAGAGGACAAACCCCGGGTTGACAAAGTCTCTAACTCACCTCTGAGGCCCTGCATGTGTAAATAGTCGTTTCTGAAACTTCCCGACTGTGCAGAGACTTTTCTTTTATTGCTTGAGGCATCAGGCAACTGCAGTATCTTCTATGCATTTATCTTTCTTTCCTAATAGATGGTGTGGCCTCATAAATATACACGATCATGGCAGCTGTTCAAACTGAATATTCTAAACCTCCACCACTACCTGATCCTCCTCCTAAACCCCCCAATCCCTCTCCTAATATTGCCCATCCTTATGTTGACGCTATTGACTCAGCAAAAGTAAAACCCCCAGTTGATGACTCCGGCTTGAAAAAGGACTTTGGTAAAAATACTAAGACTTCATTGACAGATAATTCTGTAGCCCAGAAACTTACAACTAGAATGGATTCTGAAGTTATGAAAACATCTTTAGATACTCAAACCAATAAATAGCTCAAATACTGCCCCAAATAGTCATAGAATCTTACATCTAAAATATGTTTCTCTTGATAAGAGTCATACAGACTTATATGAAAAGTTCCATAAATTTGAACAAATTAAAGAGATCTGAGTTAAACTAACTGACAACTTTAAAGCTTGGCTAGTCTGGATCTCGTTTCTTTCTAATCAGGATGCAGCTGCTGCCTGCTTGGATTATAATGATTGCAATGAAAATGAATCTTTGGCCCAACTTGTTGCTAGAGTGCCACCTAACCTGGATATCTTTTATCCAGAAAAGCCGGTAGAGGAAAGGAAGGAAGGTGTGCAGAAGCCTCCGACATTAAGGAAGTTAAACCCTACTATACCTTTAGTTATGCCAAAGGGGTAATTTTTAATAGAGATCTGTATGACTTTGATGAAGAAGAAATTTTAGAAATGTGCCCAACTGTTTGGAAGGTTGCTAAAATCCCTCGTTCTTCTATGATTATCCTAAGTTTTTGTGGTGAAGATCTACCTCATTATGTAGAGATAGAAAAAGAGATTGTTTATGTGAAGCCATTTAAGCCCTGTCCCCTTCAGTGCTTTAACTGCTATGGTTTTGGCCATCCTTCCCACAGATGTGCAAGGGACAAACTATGTTTGATATGTGCTCAGCCTGAACATGGGGATTGTTCCCGCCCAACAGTTTGTATAAATTGTAAAGAAGAGCATGATGCCAGAGATAAGAACTGTGTAATTTATAAGAAGGAACAGGAAATACTACTAAAAGCTCATGCAGAACATATAAGTGTAGGACATGCTAAAAGACTATTAAGTAATTCCAAAAGATACAGTGATGTTGTTAAAACAAATAGTAAAGTGGATCAGCCAACTGTAGAAGGCAATAGAAATAAAAATGCCAATATGAATTCTTCTGTTAACACTGAACCCAAGCCTCAGTGTAAAATTGTTACTATGAAATCTAACCGTCTTTCTTCTCAACTAGGAATTTCTAATACTTCTGAACCCTCCTCTGCGGAGGTTTCCTCACCCCTTGTTGAAGGGGTGTCCCCTGCCCCATCTGGAGGGGCACCTAAGGTTTCTATTGTAGAAACCTCACAGGCTTCTTCTAATGAAGCCTCCTCTCAGGCAATCTCTCTTCCAGACCTGGGGGACTCCCCAGTAGAGGGATTGCTGACTAGTGTGCCTCACTTGGTAGAGGTGCACAGAAGCAATGAGGATCAACCAAATGCTGAACCCAAGCCTCAACGTGAAAGAGTCACTACTAGACCTAATCGTTCTGCTCCACAACGTGGAAATTGTAGTACTCCTGAACCCTCCTCTGCGGAGGTTCTCCCATCCCCAGTTGAGGGAATGTCTCCTGCCCCATCTAGAGGGGCACCTAAAGTTCCCATTGCTGAAACCCCACAGGGTTCCTCTAATAAAGCCTCCTCTCAATCAGTCAGCCTTCCAAACTTGGAGGGCTCCCCAATAAAGGGATCACGGACTGATGTGCCTCACTCAGTTGAGGCGCACAGAAGCAAAGCTATGGAGTCTGAAGCTGTGTGCAGTAAAAGACTCCACAGTCCACCCTCATCTCCATCTTCTTCCCCAAATCGTGATAAGCAATCTAAGAAAGGAACTAATAACCCAGACTCTACATCGTCGGTCGGACCATTGTCAGAGAGGAGGATGCCACCCGCGAAAGCAAAAAAAATTAGAAAAGAACCCATCTTGTAGACCCTCTCTCTCCCAGACTTCTCTTCCCAGACCAGTAGACCCAAAAACGAAAAAGAAAACAGTATAATGTCCATAATTCAATGGAATATTCAAGGTTTTAATTCTCATCGAGAGCAGGTTCGGATTCTCTTTAAAGAACATGATGTGTCTGCTATTTGTCTCCAAGAAACTATGCTTGGCGATTTATCCCCTAATGTTGGACTTAATTATAAATTTTACAGATCTATGATTGGGGGCCGTGCCCATGGAGGTACTGGTATCATTGTTAAGAAATCTGTAAACCACAGAAGTGTCCACCTACATTCGGCGTTGCAGGCTTGTGCAGTACAAATCTTTACCACTAAATGGATCACTTTATGTTCTTTGTATTTGGAACCTGAACTGGAAGATCGACTCCTAGACATATATAACCACCCCCGTCAGTTTGAGTTAAATGACCTACAATCTTTGGTTGACCAGATCCCTGAGTCTTTTATTTTAATGGGTGACTTTAACGCCAAGCATCCTCTATGGGGTGAATCAAGGTGTGACCCCTGGGGCAATATAATTGAAGAATTTATTGATAATAACGATGTCATTTTGATGAATGACTGTTCCAAAATTAGGTTTGATGTCTTTCACAACTCAAGTTCTGCTATAGACCTAACTATTTGTTCATCATCCTTAAGATTAGACTACAGTTGGTCAATAGATGAAGATCTACATAGCAGCGACCACTGGCCTATCCATATGAAATATTTAATGAACACTCCCTCCTCTTGCTTACCTAAATGGAAGACAGGAGAGGCTAATTGGGAATTATTTAGGAGATCCACAGAGATTAATTATAAGACTAGCGATTTTGGTAGTAACTGTGATGCATATGACTACCTGGTAGACATGATACTTTCTGGTGCTTTCTCTTCCATTCCTAGGGCAGCTGGTAAACCTCAACGCCCAGTAGTCCCCTGGTGGAGCGATGAATGTGCTTTAAGCAGAAAGATTACAAGAACTTGCTATAAGAGATATCGGAGATACCCTTGTTTAGTCAATAAGATAACGTACAGAAGAGCTCGAGCAAAGCAGAAGAAAATCTTCAAGAAAGCAAGGAGGGAATCCTTCATTAAATATATTAGCGGATTGAAATATGACTCTTCCCCTACCTTAGTACGGAATAGGATTTGAAAATTACAAGGAAAGTTTACTCCATCTCCTTTACCCATTCTGAAGATAAATGACTCTTTTATATCAGATACAAGAGAAATAGCAGAGGCTTTTGGAAGACATTATGCTGATATTTCAAGTCCACTACATTATTCACATGATTTCAGAAGAATTAGAGCCAAGACCACGATTATTCCTCCTACCAATACGAACTCGGAGGCATATAATCTTCTTTTCACCTTGGATGAAATGGATCATGCTTTATCTTTATCCTTCCCAACCTCTCCTGGAGAGGACGACATTCTTTATTCCATGGTTGGTTACTTATCCATATCGTCGAAGAAATTCCTTTTAAATGTGCTGAAAAAATTTTGGTCTTCTGGATCTTCTCCAAAATCTTGGAAGACTTCAATTACACTGGGGAACACTCATTTTGTTGCATTTAAAAAAAGACTTTTCTATAGTCAACTTGAGTGTGCTGATTTCAAATCTGAAGTCGGGTTTTGTCTGCAAGCTACAGATTTTATGCAATTTGACATTTTTATTTATTTTTTAAATTTTCGTTATTATAGGAAATTGCAATATCAGCCACAATTCTTTTGTTCACTTGAATCTTAAAACAGGATGAAAGCCATTTCTGTACATTTATTAAGGCAAAAGAAACAGAACATTAACAGAACATCTATCCCAAAGTTAGATTAGCATCCTTCAGAACATCACCACAGCTGATGGAAGCTTATCAATTTCTTTGTGTATTTTTTTCAGGCAGGAATTTGCGTTTGTAACTTTTGCGTTTGTGCATTTCATCTGGGCAATTTCGTTTAATGCTCCAGCAGTAGTCAGCCAACATACTTTTGACCCAGCGCCCTTGGTAGCGTTCTTCCATGATCTTTAGGTCTTGGTGGAATCATTCTCCTTGTTCGTCACTCACAGCCCCCAGGTTGTCAGGGAACTGATCAAGGTGGCTGTTCAAAAAATGAAGCTTGATGCTCATGTTGCACCCGAGATCACGAAAAGCGAGGAGCATTCTGTTCACAAGTTCACTGTAGTTCTCCGCCTTATTGTTTCCAAGGAAGTTCTGAACGACTGCCACAAAGGATAACCATGCTGCCCTTTCTAAAGCGGTCATCTTAGCAACAAACTGATCATCACGAATTAGGGTTCGAATCTGTGGGCCATCAAACACGCCTGCTTTGATCTTCTCAAATGATAACCCTGGTAAAGCTGTGATGATGTGTTGGAAACATTCACCTTCGGTTTCCAGTGCCTTGACAAATTGTTTCATCAAACCTAATTTGATGTGAAGAGGAGGAAAGATGATCTTATCTCTGTTTACAATTGGGTCTTGTATGATATTTGGCATGCCTGCTTCAAGGGTGTCACGAATAGGCCAGTCCTTCTGGACCCAATGTCTGTCTCGTGCTCGGCTGTCCCACATACAGAGGAAACATGGAAACTTGGTGAAACCTTTCTGTTGTCCAAGAAGAAAGTTGACCATCTTTAAGTCTACACAAATTATCCAATTGTGCTCATGATACTTTAATAAGTCCATGACCATTCTCATATCATCATAGTCTTCCCGCAAATGCACTGAGTGACCGACAGGTACTGCTCCATAAACATTGCCATTATGTAAAAGAACACACTTTAGACTGCGTTTTGAACTGTCTAAAAAGAGTCTCCATTCAGCAGGACTATAGTAAGGTACACCCAATTCTTTGAGAAGCCCTGGGATGTCATGGCAGTAAACAAACTGTCTGTCTTTTGAAAAGAAGGTCACAAAAAGCTGGTCACGCTTTCTGAAATATGATACTTTAACAGAGTGATCAACAAGATTTCTGCCTTGTAATCTTGATGCCAAAAGCTCTGCTGTTTTCTTTGAAAGACCTAAATCCCGCACTAAATCATTCAGTTCAGCCTGGGGAAGAGGCTTAGGGACGGGGAAAGGTTCAGTGTCTGAAGAACAGTCCTCTGATTGTGAACACTTTTCTGACAATTCACTGTCACAGCTGTCTTGCTGGCTTGTATCATGTCCAATGTCTTTATCGTCCAATGAAGGCAAGCCTTTGAAAACTGGAACAGGTACTTCTTCAGAGTGCGGAACAGGCCGAATAGCTGAGGGAATGTTCGGATACGTAATCTTATGTCGGTTTTTCTTCCCAACACCCGTTGTGTTTACCATGCAGAAATAACAGTCAGTTACATGGTTGGTGGGTTCGTTTTCCTTTGGTCAAGTCTCGAAGCATTTCCTCACAATTGTGGCACACAACATGAGGAGCCCATTGCTTGTCTTGATCACCAAGATGAACTTCAAAATATGCCTTGAAGGCACGCTTGACGAACGAGGATATGTTACGTCTCTGACGATTGAGTGTGTAGCATCCACATATGTAGCAGAAGGCATCAGGCTTGTTTCTGCAATGATGTCTCATTCTGGAAGCCATGTTTGAACTGAAACAAAAGAAGAATGATCAAAATATTAGAAGCTATCTATATATATGGACGTTAAAATGCTTATACATGGTTTACGCAAGTTCACATATGTACAATTTCATTAACCTCAAATTGCATACAAACTAGAGCTTGTAGAGAAAAACTAATTTCAGATTTGAAATCAGCGCCTAAAACTCTTTCAAAATCCGTTAGAATATCCAATGCAACTCAAAGTTACTGAAAAAGTGTTCCCCTGTGTTATCATGGGAATCTTAAAGGCAGGAAAAGACTCATGACCCACAAAGTTACAGACCTATTGCTCTCACTAGCTGCATTTGTAAGATCTATGAAAGAATGGTTAATATGCGTTTAGTTTGGTTTTTGGAATCTAAAAATCTCCTATCTAACCAACAGTTTGGATTTAGAAGAAATAAGTGCACTCTGGACCCCTTACTTTTTATCACTCGTGAGATTCAGAATGCCTTTGCAATTCAGAACTCGAGCATCGCTGTGTTTTTTTACTTGAAAAATGCCTACGATAGTACCTGGCGGGGAGGCATTCTGAAGCAAGTTGCAGAGTGGGGTATCAGGGGTAATATGTTCAATTGTTTAAAGGATTTCTTGTCTGACCGTTATCTAAAAGTCAGAGTGGGCTCTTCTTTCTCTTCTGCATATCTTCAAGAGGAAGGGATTCCCCAAGGAAGTGTTCTGAGTCCTACACTCTTCAGCATAGCCATTAATAGTTTGTTAGAACAAGTTCCCACAGGAGTTCATGGATTGGCTTATGCTGATGACTTCGCTATTGTGTGCAGCAAATCGACAACATTAGAAACAGGCCAAAAGATTCAAGAGGTTATTAACTTAGCAACAGCATGGGCTAATAGCAGGGGCTTCAGATTCTCTGCTGAAAAAACAAAAACCATAAGGTTTTCCAGACTAAGACACAAGGAAGAGATACCAACACTATTCTTAGAGGGTGTCATATTACCATATGAAGATCAAGTAAAATACTTGGGTCTGGTTTTGTACAAAAGGTTGACATTCACTCATCACATAAACGAGGTTGTATACACTGTTAAACAGCGACTTAACCCCTTCCATACGGTGCCGCACACGTAGGCGTCATGGGGAGCGAGTGTATTCGCGAGGCTGCCATATTGGCGTCTTGATTATATTTATTGTAGTCGCCCCTCCATATTGACATTCTTTCTAATTCTTTTGTAATCGCATTTTCTATGGTTATCAAAATTCACGGGTGAAGAGAGAACAATCGATATAAGCGGTGACTATATTTTATGATGCGAGTATTATTACGACACGTCGTACGGCTGGCATTGGCTGCTGCCACCGAGATCTAAGTCCATGACGCCTACGTGTGCGGCACCGTATGGAAGGGGTTAATATACTAAAGGTAGTGTCATTTCAACTGGGGAGCAGATCATATAACTTTAATAAGGCTTTACCAAACATTGTGCCTTAGCAAAATCGATTATGGAAGTCAAATTCATGGATCGGCATGTAAAACTTCATTAAAGAAGCTTGATATAGTCCATCTGCAGTGGATAGCTTGTATGTGGACGCAGGAGTTCCTCCCCTCTATATTCGCAGGGAGGAATTAAGCCTTAGATATATATCTCGTGTCTTGACATCCAAACAGAATCCAAACTTCAAATATGTAAAGCAGCCGGTAGCCAGAGCTCCAAGGAAAAGTACTCTGCCGAACCCTTAAAGTGAGATGTGAAGTTGGGACAGAGAAGGTAGGACTTGTTCCTAATACAATTGCTGAGATCACGCTTCCCAAATTCCCTCCTCGGAACCAATGCCCCACTGTAATATGTCCTCTTAAAAACAAGAAAAATAGAACTGCTGTAGAGCTAAAAAGCGAATTTTTAGAACATTTATCACTACATGCTGCTTCAATTTTTATTTATACAGATGGATCAAAATCCCTTGATGGTGTTAGTTGTGCTGTTGTATCTGATAGCACAGTTTTAAAGAGAAAGTTGCTTGATTTTAGCTCTGTTTTTACTGCTGAACTGCTGGTAGTCAGCAACACCCTCAAATTTGTTTTTAATTCTGTTCCATGTAATAAGAACGTCGTTATTTTCACAGACTCCATGAGCATTGTATCCTCTCTACATACATTATTACCTCGTCACTTTTTAGTCCAAGAAATACAGGACTGGTTGATTCTCATTAACAACAGAAAGAAAATAAAAGTAAACTTTTGCTGGTTGTCGTCCCATGTGGGTATCACTAGAAATGAGCAGGCCGATGCTGCAGCCAAAGCCGCCACTAGGCTCAACCATATAACAGACCAAAAGATCCCACATACAGACTTCAAGCAAGTAATTAATCATTATGCAATGGAAAAGTGGCAAGAACAATGGACAAGGCTGGATGGTACTTACAAGTTAAAAGAGATTCACCCCTTGGTGAACCCTTGGAAGTGTCCTTCTTTAGACAGAAGGTGAAGTATTGTTCTAACAAGATTGAGAATTGGCCTTTCCTACATTACCCATAAATTTTTTATGGCAAGTGGAGCAGAGAGGCTGGCCCCCCAATGTCCCACTTGCCAAGTAGTTTTGACAGTGAAACACATTTTAATTCGGTGCCCTGCATTCTCTAGTGAGCGCAGGGCAAATTTTTTAACAAATTTATCTATTAAACAAATTTTAGGGGAGGAAGCTCAAGTGAAGAATGTTGTAAGGTTTTTGAAAGTTATCGGTTTATTTTATGAGATTTAAGATTGTGTGTATGAGTGCTTATGAGTGTATGTTGTTGTGATGTGTTTTTGTGAATGTTTATTGTTTTTACTGTTTTACTTGAATTTTTATCTATATGAGATACATATGCGCTGAATGGCCTACCAGCTCCGGCGCTTGGCCTTCGAGCCAAAAATTTCATAAATCAATCATTAAAATTTTCCTTTTGGTTTCATGGGGATAACAGATATGAGCTGTTGAAATAAGGCTGTGTATTCAGATTGTCATGATTATAGATAACATGATTAAACAAAATAACTCCTTTGAAATTAAAAAGACTTTATTAATTTTTCTATTTCAGTAAATTGATGTAAAAAACAATTCACTGATTTCAATGTAAATTTAAGTTAGGTCTTAGGATAGTTGCAGTACTGACTGGTTAGTGTTCCGAGAGGCAATCTAAGGGTAAGGGCTAAGGCACCTATATATGCACTTTTTAAATGTAATGGTAGAGTTTTTTTTGGCTCCGCATATATTACATTGATGGAACATGTTACATGGTAGGTGTTAGTAAGAATAGTATAAAAGGAAGGTCCTACATTGTTTTTGACATGCTCAGGTGGTTTGTTGACCCATGAAACCGTCACATGCCAAGTTGTATGTCAATTAGGGCAGAAGTTTTGGTTATACTGATCATATCTAAATTGACAACTTGATAGTTGCCATGAAAAGGCAATTTTGGTATGATGGAGATGTTCCACATTACTTTTGACATACTCAGGTGATTTGTTGACCTATAAAACCCCCGAGTAATCCAAATTTCAATAAAATTGGATGGGTGGTTTAGAGTTTATGCATATTTCTTTACCAAAATCTTTACAAATTGCCACCCTTAATTCTTGCACTTTGTTATGGTAAAATCTAGCCAAAAAATCAGAATAGAAAAATAATTTAAAAAATTGTATCTTCCTTATTTTTCAAGCTATTTCAAAAATTTAAAAAGTGTTTTGTTTCTAATGGAATGGCCTTTCATATGCAACAAGAATTTAAGGGTTGTTATTATTATTTTTTATTTTGTGCCCATACCTATATGTGTCAGTCTCACAGTTGCAAACTTGAGCTTTATCGTTGGCTAGCTGTAATCATTGTGAGCATTTTGAGCTTAACCACTTCCATATGGTGACGCCTACGTAGGCGGCATGAGGAGCAAGTGGGTACTCGATGATGCCGACGTCGGCATTTTGATTATATTTATTGTAGTTGTACCTACGTAATTTTCATTCTCTCTAAACTGGCTTCATCAATTTTCTATGATTATCAAAATACACAAGTGAAAGAGAACGAATGATTGAGCACTGACTTTATTTTATTATAATGCGATTATTATGACGCAACATCGCACGTCGGGCAGCTAATGCTGCCAGACGTGCGATGTGCCCCAGAGTGAAGAGGTTAATATATTAACATTGGCAGCAATTAAAAAGTTGAGATTGGCCAGTATCTTTATGTTTATCAATGTGTGTATTCTATTTACTTACATTGTTCTTGGGGATGGAGCTCCATTCAGTCCTCCTCAGTAGGAAAATCACATATAGTACATACATATACCAAGGTTTTTTTCCCCCTTACAAGGGAGGTAGCCAAAAAAAAAAGGCATAAAATCATTCTATCCCTAAATACACTCCCCTCCACCCTCCCTCCCATCTTAGCACCTCCTGGATGACGGGTCATCCCTGCACCTTGTCCACTGCCCTGGGTCAGAGGCAGTGTCACAAGGCACAGCACATCCACAGCAAGGCCGCTTCATTAAATCGGCGACCCCCCCCCCCCCCCCCCTCTGTCCCCCCATGCATAAAAGGAGAAGACGGGGAGAAATCCCTTCGGGCTGCATCAAATTTTGCTCACACATACTACCTCACCACCCATTCCTCCACCCATTCCACCTCATGTGTCACAACATCATCCATATACAACCATTCTCCATTCACCCCTATCTTCTGTCCTCTCCCATCCTTCCTCAACAGACATTCCCCTCTTCTCCAAAGCCCCCTTCACCCCATCCATCCATCTCATCCTAGGACATCCCCTCATGTTCACTCCCTCCACATCTGCCTTCCATACCTCTTTTACTAGTCTTTCTTCACTCATTCTTTCCATGTGTCCAAACCATCCTAATACTCTTTCATCAACCCTATCTCCCAACTCCCTTTCCACCCCTGTTCTCCTCCTCATTTCTCACTCTATCTAGCCTAGTAACCCCCATCATACTTCTCAGACAGTTCATCTCAAACACATTCAAACTCCTTCTCTCTTCCTCTTTTATGTTCCATGTTTCTGCCCCATACAGTGCTGTTGGCACAATCACTCCTTCATACAGTAGGAAAATAAAGAATTCATAAAGTTCAGTTGCAATTCAGTGTGCACTGATTATGGTATTTTTGTGAGTAAAATATTTCTTTATTTTCACTCCACATGTCCATGTCATATCAATTAGAAGTCATTGCATTATAATATGAGCAGTTATACCTTTCTTTAAGCAGTCGTACATAGGTACTGGATGAAGGTCATGTGACCTATATGTCCAGATCATGTTCAGCTTGGGTAGGTGAGGCCTCTGATTTGTGTTCTCTTTGTCTTCCCTCAATCTTGACCAGGTGTGACCACTAGTATAAGACTTTCCTCCAAATGAAATTTAGTCTCCTGATTGGCCCAAAATTGAGCAAGTCTCCTAATACATTGTATGACAGTGTAAGCCTGATTTAAGGTCTTCTCTTTTTCTGTATGAGGGTGATGGAGAAGGGGTGTCACCCATTCAGTGAAGCATCTTTGCCATGGATGTACTGTGTCTTGCTGCATCGCTTCTGACCCAGAGCAGTGGGAGGGATACAGGGATGACTCCTCATTCATAATGAGCTAAGGTGAGAGGGAGGAAATGGTGGTGGATGGGAGTGGAATGGGTGTGAACATTTTGACTTAGCTGCCTCCCTTATAAGGGGGAAAAAGCCCATGGTGTGTGTGTGTGTGCGCATTGTTAAAGTCAACAGCTGTGATAGCATTATTCTGTTTATAGAATTTTTTTCTATGTTACACACCAATGTGTGGTCGTCTGGATGCAGATTTCTGAGTAGAGTACTGAAGTCCATGGTATTTTCCTCTAGATGTCTTTTGGCCTTAACTGGCCATCTTCAGGTGTTGACTGGTCAAATTGTTGACAAAGAATGACTCAGTTTGGTCGTATGTTGGTAGATATCGGCGGAGAGCTGAAACATCCGCCTGCCAATCAGTGCGCGGGATGCATTCTCTGTCTTCTGGTTGGTAACTACGTTTCAGGCTGCTGCTGGATATTGATAACAGGTTTTTGATTGTAAATTAGTACTGCTTCTGTCATCTTTAATCTTCTGGTGTCATTATTTCTTTCAATGATGGTGGTGGTGCCTCTTAGGTGCAAGTCCATGCTTGTACAGGTAGTGTCTTCCTATGGCGCTGTCCTGCAGATGTGCTGAAATCCTCTTTGACAGTGTTGTAGTGGTGACGCCAATGTACCGAGAACAACACAGCAAGCTCCCTTTCCTCAACATTTTGGTCCGTCGTGAAGCCGCTTCATTTTCAACAGAAGTTTATACCAAATCCGCCAATCTTGGATTCTGCCTTAATGGTGCAAGTGAATGTCCTGAGCGGTATCGATGCAGTGTCATCAATGCCTTCGTCAAAAGAGCCCTCACCCACTGCTCAACATGGACTGCCACAAACGCAGAGCTTAAGAGAATCACCCAGCTTCTCAGCAACAACAATTATCCCATGCAAGAAATAAATAGAGTTATATTGTATCGACTGGACACCTTTATGCACCAACAAGAACAACAACCAGTTACACAAAACATAAAACTCTTCTATAGTGGTCCTATGTCTTCAGCCTACAAGGATGACGAGAAAACCCTCAAAAATATAATTTATAAGAATGTCACACCCACCAACCTGGCTTCAAAAATCGACATTCGTCATTTACTATAAGACAAGAAGGACATCCAACTTAGTCATAGAGAACAGCTGCCTCCCTAAGACAAGTGAAATGCAAGAGGTGAACGTCGTGTAGTTGAGCAATAGTCGCCACACAGGTCAGGTCAACCGGGTAGCTGCTTCAGTTAGTGATATGGCGAGTGATTGTGTTACTGTGTCCAGCGCCAAAGAGGTACAATCTCTACTTAGTAGAATTGAAGCCTTGGAGGATGCTGTTAAGTGCCTTAACCCCTTCCATACGGTGCCACCTATGTAGGCGTCATGAGGAGCAAGTGGATTCGCGACGCTGCCATATCGGCGTCTTGATTATATTTATTGTAGTCGCCCCTGTGTTTTTACATTCTCCCAAATGTGCCCTGAATCCCATTCTCTGTGGTTTTCAAAATTTGCGGGTGAAAGAGAGAACGATCGATATAAGCGGTGACTATATTTTATGATGCGAGTATTATTACAACACGTCGTACGGCTGGCATTGGCTGCTGCCCGCGAGATTTAAGTCCCGTAGTGAAGTGGTTAAAGAGGAGAATTGAATTCTCCGCTCAAAGGCCCAAAACATGGAAGACAAAATTAGTGATGAGCATGGATGGAATACAGTGAAAAGTAAGATGCGGAAAAGTGGAAAAATATAAAGGTTCCACAAAGAGAACTTGTTTAATTTAATTTTATCTGTTCATTTTTTGACAGCATTATGACACAAGTGTCACAACTAGTAAGGGAGTCACAGGCTTCTTGGAAGATGGCCAGGTTTTGTGTATATAATGCCTCTGTAGGTTGAAAAATTTGAGTCATTCCAGTTGTTATTGGTGGAGTATGCTTATGGCTACTGGATGGTTTTCAGAACATTTCTGATAAAAAAAAAAGTAGAATGCAATATATAATAACAGCTCATCTGTTAGTATTTGTATCTATTTTATGTTATAGCAAGTACAAAGGGTCTGTTTAGGTACAAAGGGACTTGAATATTAAATGGTTTGTGTACACAACATTCACAATCCTATTATAGTGTATTACACAATTTCAAAGAGATGTCAAACATATGATTACTTTTTTTCCAGGAAGAGGGTAACTATCACCATTCCTTTGGAAGAGCTATCCATAGAATCCATGTGTGTGACATGATGAAGAGGATCTGGTGTGACATCTACAACACAGCTATATGATGAATTATCTTAGATATCACGTGATGATCCACAGTGTAGAGAAGCGCTTCTAGTGTAATCTTTGCAATTCTGCTTCCTCACAAAAACATGATCTCAAATGGTACAAAAGTCACTTCAAAGATCATGTGAGGACCCTCACAGGAATAAGACTTTCCAATGTGACCTGTGCAGTTCTACTTTCTCACAAAAGGGTTCTCTCACACAGTATATCAGAACCCACACAGTAGCCTTACCAATGTGACCTGTGCAATGCAACTTTCTTATGAAAGAATCATCTCAAATTTCATGTGACCACCCACACTGGAGAGAAGCCATTCCAGGTTGGCCTGTGCAATAAAACTTTCACACAAAAGTGTTTCCACAAAGATCACATGATGACCCACGCATTAGAGAATCCTTTCCAGTGTGACCTGTACAATTCTGGTTTCTCACAAAAGGGTGATCTCACAAAGCATACAGGGATTCTTACAGGAGAGAAGCCTTTCCAGTGTGACCTGTGTGATTCTGCTTTTTCACGAAATGAACATCTTATACAGCATATGAGGACCCACTCAGGAGAGAAGCCTTTCCAATGTGTCCTGTGTGATTCTGCTTTCTCACTAAAGAGCTCTCTCACAAGCCATATGATGTCCCACACAGGAGAGAAGCCTTTCCAATGTGACCAGTGCGATTCTGCTTTTTCACAAAAGAAATGTCTCACACGGCATAAGAAGACCCACACAGGAGAGAAGCCTTTCCAGTGTGACCAGTGTGATTATGCTTTCTTTACAAAGTATGATCTCACAAAGCATACAAGGACCCACACAGGAGAGAAGCCTTTCCAGTGTGACCAGTGTGATTCTGCTTTCTCACTAAAGAGTGGTCTCACAATGCACATGAGGACCCACACAGGAGAGAAGCCTTTCCAGTGTGACCTGTGTAATTCTGCTTTTTCACAAAAGCAACGTCTCGTACAGCATAGGAGGACCCACACAGGAGAGAAGCCTTTCCAATGTGTCCTGTGTGATTCTGCTTTCTCACTAAAGAGTTCTCTCACAATGCATATGAGGACCCACACAGGAGAGAAGCCTTTCCAATGTGACCAGTGCGATTCTGCTTTTTCACGAAAGCGTAATCTCATAGAGCATAAGAAGACCCACACAGGAGAGAAGCCTTTCCAGTGTGACCAGTGTGATTCTGCTTTCACAACAAAATATGTTCTCGCACAGCATACAAGGACTCACACAGGAGAGAAGCCTTTTCAGTGTGACCTGTGTGATTCTGCTTTTTCACGAAAGCAATATCTCACACAGCATAGGAGGACCCACACAGGAGAGAAGCCTTTCCAGTGTGGTCTGTGTGATTCTACTTTCTCACTAAATTGTCAACTCACAATACATATCATGACCCACACAGGAGAGAAGCCTTTCCAATGTGACCTGTGTGATTCTGGTTTCTCAAAAAAGAGTGCTCTCACAAAACATATGAGGACCCACACAGGAGAGAAGCCTTTCCAATGTGACCTCTGTGATTCTGCTTTCTCAGAAAAGAGGCATCTCATACAGCATACGAGGACCCACACTGGGGAGAAGCCATTCCAGTGTGACCTGTGCAATTCTGCTTTCTCACAAAAAGGTGATCTCACAAACCATGTGAGGACCCACACAGGAGAAAAGCCTTTCCAGTGTGTTCTGTGCAGTGCAGCTTTTTCACAAAAGAGTTATCTTAAATATCATACAATGCTCCACACCGGAGAGAAGCCTTTCCAATGTGACCTGTGTGATTCTGCTTTCTCACGAAAGAGTGGTCTCACAAAACATATGAGGACCCACACAGGAGAGAAACCTTTCCAGTGTGACCTGTGCAATTCTGCTTTTTCACAAAAGGTTCATCTCAAAATCCATAAGAGGACCCACACAGGAGAAAAGCCTTTCCAGTGTGATCTGTGCAATGCAGCTTTTTCACGAAAGGATCAACTTAAATTTCATACACTGACCCACACCGGAGAGAAGCCTTTCCAATGTGACCTGTGTGATTCTGCTTTCTCACAAAAGGGTGCTCTCACAAGACATATGAGGACCCACACAGGAGAGAAGCCTTTCCAGTGTGGCCTGTGCAATGCAGCTTTCCCAAGAAAGAATTCTCTCACAAACCATATGAGGAGCCACACAGGAGAGGCTTTTTAGTGTGACCTGTGCAGCTCACACAGTAGAGAAGCCTTTCCAGTGTGACCTCTTTGATTCTGGTTTTTCACATAAGACTTCTCTCACAAGACATAGGATGGACATTGGAGAGAAGCCATTACTGTATGACCTATATGATGAAAAGCTCACACTTTTCTGATGTCTTGGATTAAGCCAGCAGAAAGGCAATTACACAATTGATACCTACACACTTAGAATCCAGCATGGCATTACCTTTGTTTTACCTGTAGGGTCATTCAAGAGTGAACAAAATTCATTCTTACAGTTCAATTTATAAGGAATTTGTTCTCTGTTTATGTACAAAAAATGTTAATTGTTCTCCTGGTAAAGACCCAAGCTGTTTGATCCCATGAGGCATGAGTACCTGAATCATTTTGCAGTCCATGTATGTGGACGACTAAGTAGTCATAGATGGCGCTCTTCACCTCATCTATTCAGATCTGTTCACTGACCATGTTGCTGTATAGATTTACTTGTAGCCAGTTGGGTTTGATACATAGTACAGTTTGGCCAGTTTACTTCTGTTTGCACCCCAGTTTGTAGTTGCCCCAGTTGCAGTCTAATTTGTAGTTGTCCCAGTTGTTCATTTCCAGTTGTAGTTGTTTGATGAAGGTAGAAGCCGTTGAGCAAGTGTAGCAATTAGGTTATCTTTGACAAACCTCGTGAAATGTGTAGCAGCCATGCAGTGAAGGAAGTCCACATAGTTGTGGCTGTGTGTTACAGCACTTGCAGTGTACCAGTTCCAGCAGAGGACCACATAGTTGTGGCAGTAACCATGCCAGCAGAAGACTGTATGGTCATGGCAGTAGTTGTTCCTGGAATCACGGTGGAACAGCAGATTGACTGTCCAGTGATAACCTTGTAGCTGTTTCGTTTCTGTAGTATCCCAATCAAACAGCCTTAGAGGATTGTTAGCGTTATTTCTTCCAACCCCCTCCCATTGTTTTTCTCATTATTCAACAGCTTGGGTCTATCCTTCTAATTATTAATATTTAATGTTGATATCAGATTCATTAAGAATTTTACCTGGTAGTCTCCCATGACCTCTGTGACATCCATCTGTGTCCACCTTTTTTTCTCGCTCTTTACAAGGGTCCTAGCCATTGTGATGCAGCTTTCTCACAAAAGGAGTCGCACAAAGTATTTGAGGACTCACTCAGGTCTTTCAAATGTCACATGGTGACTCACGTTGATGAGAATCAAATCCAGTGTGATTTGTATGATGAACCCTGTTCCTTCTAATCTGCGCCTGCGTGCGTGCACACACATTTTACAACTAGTGAAATAAAATAATAAGTATCTTATCAATTCCCCCCCTCAAATAGTTCTTGTTGGCCTAATAAATTTGAATACTTGATACAATTTCAGTGTTTATTATTTACCTAATATATCAAATTCTATTTGGAAAAGAGAAAAAATCAATAGAATTTCCCACAAGGACCTACTGTTAAGGAATAACATGAGCAAAGAAAATATAATAAAAAAAGAAATACTAAAAGAGCCTTACACCCCCTTCCCTCCCTCGTATCTTGCACTTCCTGGATGATGGGTCATCCCTGCATCTCACCCACTGCCTTGGATCAGAAGCAGTGTCGTATGACAGCACATCCACAGCAAGTCTGCTTCATTAAATCAGGAATCCCCCCCCTCTCATCCCCTCATGCAGAAAAGGAAAAAGACAAGGAGAAAATAGTCCCAGATCATGCCACCATTCCTGA
Organism: Oratosquilla oratoria; assembly: GCF_046742065.1. Classification (NCBI taxonomy): domain Eukaryota; kingdom Metazoa; phylum Arthropoda; class Malacostraca; order Stomatopoda; family Squillidae; genus Oratosquilla; species Oratosquilla oratoria. The sequence goes on along the minus strand of NC_134788.1, from coordinate 65,729,228 downwards.
GATTGCCTCCTTCCACTTCCTCAGGAAGTCCAAGAAGATCTCCCTCTTGGCAGTGCAAGGCTATATGGCAGCGCTAAATCAGGTGTTTTCTCTGAAGGGAATGGACCTAGCCCTTTCACCTGAAATTTCCATGCCCGAAATCAGTCCTCCTCCGTGGGATGTGGCATTAGTCCTGAACTCTCTGAGGAGTCCCCCTTACGAACCCGTACGAGAGGCACATCTGAAGGACCTCACCTTGAAGACAGTTTTTCTGCTAGCCCTAGCATCTTCCAAGAGAGTATGGGAGTTACACGCCATCACCTATAGAGTCGCCCATTCAAGAGGATGGAAAGAGTTCTTCACTTTCATGCCTCAATTCATTACCAAAAACCAAGATCCTGCCAAATCCAACCCAAGATTCTGGTCCTTTAGTGTTCCGTCCTTAGACGAATTTGTAGGGGGAGAACAGACGGTAACAGTACTATGCCCGGTATGAGCCATCAGGACCTACCTCAAGAGAACTGAACATCTTAGACCAGAATTAAAGTGGTTGTTCGTCTCTACTAAAGGTAAGGTGAAGCCCATCACTAAGAATTTAATTTCTCACTGGATCAAGGAAGTCATCTGCAGAGCCTACGAAATGAATCACACAGATTGCCCTAAAGCGAAAGCCCATGACCTGAGGGCAGTGGGGACCTTCCTAGTCTTCAGAAAGAATCTGTCAGTCAACCAGGTTCTTCAAGCAGGTATATGGAAGAGCCAGAATACGTTCACTTCCTTTTACCTCAAAGAAGTCATGTGGGAATCTTTAGGGAACTTCTCTTTGGGTCCCATAGTGGCCGCCCAAGAAGTCCTGAAATGATATACCCATCCCCAATAGCACACAGTCGACCCTGACAACTCATCCAGGTTCTGGCTCGGCAAACGCGGAGATAACTTTCCAAATTCCTTCTCAGACTCCTACATTCCCTTACCTCACCCGAGGGCTCTCAAGCATTCCAAGGGAATCAATTCAAGCCCTTCAGTGGTACAAAAGTGAGTATAACCTGTCTGTCTCCACTTCTGGGAACAGAAATGGGTGCACTTCAAAGTTTAGGGGAATGTATAGGGGCTGGTCAACGTAGTCTTAGCACACTAAAATTTCCTTATGGAGGTTAGCCAGGCTAGATAACAACTTCCTTCCCTCCCAAGTCCAAGTCTCCTATTGTAAGGAGTACCGAAGAGTTTGTACTCTTCAGAACAAATGTCATTTTCGCAGGAAAATTAATTTTTCCCTGATACAAACCTGAGGTACTCCTTACCTCTAATGGCCCTCCTCAACCACCCCTCTAAAAGTTCCTTCTCCCTTGCGTGACAAACCTTGTCATTAATTTCATACCTGGCTCAAAGAATGTGGTATAGTGTATGAGACTTATGGTGGAGGGAAAGGGCCCCCTCCTTGCCCCAATAGGGCCCCTTACTGAGGATAAGCATTGCCCAGACCCACGGAGTGAGGATTTTAATTTAGCGGTAGAAATATTGCGCTACGCGAAGTATCCTATTGTAAGGAGTACCTCAGGTTTGTATCAGGGAAAAATTAATTTTCCTGCGAAAATTACATTATGCACCATATCTTCTGTGACAGAAAAAAAGTCCCTAGCAGAGATAGCATCCCTAGACTTTGCTCTTAGTCCTTGTGTTTAAGGTCAAGCAGGTTGTGTAGCTGTGGTTTGCTTGTAAGGTGTGGCCAACAGACAGGTTGAAGAGGTAGCGGCTAGCATCATCAGTACTGTTAGAGGGTGTGACAGGGGATGGTGTTGGTTGTGAAGTGTGACGTGTAGACTCTGGTGGTGGTGGGTTGTGAGAAGGAGGTGGTGCAGCTGCGGCTGGTGGAGCATCCTGGGAGGGCCAGTCGCATTCACTATCATCAGAACTGTGGGGTCGGGGTTCATTCCAGTCGTCTGGTGTATAATCTGGGTCAGAGTCATCACTGGGCTCATCAGTAAGGACAGTACGACGCCTGTGTTTTGGGGTGGAGGTGTAGGGGGGCACGTCTAGCAGGCTGTGACAACGGGACAGCTGGAGGCTGAACCACCACCTCAGTTGGTTCCTGCTCCTTGTGTGGTGTGAAGTGCACAGCTTTTTATAAGTCATCACATAAACAGACATTATGACATTACTTTTTTTCCTTCAATAATCTAATGTAATAACCCGACATGTGCCATATGGATACACTAAAACTTACATAGGCTGTATACAAATGCAGAGCATGGATTTCAGTCTTCTCACACTGGCAGCACATTCATTACTGACGCCGTAAAAATAAAATTTGCCAAATGTCAATTCATGTAGACACCACAGCCCGCGAAAATATAACTGGGTGAGCTTCTCTGCAATGGAAGCAATAACATTCTGATTGACAGTCAAGAGTAGGGTGTGAGTTATGGACAGAGCAGTGATGACATTGAGGACCATTTGTACATTTCTTCCTTCCATGACTGAACTCATAACACTGGTAACACTGTAAAGGATGGTCAATGAAAGCTTTTACTGTGAGAGAAAGAAGACCAATATTTACTTGTACAGGGAAATATAAACCATAAAATGTGAGGATGATCATGTTACTATTTTCTGTTAGTTGTGTCACTTGTTGAACATTATCTGGTTATAATTGATATTTGTGAGAATTCATATAGGTCTTGGTTGTAGATACACACCATTGCAATAATTGGCTAATTGGTGTGTTTTGATTTATTCTAGAATTCCATCTGAAGGGCAAGGTAGATGGAGGAGCATTATGGCCTGTGTTAAATCCCTAGCTTGGACCAACTTGACCATATTTCTTGAGGCTATTTGTGGGGAGTAAGCCAGTCTCTCTTTCAAGATACTTAGCAGCATGGAAAAAGTTACCTTGGTTTTCCTCATAGTATGCCACAAACCAGTAAGATGTAGTATAGGGGAGTGGTGAGCTTTGGGAGCTTTGCATTGTTCAGCATCATCAGAGAGGTTGGAACAGTATTCATTCTGTCAGCTACATTGTTTGATTGAATGATCTCAGCAATTAGGTTATCATCTATAAGATGTAGGGAATTTATTGCCTTGTATGGTTTTGGCAGCATCATCAGATGTAAATGTCACATAGAATTAATTAGAAAGTCACCGTTGTATTTGAGAAGGATAGGGAGAACTGTTGCGAAAGGCTTGAGACCAGAGTGGATAGCATAGTGAGATAAAGTTGTGTATATATTGATTATCTGAAGGATGCCAGTACAGGACTCAGCAGATGACCTGCAGGGTCTTCTAGCATGAAACAGTGGCAGGGTGAGTACAAGCTCCAGCCTGCACATATGTAGAATCACCAGTATGACCAGAGAGTGACAACTCAAGGGCTTGGTCAACGGCCCAATGAGGACCAGAGGATTTTTAAAGTGTCATAGAGATATTTTGTGATATAACTGGCTCCAGGAGCCAAGGGGAACCATTTATTAGAACTACGAAGGGAGTAAGAACTGGCCATCATAAATGGGGTATCTTGTCCCCATGGAGTCACTTATTTTAAAAAGTTGTTCCTCATGATTTGAAAGTTTGCTCATAACAGAGCTAATACCTCCCCCCCACAACTAATCTCAACCCATACACCCATCCGGGATTTATTGATAATGGGTGATTTCAATTTTACTGACATTGATTGGATGACCCTTGAACATGGCCATATAGGTAGTCGCTTGATTGATTTTCTTGGTGACAATTACTTAATTCAGCATGTAAAAGAGCCCACAAGATATGGAAACATACTCGATTTATTGATCACTAGCCGCGAAAGCATGGCAACTGATGTAGAAGTCGGTGAATCTGTTGCAAATAGTGATCACAACTTAGTCAGATTCAAACTCCTAAACAATTTTAGAATAGATACTTGTGCTTCTAAAATACCCGATTTCAGTAAAGCTCAGTTCATAGAACTACGTCAGGAGCTTCAGCTTACAGATTGGGAGGAAAAATTAAACGAAAGGCCTGTAGATCAGATGTGGGAAATATTTCAAAATACGCTCACTAAGATGATTCAAACTTACATTCCTTTTAAGGACAGACGTCCCCCAAATCAGGCTCGCCCAAAGTGGCTCGACAAAGAAACTGAAAAAAGTATTGCTAAAAAGAGACAGGCTTATAAGAAATATAAGTGCTCGGGTGCATCTAATGACTATGAAAGTTATGTATCAATACAGAGAGATTTAAAAAAGACAATAAGAAAAAGAAAACGACAATACGAAATGAACATCGCTGAGAAATCCAAAGAGAATCCCAAAGAATTCTATAGTTACATTAGAGATAAAAAGGTTGTTAGGAATCACATTGGTCCACTATTATCTGCTGACGGTCAACTTGAATATTCAAATGAAGGAACGTGTAATCTCTTAAACAATTATTTTAGCTCGGTATTCGTAAACGAAACACCTCAAAGTGAATTCCAAACTGAAACCTGTGAAAAGTCTGGGGTAAACTTACTCACTACGGTAAATATAACAAAAGAAAAAATTAAAAGGTGTATAGACAAACTCAAAGTTAACAAAACACCAGGGCCTGACGGTTGGCATCCAAGAATCTTAAAGGAAATGAAAAATGAGATTGTTGTTCCATTAGAAATTATTTTCAAGAAATCCATCATATCCGGAGATGTCCCAAGAGAATGGAAGCTAGCTAACGTTACTCCCATATTCAAAAAAGGTGACAAAAAGAAACCAAATAACTATAGGCCTATAAGTTTGACTTCGATCGTAGGAAAAATAATGGAAACTATCATCAGAGATGATATCGAATATCATTTAGAAAGTAACCGTTTGATAAATGATAGCCAGCATGGTTTCAGACGGAAACGTTCTTGCGTGACTAACTTACTCGAATTCTACAACACAGTTATCTCGAATTATGACAAAAGAAACAATATAGATTTAATATATCTAGACTTTGCAAAAGCTTTTGATACCGTCCCACACGAAAGACTACTTACTAAATTAGCTTTGCATGGAATAAGTGGTAGCCTATTAGGTTGGACTAGTAATTGGTTGAAAGGTCGAAAACAGAGAGTTGTTTTAAATGGAAAAACTTCTGGATGGAAAAATGTTGCAAGTGGAGTTCCTCAGGGTTCCGTTCTTGGGCCACTTCTATTCATAGTATATATAAATGATATAGACAATGGACTAAAATCTACTGTTTCCAAATTTGCTGATGATACAAAACTGTGCGGAGTGGCAAATGATCACTCAAACCAATTAGATATTCAAGAAGATTTAGATCAATTACAGCAATGGTCTGAAAAGTGGCTAATGAAATTTAACACAAGTAAATGCAAGGTAATGCACATAGGTAAAAATAACAGTAAGTACGATTACAAGTTATTTGGAAATTCGTTAACAAAAGTGGATAGTGAAAAAGATCTCGGCGTAATTATCAGTAACGACCTCAAATCATCCAAGCAGTGTATTTCAGCCTCTGAGAAAGCAAATAAGATTCTGGGATTGATTGCGCGATCTTTTGATTTCAAAAGTCCATCACTCATTAACAAGCTATATAAATCGTTAGTTCGTCCACATTTGGAATATGCTGTTTCCGTATGGTCACCGAATCTCATTAAAGACATTGACAGACTGGAAAAGGTACAACGGCGAGCCACAAAACTGATTCCAAATATCAAAAATAAATCATACGAAAATCGACTTAAGCACATGAATCTGTTTTCCCTAAAAAAGCGTAGACTCAGAGGTGACTTGATACAGGTCTTTAAGATTTTAAAGGGAATTGACAACATCAAAAGTGACAAAATTTTCACATTGAATGAGAATCAGACAAGAAACAATGGTCTCAAACTGTCCGGAAATAGATTCAATTTGGAAGTAGGTAGAAACAACTTTGCCAACCGTGTAGTTAATGAATGGAATAAACTTCCTGCACAGGTAGTGCAATGTAGTTCAGTTCGAAGCTTTAAGAATCATTTAGATAAATACCTAAGTAAGATGCTGTAATTATTATAATTTATGTTATATTATTTGTTTTTGTTTTGTTATAATTTGTCTGTCTGATTTTCATTTATTATTAGTTATATGTCAATTTATTATCATTTACTATTTACCTGTTTGTTTATTATTCAACTATACCAATGCATTTATTTATGTATTTTAATTGTTATTTACATTGTTATAGTTTTAATTTATTATTAATATGATTTTTTTTTTTTTTTTTTTTTTTTTTTTTTTTTTTTGCATCCGACCTAGATATGGATCAAAAGGTCTCCTGTCGGCATGCTTTGCCTTTGTAATCCTTTGTAATCCATCCAGCCCAGGATGACCTCATAAGGTGGCCCTTGTAGTGGGCAGCACCTTTGGCCCATATGGGCAGCCTAGTTCCCTCAACTGCAACTCAGCATGGGTGGTCCTCTACCCGTAAGTAAGGAAGATCTGGGGCTGAAGCCCCTACAGCCTTCCTTACCAGGTCATTGGGATGTGCAAGGCTCCCCACACCCACACACACCCACCCACCACCACCATGACAAAGTGGTTCCCATTGCAGGGGGACAACTAGGTGAATGCAAGACTAATGAAAGGGTGTTGGATAGGTGTATGCTTTGACTGCCACCTCCCTAATAGGAGGAAAAAAAGGCCTATTTGTATGTACTGTTGCCAGCACTTATAACTGGTACATTGGTTGAAAAGTGGCTCATGTTGGAGTTGATCTGGCAACTGTGTGTTTACATTGTAGTAAAACCGTATGAATGGGTTGGAGCATACACCATTATAATGACCAGTCATTTCCAGAACTTCCACTCTATGAAGTTGACATGATATATTTACCTAGTTGTATTTTACAGGATGAGAGCTATGCTTGTAGTGACCCATTTTCGTATGTCTCCGGAGCCAGTTTGTTCTTAAAATCTTGTATAGTTTTGGCACTCACTGTTTCTCCATTTAGTTTGTTCCAGATATCAATCACTCTATGTGGGAAGCTATTATTTTTCAAATCTCTTCTGTAACTGTCCTTTAGCTTCTTTTCATGTCCTCCTGTTTCTCTTCTGTCCCATTTTAATAAGTTGTCTCTATCAAGAATTTCCATCCCTTTCATAATTCTGTAAATGGTCAACAAATTGCCTCTTTCTCTTCTCTGTTCCAGTGTTGATAGATGTAATTTCTCCAATCTTTGTTCATATGTCAAATTTGACAGTGTATGTGCCATTTTTGCTGTTTTTTTTTGTGCTAGGTGCCCATAGTGTTGCAGCATACTTTAGTTTAGGTCTTATTAGTGCAACCACTATTTTCTTTACCAATTCTTCATCCATGTAGTCGAAGGCCACTTTCATTAATCTTAATAAGTTAAAAGTATCTCCAACTTATTTATTGACATGTTTATCAGGTGTTAAGTCACTTGAGGTAATAACTCCTAGGTCCCTTTCTGAGTCAGTTTTTTTGACTTCCTTGTTACCAATTTTATATTGACCCAATATTCTATTTTTGCTCTTTACAAATTCCATTATACTACATTTCTTAATGTTAAAGTTCATTTCACACCTCTGACTCCATTCCCATATTTTGTCCAGGTCTTCTTGTAGCGATCTGCAATCTTCTTCTGTGCTTACTTTCTTGAGTGATTTGGCATCGTCAGCAAAGAAGTTCATACAACACTTCACTCCCTTCCCCCACCTCCCCCGAGGCCCAGTACTTTGATGTAGTGGGGGGGGGCTTCTGTGTAGTAAGGACAGGCTGAGCTGTGCCAGCCAGATGCAACCATACTGGAGAGGTCAGCCCCAAGCTACCAGACGAAAACTGAGCCAAAATATATTTTTTTTTTGGGGGGGTGTAGTGAATAGATAGGGGGTCCCTCACCCTTTTGCTTTGTGAACTCCCCTATCCCTATTCTTCATATTTGCTACCCTACTCTCCTTTTTCACCATCTTTCTCTAATACTTGTTAAGGAAGGTTCTGGTATCTTGGTGCCTCCCAAGCTACATGTCTGAACCCAGTCAAGTGGGGATGTATACCGCGAGATCGCTACTCCCTGCGAGGGCCGAAAGCTCACCGACTGGGGAATGCATGTTTGCGAGGCAGGTACTAGGCTACCGACTTCCTTTCTCCCTATCCAGTACACATGCAGAGTGACTACGCCGGACCCATCCTAAATGGGACAAAACAAAAGAGGACAAACCCCGGGTTGACAAAGTCTTTAACTCACCTCTGAGGCCCTGCATGTGTAAATAGTCGTTTCTGAAACTTCCCGACTCTGCAGAGACTTTTCTTTTATTGCTTGAGGCATCAGGCAACTGCAGTATCTCCTATGCATTTCCCATTCTTTCTTAATATATGGTGTGGCCTCATATACACGATCATGGCGTTTGTTCAAACTGACTATTCTAAACCCCCACCACTACCTGATCCTCCTCCTAAACCCCCCGATCCCTCTGCTAATATTGCCAATCCTAATGTTGATGCTATTGACTCAGCAAAAATAAAAACCCCAGTTGATGACTCCGGCTTGAAAAAGGACTAAGGTAAAATCAATCAATCAAATACTGCCCCTAATAGTCATAGAATCTTACATTTAGAATATGTCTCCCTTGATAAGAGTTATACAGACTTGTATGAAAAGTTCCGTAAATTTGGACAAATTAAAGAGATCAGAGTTTAACTGACAACTTTAAAGCTTGGCTAGTGTGGATCTCATTTCTTTCTAATCAGGATGCAGCTGCTGCCTGCTTGGATTATAATAATTGCAATGAGAATGAATCTTCGGCCCAACTTGTTGCTAGAGCGCCACCTAACCTGGATATCTTTTATCCAGAAAAGCCGGTAGAGGAAAGGAAGGAAAGTGTGCAGAGGCCTCCCAATCCAGCTGAGTGGCTTATTGTCATTCTTGCAAAAGAACGTGCTAACTTGTTCGAGTTTAGAAGATTCTTGAAGAGTCACCTTGGCTCTGGTAATTTGACTAACTCGCAGGTATCACGATTTGGAAGAAATTCCTTCCTAATTCATGTAAAATCTTATGAACAAGCTGCCATGGTGCTTAACTTGAAACAAATCCGACATTAAGGAAGTTAAACCCCACTATACCTTTAGTTATGCCAAAGGGGTAATTCTTAATAGAGATCTGTATGACTTTGATGAAGAAGAAATTTTAGAAATGTACCCAACTAATGTTTGGAAGGTTGCTAAAATCCCTCGTTCTTCTATGATTATCCTAAGTTTTTGTGGTGAAGATCTACCTCATTATGTAGAGATGAAAAAAGAGATTGTTTATGTGAAGCAGTTTAAGCCCCGTCCCCTTCAGTGCTTTAACTGCTATGGTTTTGGCCATCCTTCCCGCAGATGTGCAAGGGACAAAGTATGTTTGATATGTGCTCAGCCTGAGCATGGGGATTGTTCCCGTCCAACAGTTTGTATAAATTGTAAAGAAGAGCATGATGCCAGAGATAAGAACTGTGTAATTTATAAGAAGGAACAGGAAATACTACTAAAAGCTCATGCAGAACATATAAGTGTAGGACATGCTAAAAGACTATTAAGTAATTCCAAAAGATACAGTGATGTTGTTAAAACGAATAGTAAAGTGGATCAGCCAACTGTAGAAGGCAATAGAAATAGAAATGCTAATATGAATTCTTCTGTTAACACTGAACTAAGCCTCAGTGTAAAACTGTTACTATGAAACCTAATCGTCTTTCTTCTCAACTAGGAATTTGTAATACTTCTGAACCCTCCTCTGCGGAGTTTTCCCCACCCCATGTTGAAGGGGTGTCCCCTGCCCCATCTGGAGGGGCACCTAAGGTTTCTATTGTAGAAACCTCACAGGCTTCTTCTAATGAAGCCTCCTCTCAGGCAATCTCTCTTCCAGACTTGGGGGACTCCCCAGTAGAGGGATTGCTGACTAGCGTGCCTCACTTGGTAGAGGTGCACAGAAGCAATGAGGATCAACCAAATGCTGAACCCAAGCCTCAACATGAAAGAGTCACTACTAGACCAAATCGTTCTTCTCCACAACTTGGAAATTGTAGTACTCCTGAACCCTCCTCTGCGGAGGTTCTCCCATCCCCAGTTGAGGGAATGTCTCCTGCCCCATCTAGAGGGGCACCTAAAGTTCCCATTGCTGAAACCCCACAGGGTTCCTCTAATAAAGCCTCCTCTCAATCAGTCAGCCTTCCAAACTTGGAGGGCTCCCCAATAAAGGGATCACGGACTGATGTGCCTCACTCAGTTGAGGCGCACAGAAGCAAAGCTATGGAGTCTGAAGCTGTGTGCAGTAAAAGACTCCACAGTCCACCCTCATCTCCATCTTCTTCCCCAAATCGTGATAAGCAATCTAAGAAAGGAACTAATAACCCAGACTCTACATCGTCGGTCGGACCATTGTCAGAGAGGAGGATGCCACCCGCGAAAGCAAAAAAAATTAGAAAAGAACCCATCTTGTAGACCCTCTCTCTCCCAGACTTCTCTTCCCAGACCAGTAGACCCAAAAACGAAAAAGAAAACAGTATAATGTCCATAATTCAATGGAATGTTCTAGGTTTTAATTCTCATCGAGAGCAGGTTCGGATTTTCTTTAAAGAACATGTCTGTTTTTTTGTCTGCAAGAAACTATGCTTGGCAATTTATCCCCTAATGTTGGATTTAATTATGAATTTTACAGATCTATGATTGGGGGCCGTGCCCATGGAGGTACTGGTATCATTGTTAAGAAATCTGTAAACCACAGAAGTGTCAACCTACATTCGGTGTTGCAGGCTTATGCAGTACAAATCTTTACCACTAAACGGATCACTTTATGTTCTTTGTATTTGGAACCTGAACTGGAAGATCGACTCCTAGACATATATAACCACCCCCGTCAGTTTGAGTTAAATGACCTACAATCTTTGGTTGACCAGCTCCCTGAGCCTTTTATTCTAATGGGTGACTCTAACGCCAAGCATCCTCTATGGGGTGAATCAAGGTGTGACCCCTGGGGCAATATAATTGAAGAATTTATTGATAATAACGATGTCATTTTGATGAATGACTGTTCCAAAATTAGGTTTGATGTCTTTCACAACTCAAGTTCTGCCATAGACCTAACTATTTGTTCATCAGCCTTAAGATTAGACTACAGTTGGTCAATAGATGAAGATCTACATGGTAGCGACCACTGGCCTATCCGTATCAAATATTTAAAGAACACTCCCTCCTCTTGCTTACCTAAATGGAAGACAGGAGAAGCTAATTGGGAATTATTTAGGATATTCACAGAGATTAATTATAAGACTAGCGATTTTGGTAGTAACTGTGATGCATATGACTACCTGGTAGACATGATACTTTCTGGTGCTTTCTCTTCCATTCCTAGGGCAGCTGGTAAACCTCAACGCCCAATAGTCCCCTGGTGGAGCGATGAATGTGCTTTAAGCAGAAAGATTACAAGAACTTGCTATAAGAGATATCGGAGATACCCTCGTTTAGTCAATAAGATAACGTACAGAAGAGCTCGAGCAAAGCAGAAGAAAATCATCAAGAAAACAAGGAGGGAATCCTTCATTAAATATATTAGCGAATTGAAATATGACTTTCCCTACCTTAGTATGGAATAGGATTCGAAAATTACAAGGAAAGTTTACTCCATCTCCTTTACCTATTCTGAAGATAAATGACTCTTTAATATCAGATACAAGAGAAGTAGCAGAGGCTTTTGGAAGACATTATGCTGATATTTCAAGCCCACTACATTATTCACATGATTTCAGAAGAATTAGAGCCAAGACCACGATTATTCCTCCTACCAATACGAACTCGGAGGCATATAATCTTCTTTTCACCTTGGAAGAAATGGATCATGCTTTATCTTTGTCCTCCCCCAACATCTCCTGGAGAGGATGACATACTTTATTCCATGGTTGGTCACTTATCCATATCGTCGAAGAAATTCCTTTTAAATGTGCTGAACAAAGTTTGCTCTTCTGAATCTTCTAAATCTTGGAAGACTTCAATCATCATAGGAATCTTAAAGGCAGGAAAATACTCTCATGACCCACAAAGTTACAGACCTATTGCTCTCACTAGCTGCATTTGTAAGATCTATGAAAGAATGGTTAATATGCGTTTAGTTTGGTTTTTGGAATCTAAAAATCTGCTATCTAACAGACAGTTTGGATTTAGAAGAAATAAGTGCACTCTGGACCCCTTACTGTTTAACACTCGTGAGATAAAGAATGCCTTCGCAATTGAGAACTCGAGCATTGGTGTGTTTTTTGACTTGAAAAGTGCCTACGATAGTACCTGGCGGGGAGGCACTCTGAAGCAAGTTGCAGAGTGGGGTATCAGGGGTAATGTGTTTTCCCTAAAAAAGCGTAGACTCAGAGGTGACTTGATACAGGTCTTTAAGATTTTAAAGGGAATTGACAACATCAAAAGTGACAAAATTTTCACATTGAATGAGAATCAGACAAGAAACAATGGTCTCAAACTGTCCGGAAATAGATTCAATTTAGAAGCAGGTAGAAACAACTTTGCCAACCGTGTAGTTAATGAATGGAATAAACTTCCTGCACAGGTAGTGCAATGTAGTTCAGTTCAAGGCTTTAAGATTCATTTAGATAAACACCTAAGCAAGATGCTGTAACGATTATAATTTATTTTGTATTATTTGTTTTTGTTTTGTTATCATTTGTCTGTTTGATTTTCATTTATTATTAGTTATGTCAATTTATCATTATTTACTATTTACCTATTTGTTTATCATTTAACTATACCTATGCATTTATTTATGTATTTTATTTGTTATTTACATTATTATAGTTTTTATTTATTATTTTATTATTATGATTTTTTCGCATCCGACCTAGATATGGATCAAAAGGTCTCCTGTCGGCATGCTCCGCCTTTGTAATCCTTTGTAAAGGATTTCTTGCCTGACCATTATCTAAAAGTCCGAGTGGGCTCTTCTTTCTCTTGTGCATATCTCCAAGAGGAAGGGATTTCCCAAGGAAGTGTTCTGAGTTCTACACTCTTCAGCATAGCCATTAATAGTTTGTTAGAACAAGTTCCCACAGGAGTTCATGGATTGGCTTATGCTGATGACTTCGCTATTGTGTGCAGCAAATCGACAACATTAGAAACAGGCCAAAAGATTCAAGAGGTTATTAACTTAGCAACAGCATGGGCTAATTGCAGGGGCTTCAGATTCTCTGCTGAAAAAAAAATAAAACATAAGGTTTTCCAGACTAAGACGCAAGGAAGAGATACCAACACTATTCTTAGAGGGTGTCCTATTACCGTATGAAGATCAAGTAAAATACTTGGGTCTGGTTTTGGATAAAAGGTTGACATTCACAAATCACATAAACGAGGTTGTATACACTGTTAAACAGTGACTTAATATACTAAAGGTAGTGTCTCGTTTCAACTGGGGAGCAGATCGTGTAACTTTAATAAGGCTTTACCAAACATTGTGCCTTAGCAAAATGGATTACGGATGTCAAATTTATGGATGGGCATGTAAAAGTTCACTGAAGAAGCTTGATATAGTCCACAATATGGCTTTGCAGATCTGTTCGGGAGCCTATAGAACATCTCCAGTGGATAGCTTGTATGTGGACGCAGGAATTCCTCCCCTATATATTCGCAGGGAGGCATTAAGCTTTAGATATATATCTCGTGTCTTGACATCAAAACAGAATCCAAACTTCAAATTTGTAAAGCAGCCGGTAGCCAGAGCTCCAAGGAAAAGTACTCTGCCGAAACCTTTAGAAGTGAGATGTGAAGTTGGGACAGAGAAGGTAGGACTTGTTCGTAACACAATTGCTGAGATCATTCCTCCCAAATTCCCTCCTTGGAACCGATGCCCCACTGAAATATGTCCTCTTAAAAAGAAGAAAAATAGAACTGCTGCAGAGCTAAAAAGTGAATTTTTAGAATATTTATCAGTAGATGCTGCTTCAACTTTTATTTATACAGATGGATCAAAATCCCAAGATGGTGTTGGTTGTGCTGTTGTATCTGATAGCACAGTTTTAAAGAGAAAGTTGCCTGATTTTAGCTCTGTTTTTACTGCTGAACTGCTGGCAGTGAGCAACGCCCTCAAGTTTGTTTTTAATTCTGTTCCGTGTGGTAGGAACGTTGTTGTTTTTACGGATTCCATGAGCGTTCTATCCTCTGTAAATAATTTGTTGCCTCATCATTTTTTAGTCCAAGAAATACAGGAATGCTTGATTCTCATCAACAACAGAAAGAAGATAAAAGTAAACTTTTGCTGGGTGCCGTCCCATGTGGGTGTCACTAGAAATGAAAAGGCCGATGCTGCAGCCAAAGCCGCCACTAGGCTCAGCCATATAACAGACCGAAAAGTCCCACATACGGACTTGAAACAAGTGATCCATTGTTATACAATGGAGAAGTGACAAGAGCAATGGACAAGGCTGGACGGTAGTTATAAATTAAAAGAGATTCACCGCTTAGTGAACCCTTGGAAGTGTCTTCCTTTGGACAGAAGGTCAAGCATTGTCTTGACAAGACTGAGAATTGGCCATTCCTACATTACTCATAAATTTTTAATGGCAAGTGGAGCAGAGAGGCTGGCCCCCCAATGTCCCACTTGCCAAGTAGTTTTGACAATAAGACACATTTTAATTCAGTGCCCTGCATTCTCTAATAAGCGCAGGGCAAAATTTTTAACAGATTTATCTTTTAAAGAAATTTTTAGGGGAGGAAGCTCGTGTGAAGAATGTTTTAAAGTTTTGTTTAAAAGGCATAAATTTATTTTATGAAATATAAAATTGTGTATATGAATGCTTGTGAGTGTATGTTGTTGATGTGTGTTCGTGAATGTTTATTGTTTTTACTGTTTTACTTGAATTTTTATCTAAAAGATAAATATGCGCTGAATGGCCTACCGGCTCCGGCGCTTGGCCTTCGAGCCAAAAATTCCATAAATCAATCAATCAATCACTCCCTCTCCCATATCATTTATATATATGGCAAACATTAAAGGAGCCAATACAGAGGCTTGCGGTATGCCACTTACCACATCTTCCCAGTTCGAATTTTTGTCTCTAAGTACCACTCTCATTTTCCTCCCACTCAAGACATCCTTCATCCATTCCAATAGCTTACCTTGTTTTCCAGCGGCGGCGCCAGGAATTTTTAGTTGGGGAGGCTAAGGGGGGGTGGGGGGGCTGAGCAATTTTTTTGGGGGGCTAATAGTAATATGATAATACACATATATTATCCTCATTTCAGAAGGGGAGGGGGTTAATGGTTGGGCTAGCACTGATGGCTGACACATCTTTAGCCCTGGCAATTAAAATTTTCACTTAATGAAATTATTTCAATGAGTGTTTTAAATTTTCAATTTGCTCATTTCAGTTGGGGGGGGGGCTGGCCACTTTATGGGGGGGGGCTAAAGCCCCTCCAAGCCCCCCCCCCCTGGCGCCGCCACTGTGTATTCCTCCTATTATTTCAATTTTTCTTAATAGGTTTTTATGTGGTACTTTGTCAAAAGCCTTCTTCAAGAAGGGTTTACTATTCTATTCTCTTCCAAGTGTTTGATCTAAAAGGGAAACATAAGATAGTGAAACTGCATGAAGGAAACAAAGAATATATAGATGTAGAAATGGCTGAAGTAATGACCAGACATTTTAGGTCTGTATCTACAATTGAAATGTGGGATGAAGGATAGCGAGAAGGATCCCCCAAAATGAAAGAAATAACAGTGACACAGAAAGAAATAAGGAACCAAATAAAGAAACTTGACATCAGAAAGTCATATGGGCCCGACAGAATAGCGTACTGGATGTTAAAAGAATGTGTAGATGAACTCACAGAAGGAAAAGTACCACAAAATTGGAAAAATGCAAACATTGCACCAATATACAAGGGAGAAGATAAAGAAAATCCAACAAACTATAGACCGTTATCCCTTACAATCACAGTAGCAAAAAGATGCAAAAGAGTTATTAAAAATAAATGGACTAAACGCTCGGAAGAGAACAACATGTTACCCCAAACAATTTGGATTTAGAAGTGGAAGACCATGTACTACAAGCTTAATATGCTTTTACTCAAGATTAATAGAAATAATACAAGAAAGAGATGGTTGGGCAGACTGTGCCTTCTTGGACTTACTAAAGGCTTTTGACAAAGTACCACACAAAAAGCTTCTAAGAAAAATTGAAACAATAGGTGGAATACAAGGAAAATTATTGGAATGGATGAAAGACTTCTTGAATGGAAGAAAAATGAGTGGTACTAAGAGAAAAGAACTCAACTTGGCTAAATATGATAAGCGGAGTCCCCCAAGGCTCTGTATTGGATCCGATAATGCTTGCTGATTATATAAACGACATGGACGAAGGTGTCGAATGTTATATGAATTTCTTTGCAGATGATGTGAAACTATTGAAGAAAGTACACATGAAGATTACAAATCTTTTCAAGAAGGCCTGGACAAAGTCTGGAAATGGAGTATATAGAACGAAGTGAATTTCAACATTAACAAATGTATAATGGAATTTGGAAAAAGCAAAAATAGAATATCGGGTCAATACAAAATTGGTACAAAGGAAGTTACAAAAGTAAACTCAGAAAGGGACCCAGGAGTTTATCTCAAACCACATGACACCAGACAAACCTGTAAACAAAATAGTTGGAGAAATTTACCATTTAATAAAATCAATGAAAGTGGCCTTTGACTTCATGGATGAGGAAATGGTGAAGAAGATACTAGTTACACTGGTAAGACCAAAATTAGAATATGCAGTATCACTATGGACACCTAGTAAAAAGAAAAGAGAAGAAAAGAAAAAAAAACATAAACTAGAAAGAATTCAAAGAGCGATGATAAAGATGGCACCAACACTTAGCAAGTTGACAAACGAACAAAGATTGGACAAACTAAACTTATCAACTCTGGAACAAAGAATAGAAAGAGGCAATTTGATAACCATCTACAGAATTATGTAAGGGATGGAAATCCTTGATAGGGATGACCTACTTAAATGGGACAGAGGAAATACAAGAGGACATGAGATGAAAATTAAGAAAGACAATTACAGAAGAGATCTGAAAAAAGACAGCTTTCCACACAGAGTAATAGATACATGGAACAAATTGAAAGAGAAAACAGTGAGTGCTAAAACTATACATGATTTTAGGAAAGAGCTAGATCTGGAAAGATACAACTGTAGGTCACTATGAGCATAGCTCTTCTCCCACAAAATACAACTAGGTAAATACATATCAACTTCATAAATGTATTGGGAATTCCGAAAATGGTCAATTGGTCATTATAATGGTGGGTGCTTGAACCCATTCATATTTTTCACTACAATGTAAACAGACATATGGTAGCCAGACCAAGTCTCTGACACAAGCCACTGTCCAACCAGTGTACCAAATATAAGTGCTGATGATAGTACATCTGCTGTACTGTTATTATGTTTTTGTATAAAGTGTTCATGTGTGAAGTGTCCATTTGAGCAGTGATAAGCTCTAATTAGAGCAAAGCTTGCAGAACACCCAACTTGACATTGATTAATGTTAATGGGCAGGGACACCTAAACTGAGATAGTACTAATATCAAATAAAAGTTCCACAAATAGAATTAGGATTTTTTCCTTCCCCTTTATTATCACAAGTGTCACAACCAGAAATGGAGATGTCACAGGCTTCCTGAAAGACAACCAGGTATGTATGTATAATTCTTCTATGTTTAAATGACCTGTGGGGTAAAAGTGTTTTATACAAACAGGTATTTTATTAAATGTGACAAGAAAAGATATGGATAATACCCCTACAGTTTCCTAGATCAATATCACATTTTGTTCAGACTAATAACACAGGTACACTACCTACCAGTGTATTTATTTACCTAGTTGTATTATACGGGAAGGGGAACTATACTTGTAGTGACCTCTCTTTGTATCCCGCAGCCTTTAGTTTGTTCTTAAATTCTTGTCTGTGACTTGTATAACTTATTTGAGTGTGGGGGAATGAGTATGCATGTAGCTATATGATGATTTTCATATTTGTAATGAAAAAGTAGAATGGAATATATGATAGCTCCATATTTGTTAGTGTTTCACCCTATTTTATGATAGGTCATGGCATGTATGAATGGTTGGTTTAGGTACAAACTTGAGTATGAAAGAGTTTGTGCACAAAACTTCCAGTGTCCTATTAGAATGTATTGCACACATTCAGAGATAGATGTCAATAATATAATTAATTTTTTTCAGGATGAGGGTAAATATCATCACTTCTTTGGAAGAGCTATCTAAAGATTTCATACTTGTCGTACGATGAAAAGAAACAAGTGTGACATCTTCAAATTTCATATGATAACCCACATTGGAGAAAAGCCATTCCAGTGTGACCTGTGTGATAAAGCTTTCACACAAAACTGTCACCTTAAAAATCACTTGATGGCCCACACAGAAGAGAAGCCATCAAAAAATGATGCTCTCATAAAGCATGCAAGGAGGCACACAAGAGAGAAGCCTTTCCAGTGTGACCTATGTGTTTCTGCTTTCTGGGAAAAGGGTCACCTCACAGAGCATATGAGGACCCACACAGGAGAGAAGCCTTTCCAGTGTGGTCTGTGTGATTCTGCTTTCTCAAAAAAGGGTCATCTCACACAGCATATGAGGACCCACACAGGAGAGAAGCCTTTCCAGTGTGGCCTGTGTGATTCTGCCTTCTCACAAGAGCATTCTCTTGCACGGCATATGAGGACCCACACAAGAGAGAAGCCTTTCCAGTGTGACCTCTGTGGTTCTGCTTTCTCACATAAGGGTGCTCTCACACGGCATATGACGAGCCACACGGGAGAGAAGCCTTTCCAGTGTGACCTGTGTGATTCTGTTTTCTCAGAAAAGCATTCTCTTGCATGTCATATGAGGACTCACACAGGAAAGAAGCCTTTCCAGTGTGGCCTGTGTGATTCTGCTTTCTCAAAAAAGCATTCTCTTGCACGTCATATGAGGACCCACACAGGAGAAAAGCCTTTCCGGTGTAGCCTGTGTGATTCTGCTTTCTCACAGAAGGGTTCTCTCACTAAGCATATAATGACCCACACAGGAGAGAAGCCTTTCCAGTGTGACCTGTGTGAAACTGCTTTCTCACAAAAGGGTCATCTCACAGAGCATATAAGGACCCACACAGGAGAGAAGCCTTTCCAGTGTGGCCTGTGTGATTCTGCTTTCTCACAAAAGAGTGCTCTCACACAGCATATGAAGACCCACACAGGAGAGAAGCCTTTCCAGTGTGACCTTTGTGATTCTGCTTTCTCACGAAAGGGTTCTATCAAACAGCATATGAGGATCCACACAGGAGAGAAGCCTTTCCAGTGTGACCTTTGTGGTTCTGTTTTCTCATATAAGAGTAATCTCATACAGCATATGAAGAACCACACAGGAGAGAAGCCTTTCTAGTGCGACATTTGGGATTCTGTTTTCTCAGAAAATGGTAATATAACATATGATGATCCACACAGAAGAGAAACCTATCCAGTGTGACCTGTGTGGATTTGATTTCTTACATAAGGGTAATCTCAAACACACTCAGGAGAGAAATCTATTCAGTGTGACCTCTGTAATTCTGCTTTCTCACATAAGGGTCATCTCGTAAAACATATGAGGGCCCACACAGGAGAGAAGCCATTTCAGTGTAACCTGTGCAATTCTGCTTTCTCAAAAAAGATTAATCTCACAAAGCATACGAGGACCCACACTAGAGAAGCCTTTCCAGTGTGACCTTTGTGAAGAAGCTTTCTCACAAAAGAATTACCTCAAATATCATGTGACGATCCACAGGAATGAAACAATTCCTTTATGATGTATGATTCTGCTTTCTCATGAAAGGGTTATCTCACAAGGCATATGAGGCCCACACGTGAGAGAAGACTTTCCAATGTGATCTGTGTGGTTCTGGTTTCTCACAAAAGAGATGAGGACCCACACTGGAGAGAAGCCGTTGTGATGCTACCTGTGCGATGCAGCTTTCTCAGAAAATAATCCCCTCAAAGAACATATGATCCACACAGGAGAAAAGCCTTTCCAGTATGACCTTTGTGAATCCTTGTTTCTTATTAAAGGGTTCTCACACAAAACCCATGCAGATGGGCAGCCTTTCCAGTGTGAGTTGTGCAATTTTGTTTTCTCAGTAAAGGGTTCCCTCATACCCTGGAACAAAAAAAGAGAAAGAGGAGACCTGCTAACCATATTCAGAACTATGAAAGGGATAGAAGTCCTTGATAGAGATGACATTAAAGTGGGATAGAAGAAAAACCAGAGGACATGAAAAGAAACTTAAAAAGGATAGTTACAGAAGGGATCTGAAAAAGAATAGCTTCCCACACAGAGTGATAGATATCTGAAATAAACTGAATGAAGAAACAGGGAGTGCAAAAAAAATTCAGAAGAATTTAGAATCAAACTGGATGCTGAAAGATACAAAAGCGGGTCACTATGAGCTTAGCTCTCTTCCCATAAAATACAATTAGGTAAATACAGGACAGTAGCCTTTACAGTGTGATCTGGGTGATTCTACTCTCTCACAAAAGAGGTATCTCAATCATCACATGGTAACTCATACTGGAAAAAAGCCATTCCAGTGTGACGGCTGTGTGATGAAAAATATACCCTGTAAGATTTGTGCATGTGTTTGTGCACACATTTCACAACTAGCGTACAAAGGAAAAAAAGTGTGTGCATAAGGTTTTGAAAATGAAATTAGAATATTTTAATTAAAGATACTGATGCTTTAATTTCATGATAATGAATTCAAAACAAAATTAATGTGATTTTGAGAATCTGTCAATGACCTTTGAAATATAAGTGTACAATTTCATAATTTTGCACATAGTTTTGAGATCTTTTGTATGTTCAGCAGTTATACATCACCAGTACTAGTTCAATCCAATGAAATAAATCTAGAAAGATGTTCTCAGTTTTGTACCCTCAAATTAAAAAGTCTGAATACTTGACACAATCTCAATGTATTTTTTTGTTTCAAATTCCATTTGGAAAAGAAAATCACTGTTATCTCCTGCAGAAACCTACATTTCAAGAATAACAAAAGGAGCAAAGAATATACTGATGAAAAAAATGGCTACTACAAGTCATTGGAATAATAGAGGAACATTGAAACAATACCAAAGCAAAAATCATAATAATTAAGATAAAAGATCCATCCCAACTTTGTACTTCAATTGAAAAGTAAAAGTAAGCAACAGGAAACAAAACAAGGCAACAACTATGTTCGGTAAGTAGTGCACACAGACATGGTTGTATTCTGTAATCTGTAGCTATTTTTAGATTTACAAATGTTAAGAAAATATATACAAATAACAGAATTGCATAGAATTGGTGGATTTTGTCAGATTCAAATGAAGCAAAGGGTGTGAAGTGAAAAAGAACTGCAAGTGAATGGCTGGATGAAATAATGAAAAATGTTCCACCCATTTACAGGACAGTTTCCCTGAGGATGAGGTACAAAAATGGTCAATGTGATTTTTCATCTGGTAGTGGACATGTTACTGCCCTTTGTCTTAACCATCATGATTTTCTTGCTGATGCTACAGAAATATTTAGTTTGATGTTGCAAATCAATACAAGATTATTTAAAATTTAACACAAAATAATGGTATTAGTTGCTCTTCAGTATGAAGTTCTGAGACTTGGAAAAGTTTATGGATATTGGAGGAGCCTTTCTTGTCTCTAGTGCAGACTGTGGGTGAGGATTTAGTCCAATGAATTGAATAAAAAACAAACTTAGACACTGTTTAGGAGAATGTCATTTGGATAAGTTCATATAAGCTACAAATTATATGGAAATTCAATTAATTTAGATGTGTATAAAGAGTGTGTGAATGCCGAAAACAAAAGAGAGGAGAAATAAGAAGTTAGGAGGTAGACATAAAATTGAGAATTAGTACCGGACTTACTTTTACATATACTTGCGTGATGCACACACTCTTCTACATAGATGACATTCTATTCCAGGGTTGTTTGGTTGTTGAACTGTTGGATTGCGGCGTCGTTGTCTTCTCGCCTCTCTCTCATTAAAGATGGGCTCCTCTAGGTGTGACAGAACTTCCTTACATGTTGACCTCCAAGCTGGACGATCACTGGCTTTGCCTTCAAGTGCTTGATGGTCAATTTGACATCTTTTTAGAGTTGTCTTTATTTGATCTTTATAACGTTTCATCGGTGCCCCTTGTTTACGATGTCCTTGGGGGAGTTGGCCATATAAGATTTGTCGGGGTAGTCTGTCATCGCTCATGCGAATGATGTGCCCTGACCATCGCAATTGCCTTTTTGCTAGCATTGTTTCAATTGTGGTTGTGCTGGCACGTTGAAGGATTTCAGTGTGGGGAATCTTGTCTTTCCATGATAGTTGAAGGATCTTTTGCAGGCTGCTTATATGAAATGCTTCTAATTGTTTTATATGCTTTCTGTAAGCAGTCCATGTTTCGGCACTGTAAAGTAGGGTTGATATACATACAGCAGTATAAACTGCCATCTTCGTGTCTAGTCTGAGGTTATCATTAAAAAAGACCCTTGAGGACAGTTTTCCAAAGGCTGCAGAGGCTTGGTTTATTCTGTTGCACATCTTTTCGTCTATACTATGTTTTTCGGAGACGATGCTTCCTAAATATTTAAAGTTTGTTACCTGTTTAATTTCATCACCATTGATGTAGAATGTGAGATGGGGTTCTGGATTCTTTCTTTGAATTAGTATTTCTGTCTTACTAACGTTCATTTTCAGACCCATCGCTTCGTAGAGGCCAGCTACGACATTGAGGGATCTTTGTAGAGCTTGAGGTGTGTGTGTGACCACGCACAGTCGTCTGCATACTGAAGTTCCAAAATATGTTTGGTCACATTTTTTGTGTGGGCTTGAAGTCTTAGATTAAAAAGGCTTCCATCAAGTCGGAATGGGATCGCGACTTTATCCTCCATAGGAATTGCACGTTGACTGAGTATGGTGATGGTAGATATGAAAATACTAAAAATTACTGGATCTTTCTCCTGAGGCAAGCACTGTAGCTGACATATTATCATGTAGTTTCTTTAGTATTGAGAGAAATTTTGGAGGGGTACCAAACTTTTCTAAAACAGTCCATAGCAACTCCCTATTGGCGGTGTCAAAGGCTTCCTGGAGATGGATGAAAGCTATGTATAGGTCTTTATTTTGCTCGTTGCATTTCTCCTGTAGTTGCCTTGCGCAGAATATCATGTCGCATGTGCTGCGATCTTTGCGAAACCCGCATTGTGTTTCTGGTAATGTGCTCTCGGATATATACTGGCATAATCTGATCATCATAATTCTTGTCAAAATCTTGGAGGCTACTACCAAAAGAGAGATTCCTCTGCTGTTTTCACAATGTGCTCGATCGCCTTTCTTTTTGTGTATTGTTATGATGTCTGATTTCAGAAATTCAGCTGGAACTATTTCAGAGTTCCAAATGAGCTCATGTATCTTTAGATGTAGGAAATAACCGCCTTCTTTGTACAATTGTGAGGGCAGGCCGTCCGGGCCGGGCGCTTTATTATTCTTTAAGGATTTAATGGCATCTGTAGTTTCTTTAAAGGTGGGTGGTACATCCATCTCATTTGCTAGAGGTGCCAGAGGGATTTCATCCAAGATATTTGGTGTTATAGGGTTTTTGTGATTTAATAGGATTTGGAAGTGCTGCGACCATCGGTTAAGAATGGCGGATTTATCTTTTAGAAGGTTATCTTGTGATCTGACAGGGACTAGATTGCGTTTTTGGGGCCCGTAGATTGCCTTCAAACTGTTGTAAAACCCATGCTGGTCATTACTGTCAGCAAGGTATTGCAGGTCCTTTGCCTGGTTGATCCACCATTTATTTTCCATATCACAAAGCTTGAGTTGTGTTTCTTTTCTTAGGTTTTGAAACGTTTGTTTCAGTTCTGTGGAGTTTGGGTTTGAGAGCCAAGCATCATGGGCTTTGTTTTTCTGAGATAGAATTTTTTGTATATCCTTTGCATTTTCATAAAACCAATCTTTGTGGTGGCGTGTTCTGAAGCCAAGAGTTTCTTCTGCACATTGTTTCAGTGTGGAGTGAATGTTAGTCCAGCGGCCACATCCCGGTAAACTGCTCGACCAGCAGGCTAAACCAGGTGAGGGTATCTGTAAGGAGAATTCTCCCCTCAGCTAAAGTAATCCTACATGACCTGTGGGCTACCCTTGGTTGGGATAGGTCTACGGGAGCCAACTCCTAACGAAAAAGCTGTGAGTGGGGTCCCACATGGTGCGGCTACCAACAGACTGGATGTCCGGCAGACCTCTGCAACCTCTCACAGTCGATGGTCGTCCTGATTAACTATTGCCACCATCAACTCTGTGTGAGGCCAAGCTATGGGGACGGGCCCAGAGGAAGCCCTTCTCCACGGTAATCTATTCATTGCGCAAGCACAGCTTCACTCACCCCATTCATTCTCATCGCCCCTCCTCATTTATCACCAAAAGTCCCTCGGCGACAGGATAGGGTGTAAGTGGCAGGCCATGGATGTGGCTGGGAGCTGCGAGCTTGATTCCTGCACGTGGGCGGTGTTGACGTGATCGCCGCTAGCTGGGTGGCATTAGGGCTGGCTCAGCTTTCGTGTGCTCTCAACATGACTGAGCAGCCGGAAACGGAAGCCTCACTGCTCACCCGGGAACGGGAAGGACCGTGAATAAGCCTCGGTTTAAAAAAGGACAGCCCTTCAGCAACCTGGGCAGAAGAACCGCGTCTGCCAAGGCATCCCTTACTGCGGTCGAAAAATTCAGAAAACACAGACACCACTCAAAGTTGCAGAGTGGAACATTAGAACCCTACTAGACACTGAACCCCAAACTAGACCTCGACGTAGAACAGCTTTGTTAGCCCATGTCCTGAATCGATATGATGTCGATATCGCGGCACTAAGTGAAACAAGACTACCAGGCGAAGATAATTTAACAGAAGTTGGTGAAGGAATAACGTTCTACTGGAAAGGCTACGAAGAAAACGTACGGAAAATTCACGGAGTTGGTTTTGCCATACGCACCAAATTACTTGAAAAAGTAACAGAGTCTCCCACTGGTATATCTCCAAGGTTAATGACATGGCGTATACCTCTTGCAAAACACCGCTGCATAACCTTGATTAGTGCATATGCCCCGACACTAGACTCCAGCGAAGAACAAAAAGATGCATTCTATGAATCCTTACACTCAACACTAAGTGCAATACCTAAAGAGGACAAAATTCTGCTGCTCGGTGATTTCAATGCAAGGGTAGGAAAGCAAGCCCACTTATGGCCACGTGTCATTGGCAAACACGGGGTGGGAAAAATGAACAACAATGGCCTTCGACTGCTAACACTCTGCTCAGAACTTAACCTCGTAGTCACCAACACTACGTTTCAACTTAACCCATTCAACTCCGATGACAAGATGTCTTGTCATTTGGTCAAATAAAACAAAAAATCATAAAACACCAAAATGTTTGATCAAACACCAGAAAAATATGACGTCAGTCCTCGCTTCGCTGCGAGCGAAGCGAGGACTGACGTCATATTTTTCTGGTGTTTGATCAAACATTTTGGTGTTTTATGATTTTTTGTTTTATTTGACCAAATGACAAGACATCTTGTCATCGGAGTTGAATGGGTTAAGGGCAAATACAAAACCACTTGAACTCACCCACGGTCCAAACATGGGCATATGATTGATTTTGTAATAACAAAGCAGTGTGACCAGAAGGATGTTCACACTACACGTGCAATGAGAGGGGCAGACTGCTCAACTGATCATACTATGCTGCCCTGCAAGCTAAATCTTAGAATTCGTCCCCCCGATCAGCGCGCATGTCCTTCAAAAAAGCTAAACATCAGCTGTCTGAAAGACTCAAGAGAACTAGATGCTTTCAGAAATTCAATATATGTAAACTTAACGCAAGACAACGCCCCCCCCCAACTGCGTCACCTAACGATGTCTGGACTAATATATATATATATATATATATATATATATATATATATATATATATACATACATATATATATATATATATATATATATATATATATATATATATATACATACATATATACATGCTATTAATCTCATGAATATAAAATACATATTAAATATTTCTGTCAGCTATGTCATTGTCACACAAAGGACTTATGAAATAGAAAATCTGTGCAAATATATATATATATGTATATATATATATATATATATATATATATATATATGTGTGTGTGTGTGTGTGTGTGTGTGTGTGTGTGTGTGTGTGTGTGTGTGTGTGTGTGTGTGTGTATCCCTAATCATTTATCTTGTTTATGGAAGGCCAAATTTAGGAGGTATTTCTAATTCACAATAAAATATTACATGGAAATTTACTCGATCTATTGATCAGTAACCATGAAACCATAATAACCGATATAGAAGTTGGTGAAACTATTGCAAGTAGCAATCACAACTTAGATTCAAAATGCTGAAAAAAATTAGAATAGATACTTGTGTTTCTAAAATACCCGATTTCAGTAAAGCTCAGTTCATAGGACTACGTCAGGAGCTTCAGTTTACAGATTGGGAGGAAAAATTAATCGAAGGAACTGTAGATCAGATGTGGGTAATGTTTAAAAATACACTTGCTAAGATGATTTATACATCTCGTTTAAGGACAGACGCCTCTCAAATGAGGCTTGCCTAAAATGGCTTGACAAAGAAACGGAAAAAAATATTGCTAAAAAGAAACAGGCCTATAAATACAAGTGCTAGGGTGCACCTAATGACTACCAAAGTTATGTGATAATACAGAGATTAAAAAAAGAAATAAAAAACGACAATACGAAATTAATATCACTGATAAATCCAAAGAGAATTCCAGAGAATTCTAGTTACATTAGAGATAAAAAGGTTATTAGGAATCACACTGCGCCACTATTATCTGCTGATGGTTAACTTGAATATTCAAATGAAGGAACGTGTGATATTTTAAACAACTACTTTGCTCAGTATTCGTACATCCATCATATCCGGAGATGTCCCAAGAGAATGGAAGCTAGCTAACGTTACTCCCATATTCAAAAAAGGTGACAAAAAGACACCAAATAACTATAGGCCTATAAGTTTGACTTCAATCGTAGGAAAAATAATGGAAACTATCATCAGAGATGCTATCGAACATCATTTAGAAAGTAACCGTTTGATAAATGATAGCCAGCATGGTTTCAGACGGAAACGTTCTTGCGTGATTAACTCGAATTCTACAACACAGTTATCTCGAATTATGACAAAAGAAACAATATAGCTTTAATATACGTAGACTTTGCAAAAGCTTTTGATATCGTCCCACACGGAAGACTACTTACTAAATTAGCTTTACACGGAATAAGTGGTAGCCTATTAAGTTGGAATAGGAATTGGTTGAATGGTCGAAAACAGAAAAAAACTTCTAGATGGAAAAATGTTACAAGTGGAGTTCCTCAGGGTTCCGTTATTGGGCCACTTCTATTCATAGTATATATAAATGATATAGACCATGGACTAAAATCTACTGTTTCCAAATTTGCTGATGATACCAAATTGTGCGGAGTGGCAAATGGTCACTCAAACCAATTAGATATTCAAGAAGATTTAGATCAATTACACCAATGGTCTGAAAAGTGGCTAATGAAATTTAACACAAGTAAATGCAAGGTAGTGCACAAAGGTAAAAATAACAGTAAGTACGATTACAAGTTATTTGGAAATTCGTTAACAAAAGTGGATAGTGAAAAAGATCTCGGCGTAATTATCAGTAACGACCTCAAATCATCCAAGCAGTGTATTTCAGCCTCTGAGAAAGCAAATAAAATTCTAGGACTGATTGCGCGATCTTTTGATTTCAAAAGTCCATCACTCATTAACAAGCTATATAAATCGTTAGTTCTTCCACATTTGGAATATGCTGTTTCCGTATGGTCACCGAATCTCATTAAAGACATTGACAGACTGGAAAAAGTACAACGGCGAGCCACAAAACTGATTCCAAATATAAAAAATAAATCATACGAAAATCGACTAAAACATATGAATCTGTTTTCCCTAAAAAAGCATAGACTTAGAGGTGACTTGATACAGGTCTTTAAGATTCTAAAGGGAATTGACAACATCAAAAGTGAAAATTTTCGCATTGAATGAGAAGCCGACAAGAAATAATGGTCTCAAACTGTCAGGAAATAGATTTAATTTGTAAGTGGGTAGAAACAACTTTGCCAACTGTATAGTTAATGAATGGAATAAACTACTTGCAGAGGCAGTGCAATGTAGTTCAGTTCAAAGCTTTAAGAATCATTTAGATAAATACCTAAGTAAGATGCTGTACTGATTATAATTTATCTTATATCATTTGTTTTTGTTTTGTTATCATTTGTCTGTCTGATTTTCATTTATTATTAGTTATATGTCAATATATTATTATTTACTATTTACCTGTTTGTTTATTAACTATACCTATGCATTTATTTATGTATTTTATTTTTATATACATTATTATAGTTTTTATTTATCATTTATTATTAATATGATTTTTTTCGCATCCGACCTAGATATGGATCAAAAGGTCTCCTTTCGGCATGCACCGCCTTTGTAATCCTTTGTAAATGAAACAGCTTAAAGTGAACTCCAAACTGAAACATGTGAAAAGTCTAGGGTGAACTTACTACGATAAATATAACAAAAGAAAATATTAAAAGGTGTATATAAAAACTCAAAGTTAATAAAACATCAGGGCCTGACGGTTGGCATCCAAGAATCTTAAAGGAAATGAAAAATGAGATTGTTGTTCCATTAGAAATTATTTTCAAGAAATCCATAGTATCCAGAGATGTCCCAAGAGAATGGAAACTAGCTAACGTTATTCCCATATAAGAAAGTGACAAAAAGAAACCAAATAACTATAGGCCTATAAGTTTGACTTCAATCGTAGGAAAAATGATGGAAACTATCATCAGAGATGCTATCGAACATCATTTAGAAAGTAACTGTTTGATAAATGATAGCCAGCATGGATTCAGATGGAAACGTTCTTGCGTGACTAACTTACTCAAATTCGACAATACACTCCTCTCGAATTATGACAAAAGAAACAATATAGATTTGATATATCTAGACTTTGCAAAAGCTTTTGATACTGTCCCTCACGAACGAGTACTTACTAAATTAGCTTCACACAGAATAAGTGGTAGCCTATTAAGTTGGACTAGTAATTGATTGAATGATCGAAAACAGAGTTGTTCTAAACAACAAAACTTCTAGATGGAAAAATGTTATGAGTGGAATTCCTCAGGGTTCCGCTCTTGGGACACTTCTATTCATAGAATATATGAATTATATAGACAATTTGTCAAAAACCTATTGTCTCGAAATTTGCTGATGATACAAAACTGTGCGGAATGGCAAATAATCACTTAAACCAATTCAAAAAGATTTAGATAAACTACAGCAATGGTCTGAAAAATGGTTAATGAAATTTAACACAAGCAAATGCAAGGTAATGCACATAGGTAAAAGTAACAGTAAGTACGATTACATGTTATTTGGAAGTTCGTTAACAAAAGTGTAAAGAGAAGAGGATCTCGGCGTAATTATCAGTAACGATCTCAAATCATCTAAGCAGTGTATTTCAGCCTCTGAGAAAGCAAATAGTATTCTAGGACTGATTGCACGATTTTTTTTTTTCTTTTAGCTTCAAAAGTCCATCTCTCATTAACAAACTATATAAATCATTAGTTCTTCCACATTTGGAATATGCTGTTTCCGTATGGATACCAAATCTCTTTGGAGACATTGACAGATTGGAAAAAGTACAATGGCGAGCTACAAAGCGGATTCCAAATATCAAAAATAAATCATACGAAAATCGACGAAAACATTATGAATACCCCCCCCCCCCAAAAAAAAAAAAAAAACATAGACTCGGAGGTGACTTGATACAGGTCTTCAAGATTCTAAAGGGAATTGACATCAAAAGTGACAAAAAAATTTACACTGAATGAGAATCCGACAAGAAATAATGGTCTCAAAATGTCAGGAAATAGATTTAATTTGGAAGTGGGTAGAAACAGCTTCGCCAACCGTGTAGTTAATGAATGGAATAAACTTCCTGAAAAGGCAGTGCAATGTACTTCAGTTCGAAGCTTGAAAAATCATTTAGATAAATACCTAAGCAAGATGCTGTAATGAATGTCATTTATTTTATATTTATTTCTTTTGTTATTGTGGTGTGAGTGTGAGTGGATGTGGCGCGGACGTAGACGGGCGGTTGGCAACCCCGATGGGAGGGGGGGGGGGGCAAAGGGCGCGAGCGTTGGTACCCCCCAAGGGGGGGGGTGTTGCCCGCGCATCGGCGAGGGTCGACAGTGCCTGGGAAGGACCGCTCGTGTGTGGAGGTGGGAATGTGAGTGCAAGGGAGGGGCCAGAAGTATTACAAGTTAGGAGGAGACAGAGACAGGGAAATTAGCTTAGGGACCCTGGTGGGTGGGATCGAGTGCTCCAAGGAGGAGAAAGAACCGACCCAGGAGGAGCAAGCGAAGGAAGAACGGGATCATCGACGACCAAACAAAAATGTACCACAGTTATCATTTGTCTGTTTGTTTATCATTATTTGCTTGATTTACATTTATTATTAGCTATTCGTCAATTCATTATTATTCACTATTTACCTGTTTGTTTATTATTCAACTATACCTATGCATTTATTTGTGTATATTATTATCATTAATATTCATATATTTTTGCTTGTTTATTTATTTATCATTGTTATTTTTTCGAATCCGTCGTAGTTATGGACCAAAAGGTCTCCTGTCAGCATGCTCCGCCTTTGTAATCCTTTGGGACATATCCTGGTTCCGGGCGACGAAAGAGACTTCCTGGAGTGGTGGAACAATTTTGCCCGGCGAGAGGAGAACAGGTAATAGTATATATATTCGGTGGACGATGTGAATATACATTAAAACTACATATAACATGTTTACAGATAAATAAAAGTAAAAATATAACCAGCGAGGACTGAACCCGGCCAGCCATAGCGCGTCTACTGAGAATCTGCTGCCTTTCCTCACGCTTGCCGCTGGATACAGACGGACTCATTTCCGTGAAACTTAGTTAGACAAAACCCAGCACATCATGACACGTCTGGTCACGATCAGTCAAAGCTGGTAAAAGGATACATTGTAAATATGCGCGGCTATACACGATTTTTTGTGTACACCGCCCGAAGGAGAGTCGTGGTGGACAAGTAGTCTGTACGGTGAAGTCTAGGTGTGATGTGTTGTATCAGGTGTTTGTGTATGACGTGCAGTCTCTCTAGGTGTCTCATGTGACGTTTGTGTTTGTCTTGGTGTGAGGTACTTTGTGTATGTGTGTGTGTGAACACATCTGTTATGATGATAATGAAACACATTTGTAACGATTTGTTTGTGAGGGAGAATGCTATGACAATAATGGAACACCTTTGTAACGATTAAGTTGTGGAATATGACGATAATGTTTCACTTGTAGATTGTGTACTGTAATATTTTTATAATGGAAATGTCATGGGCTCTGTAATGTTGGCGTTGCTTTGCCTTTTGCAAATTGTGTACTTGTGGTGTGAATGTGGTGCAGATATGTGTGCACAGTTGGCATCCCTAGCACGGGGTCAAAAGGTCACGGCCGGTGTAGGAAGGAGGGCGCACGACGGTGTGTACGTCAGTGTGTGTGTGGAACGAGAAGATGCAAGTGGAACTCTAGCATGATTACGATTAGCAGAGCTAGTGGGTTTAGGTAAGGTAAATTGTAGAGTGAGAGAAGTGAGTGTGTCAGGGAATTGAAAAATTAAGCAGAAACAACCAAAGAAACGAAAAACCACAGAAATCAGGTGAGTTACAAGTAGTACAGCACTCCCATTAATGTTGGAAAATGTTGAATAAAGCTTGAAGTTGTGAAAAATATTTGACATTATTCTTCAAGTCATATGTCACCCTTCACTGAAGTATCCCTGCTGTGATATTCATATCCTCCTTTTATGCGCCCTACACACATCACGTCAGTTTTGTTTTTGCTCGTTTTTAGACCGTTTCTTTCTGTGTTCCGTCTCCACCTGCAGTTGCTCTATCGTGTCAGCAATCACAACTGCACCATAAAAGTAAAAGTAGACATAGAAAAATATAGAAATAGAAAAATGATATTGAAAATAAAAATAGAAAATAGAAATAGAAGATAAAAATAAAACATAGATATAGTGTGGTGACGAGGCGCTGGTCAAAACCAGACTGGCCGTCACACACCCGAGCTAGGGCTATATACTCGCCGAAGTTAGCAGGACGTCTCGACTAGCCCCAGTCAGCAGCCAATCAGAAACTCGTAAAAGCTCTCCGGGGACCTCTCTGACCCGTCCGCCTCCTTTGAAAGGACGTTCCCTTGCCGAGACTGTCAGTTCTCCAGCAAGTCGGCTCGGGCACGACATCTCCAGGCTTCAAGTGGCCCTCCCTTCACTCCCAGCCCACGACGACACTCGTAGGCTTTCACCGGGCCGGACCTTCTAGCCCTGTAGTATACATTTAATTCATGTATACATTACGTCTTGTGTGCCTTGGTTTCATTTCCCTGGCTTGTCCGGCCGTACTTCCACAATAGTATTAAAAATAGAGACTAGAAATCAGAAAATAGAAACAACAATAAAGATAGTGACATAAAAAACATACATGCACATACATATACCAAAGGCTTTTCCCCCTTATAAGGGAGGCAGCCAAAAAAAAAAAAAGTCATAAAAACCACTCCCACACATTTCAACCCTTTCACAATTCACTCCCCTCCACCTTCTTCCCTCCCTCTTATCTTGGCACCTCCTGGACGACGGGTCATCCCTGCATCTTGTCCAGTGCCCTGGGTCAGAAGCAATGTCACAAGACACAGCACATCCACAGCAAGGCCGCTTCATTAAATCGGCGATCCCCCTCTCCGTCCCCTCATGCAGAAAAGTAGAAGACGGGGAGAAATCCTTTCGGGTTGCGTCAAATTTTTCTCACACATACCCCCTCACCCCCATCCCCAATCAATTCCACCTCGTACATCGCAACATCATCCATATACAACCATTCTCCATTCACCCCTATCTTCTGTCCTCTCTTGTTCTTCCTCGACAGACATTCCTCTCTACTCCAAAGCCCCTTTTACCCCATCCATCCATCTCATCCTAGGTCACCCCCTCATGTTCACTCCTTCCACACCTCTTTTACTAGTCTGTCTTCACTCATTCTTTCCATGTGTCCAAACCATCCCAATACTCTTTCATCCACCCTATCTCCCAACTCCCTCTCCACTCCCGTTCTCATTTCTCACAGAAAATACAAATACATACATATACCAAGGCTTCTTCCCCCTTACCAGGGAGGTAGCCAAAAAGGACAAGGCACAAAATCACTCCCACCCATTCCACCCCCGAAAACACTCCACACCCCTCCACCCTCCCTCCCATCTTAGCACCTCCTAGATGACGGGTCATCCCTGCACCCTGTCCACTGCCCTGGGTAAGAAGCAGTGTCGCAGGACACAGCACATCCACAGCAAGATACAGAAAATACAAATAGGAAATGAAAATATAGATATAAAATACAAATATAAAATGAAAATGTATATATGAAATAAATTAATAGGAAATACAAAATATGATATGTAAAAATAATAGATATAAAATATAAAACAGAACAGAAAATATAAATAGAAAAATAGAGAAGATATATATAAAAAAAAACTACATCTCCACCTTGTTTGTTTACATTTGACGTCATAGCCAGTCAAGCTTTGAGTTGCACTCCTTCAGCTATTTTTCGTGGCTGTGATTTGCACAGGTGAAACGAGTGTGTCTTCTTCAATTCGTAAGTGCAGCGATATGGGGGTAAGATAGCTTAGTGCATGCGTAGTTTGTTTGCATTTGCCACTCTTCAATGGCATTCTGAGCAAGGGTGGGCACGGGCACAAATTTTTGTAACCCTTAAATTCTTGTTGCTCATGAGAGACCATTTTATTAGAAACAAAATATTTTAAATTGTTGAAATAACTTGAAAAATAAGGAAGATACAAATTAAAAAAAATTATCCCAAATTTTTGGCTAGACTTTACCGTAACAAAAGGTTAGAATTAAGGGTGGTAATTTGTAAAGATTTTGGTAAAGAAATACACATAAACTCTAAACCACTGGTCCATTATTATTAAAATTTGGAATACTTGGGCTTTATGTAGGGGTATCCAGTCAAAACGTCCTCGGTGTGGTAGTACCAAAACGTCCCCGTTCTGCAATGTACTTGTCTGTTCATGATGAAAATAATTGATAAACCAAATCTGTAATTAAGGAGACTACAACCGTGAATGAATGACCAGGTGTCTTCAATGTTGTATACACATACAAAGTCATGTACGTACTCTATACCGTTTGAGATCAGACCTGCAATAGCTAATTAGTGGTCTCACTAATTACTGATCAAACCCAAACAAGGACAGTTTTTGCTCAAATGCGCAATTTTATATATACAGTTGCATTATTTGACATATTTTCTTTGAAATGTGTGATTTCCATATAATTTGATCAAAGAGAAGTCACGTTTTATCCTCTGCAGAATTGCCGACCATAGCTACGAATACCGTCCGACTTGCTAATTACCGACCAAACCCAAACAAGGACGGTTTTTGCTCAAATGCACAATTTTATATAAAAAAATAGAATATGGTTGCATCATTTGAACTACTTTCTTTATAATGTGTGATTTCCATGTAATTTGATGAAAGAAAAGCTACGTTTTTAGCCTCTGCAAAATTACCGGCAACAGCTACAATTCGTCCAGTCCGCCATCCATGATCACTGGTGGTATGGATCATAATACATTCTATTAAGTTTCTTACTATTGTGTTGTCAATGTGATAGATTGCATATAGTTGAATTATTTGAACTATTTTCTTTAAAAAAAATGTGTGACTCTCACTGACTAATAACATACCAAATCCCAACTGGAACAGTTTTTACTCAAATGCATAATTTTATGTGAAAAGAATTAGCATATGGTTGCATATAGTTGAAGTATTTGAACTATTTTCTTTAAAATGTGTGATTTTCACTGACAACAGACCAAATCCGAACAAGGGCAGTTTTTACTCAAATGCGCAGTAGAGTGTAGTTTGATCCGGCTTCGGGTGATATCGGCGGTCCTGGGGTTCGGAAAAAAGCCCCAACGGAAAAAAAAAATGCCTAGGAAAAAAGGCCCACCGGAAAAAAAGCCCCATTTATCTCCTAAGTCTCTTACTATTTCTCCTACCTCATTGCTTTAATAACTGTGTCCCTAGTTTGTTCTTTCATCTGTTGTTTTACTATATCTCTAAATTCAATTTTGTTGTTCTCTTGGACTTTTCTCCAACCTACCTCTTTTGCTATGTACTTTATTCTCTTTATTATTTTTCTTGAATTTCTCATTCTCATCCTTTACTTCTTTTAACTGTCTTTTTAATTCTTCTGTTTATTTAGGTTTTGGTTGTCCTTTAGTTCTTCCAATTTATCAACTTGTGTAATCCGTGTAAGTTGACTGAACCTAACCTCCCATTGTTCATTCATTTTCTCTAGTTTTTCCTCTAGACTTGCTAATCGGGAGAGGTTGTCATCTCCCTCATTAAATCCATGGAAATAATTATCTTCACCTTCCATTATGCTGCTCTTATCTATATATCTAATTTTTACATATTTACTAATCTCTTTGCTTTCACCTCTATCATCTGCGCAACTTTTGTTGAGATCCCTTCTGACTTCTGGGGCCCGTTCATTCCCTTCCTCATTTCCTTCCATTTTCCTCAGTAATCCCTCCCCTTCTCCTTTTTCTTCACCTTCCCACTACACCATGAGCTTTCCCCTTCCCTACTAATACAACACAGGTACTCCCTCGTCATTGAGATCCGCTTTTTTTTTTCTTAGTCCAATCTTCGCTGTCATTTTGACTATCGTGTGTACTTACGTAGTTGTATAATACGGGAAGGGAGCTATGCTCGTGGTGACCCATCTTTGTATCTTTCAGCATCAAGTTTTTTCTTAAAATATTGAAAAGTATTTGCACACGCTGTTTCTTCGTATAATTTGTTCCAGGTATACAACTAGGTAAATAAACTATCACACTGTCACTGTCTTGGCCATGTACCACGGGTCGTATTTTGATACATCACTTGGTCGACGGACAATCTTGGAGTCTCCCCTAACCAGCCTGAAGGTGCTTTCCTCAGTGAATATGATGTTCTGCCACAGCTGTGGTGTCCACTCCTTGTATTTCTTGCAGAATGCTAGTCTTTTCTTCTTCACAGGCTCCGTGAGCAGCATCTTCTTGGCAGAGACTTTTTCAGTGGTTCCAGATGCTTTTTCTTTAGCCCAACGGCTGTAATAGATGGGTCTGATTGTACCTCTCATCATAGGACCTTGTCAGTGCATGTAGAAGTCTTCCTTGGTGCCCCAGAGCCTGTCTTTCATGGTGGAACAGTACCAGGAGGGAGGGCGGCTGCGGCTTTGTTGTTGACACCTTCAGATTCCCTGCTCTAACAGAGTAAGGGCCCTGCTCTTTTCATCCATAATAAGCTTGGCACGCCCCATCTTGAGCACTGGAAGACGAGTTAAAGGGCGCCAATGTTCCTGGAGAAGTAAAAAAAGAGGCACTGAGGAGCAGCATACAGGACCACCTTCCTCACCAAGCTCAGACGACTCATTGAAAAAGGGCAGAGGTGGACTATACTTTCTCCCCACAAATATGACAATGAAAGCAAATAACTGTATTGAGTTTTTGAGGGACCACATGCTCACTTTTCCTGTTTTTGTTTTGGTACATATTTATCCACTCCTTCATTATAGATTTTCATCATAATCATCCATTTCTCTTCTGCTTGTCTCATTATTGCTTTATTGTAGAATTTTTCCCAACTCGCTTTTTGAAAGAAATTTCTAAGTTTCCCAAAATATGTTTTTTTTTGTTTTGTTTTTTATACATCAGTCTACCTTTTCTGTGTTTCTCATTTCTCTCAATAGACACTTCTTTTAGTTCAAACTCAAGTAGTATATGGTTACTCTTCCCAATTGGTGTCTTATTCAATCTTACCCACAATTTCAGGCTCTGATGTAAATATTTAACGTAGTCTCAATGGTTCTTCATTATTTCTATATCTGGTATTTTCTTTTACCCATTGTGTCATTGTTCTATAGTCATGTCAAGTAATATATTTCCCCATAGAGCCATACAGCATATGTGCATGAGATACCACTACCAAATAATCATTGCTTTTATTTTTACATAGCATCACAACTGTGGGGAATGAGGTGGCTAGGAATATGCTGTGGTAGTGGTAAACCTGCACTGCCATCTAGTGTCATAACACACATTTTGAAAACATTATACAGAGGTGATAAAATCTGTTGACTCAAGGAACTTGAAGTTGGTAGTTATGTCAAAATCTCTGAAGTAGGTCATTTTTAAACCTTTTTTTTCAACCAATAGAAAATAATACAATCATAGATTGATAATCATAAAGTGGTCAATCAATAAGCACTCCATTAACTTCATTCAATCATTAGTTCAACAACTGGCATGTATAAATCTACATTATAAAACAAGTAAAAATCATAATTTAGTTACTTTATATTAAAAATTGATCAATCAAAAAATCAGAATTGGCAACTAAGAGTTAATAGGAATCTTTATCAGCATCAGCAACTAAGAGTGAATTGGCATCAGCATTGGCAAAGATAATTGAATCAGCATACCCCCATATAAGTTACTTTTATTTTTTTCCTTCTCTATCTTGTTCTCTATTCTTTTGGTTTCTTTTTCTTGAATATACCATTTATTTTCTCAGCCTCATGTATAGTACTCTCCAATAGAGCTCTTTCTTTTCTGTCTCCATTCTTTTCTTGTTTTTTCTTTAGCTTCAGTTCTTAGTGTCTTGTGTCTCTTTTTCCTCATCGTTAATTTTTCTTTATCCACTATTCACTATTTGACAACTTTCCTACTTTTGCTAATACCTCTGCTACCATTTGTGATCTTAGTTTGATTTTTAGAGGTCGATTTTTTTCTTTTGTGTATTGCCCTGTTCTATGCACTTTTATTTCCTTTTCTATTTTTTACTCTGCTTTGCACTTCTTTCAGAATGTTTCTTGCTATTTCCTTCTCTTCTTTTTCTCTCAAGTACCTAAGTTATGTTTTTCCTTTATACCATATACTACTATGTACTTTTTTCCACTGTATCTGTAACCCAATTTTCTTTCCCTTTGACTACTTTAACAACTGTTGCTTTTGTGTTCTCTTGCACTTGTTGGATAATTTCTTTTTCCATTCCTTTCTGATTTCCCATATGTCGTCCTCTCCTATATTTCCTCCAGCCTTCTTGGTCACCTCCTTAATTTGTTCATTCACCTCTTTTTTAAGGCCTCACTATTAGTGGTATCTTTGTTTTTCCTTTCCTTTTCACTTTTTACTTTGATTAATTCTTTTTTATTCGCTCATGTCTTTGTGCATTACAATGATTCACTCTTTAGGTCCATGATTTCTTTCTTTAGCTCTGTAATTTTAATTCCATGAAATATTCCCATAACTCATCTCCCTTTCTATGTCTATAATTTTACCTAGTCTTCTATCACCTCTGGTAAAGCCAAAAAAAGCAGAAGAAAATTCTTCTACTGATGCCTCTTCATGAGACCTATCTTTGCTGAGTACAGCTTATTTACATCAAGATAGGCAGTAGTTGTTCCATAGGCAGTTTCTCTGAGCTATCCCATCTCCCTGAGGAACACTATGTCTGGAACAGGGTTTTCCCACAAATCTTTTATAGAGAGTATTTTGTGTTGTTGGTGTTCATGATTGTGTACAGTGTAATCTTCCATAATGTGTTGTCTAGTATGGGTTGAAGTGTTACACCCCAAACAATTGTCAGCAATGCTGTCATCCAGCCTCTTGTGGTAAATTAGAAGGGGTGGATGGTTGCAGCACTGCAGTCTGGCATGGTGGACTCTGTCCTCTAGTGGGGAGAGAGGCTTTGGAGGGATGGATATCAGAGGGTCTAGCAAAAAATTCAGGTAACACATTGCTGCATACCAGATTTTGTTGCTGAAAATGTGTGTAGTATGGGTTATTGATTGGGAATCTGTGTGAGCATGGACTTCTGCAATATGGGCTTCTGTTTTGAGAGTCTGTGATGTTGCTGAGGGTACTGTGGAGGGTGTTGCTCGTGATGTAGAAGAGGGTTTTGTTGAAGATGCAATGGAACGCTTTGCTCAAGATGAGGTGGAGGGATTTGGTTATGATACAGTGTGATTTTACAAAATAGAGAACTTGTTCTGGACTGTAACAGCAGGAGCAGGATTCATATAGGAGTGGGGGATGGGGGAGGGGGACAATTGGTGGTTGAGAAAGGCAGGAAGGTGCCCTAACTGTATTTGATGGAGCGGAGGGAGGAGGCATATGTTTTTGCCACACCATCCATTTGTCTAAAATGAAGAACTTGCTTGGCACTACCAAGTCTAGTCAGCTGAAGAATGTCTTGTTGAAGACAGTACTCCTTGCATTGTTGAGAATGTATTAAGTGAGCTTCTCTGCTATGGAAACAATGTAGTTCTGATTCACAATTAGGAGTAGGGTGTGAGTCACGGACAGAACAATGACCACATCGTAGACAATTTGTACAGTTCTTCCTTCCATGGTGAAACTCATGACACTGGTAACACTGTAAAAGACAGTTGATGAAAGCTTTTATTGGGAGAGAAAAAGGACCAATATTTATTCACTCAGGGAGGTATGAACCATAAAATGTGAACATGAGCATGCTACTATTTTCTCTTTCTTTTTGTCAATGTGAACATTGTCAGGGCATAATTAATATTCCTGAGAATTTGTGTATGTCTTGGTTGTAGATATGTGGTTTGCAGGAATTGAATGTTCAGTGCGGTTTGATGGATTTGTAAATTCCATCTGATGGACAAGGTACATGGAGGAACATGGCCAGTGTTAAATCCTTACCTCGGATCATCTTTACCATATTTTTTGAAGTTATTTTTAGGGAACATTCCAATCTCTCTAGATATTTAGCAGCATGGATATAAAGTTACCTCTATTTTTGTTTTAGTGTGTCACAAACCAGTTAGATATAGGGGCATAGTGAAATTTGGTAGCACATTCTTCAGCAGGCTGGGACAGTGATCATCCTCACTGTCAACTACATTCCTTGATCAAATGATCTCAGCAATTAGGCCATTGTTTTCATGGAGGGATATGTTTAAATGGTATAAAAACTCATATAATATCCAACTTCAGAATTTACTAAGGTTAATAGGCAGGGACACCTACTAAACTGAGATAATACATCAAATAAAGGTTCCACAAAGAGAACTTATTTAATTTCCTTTAATCTGTTTATTTTTTGACAGCATTATGGTACAAATGTCACAACTAGTAAGGGAGTCACAGGCTTCTTGGAAGATGACCAGGTTTTGTGTATATAATGCCTCTGTAGGTTGAAAAATTTGAGTCATTCCAGTTGTCATGGGTTGAGTATGCATGTAGCTACTGGATGGTTTTCAGTACATTTCTAATAAAAAAGTAGAATTCAATATATAGTAATAGCTCATCTGTTAGTATTTTTATCTATTTTATGTTATAGCAAGCACAAAGGGTCTGTTTAGGTCCAAAGTGACTTGAATATTAAATGGTTTGTGTACACAACATTCACAATCCTATTATAGTGTATTACACAATTTCAAAGAGATGTCAAACATATTACTTTTTTCCAGGAAGAGGGTAACTATCACCATTCCTTTGGAAGAGCTATCCATAGAATCCATGTGTGTGACATGATGAAGAGGATCTGGTGTGACATCTACAACACAGCTATATCATGAATTATCTTAGATATGACTTGATGATCCACACTGTAGAGAAGTGCTTCTAGTGTAATCTTTGCAATTCTGCATTCTCAGAAAAGCATGATCTCAAATGGTACAAAAGTCACTTCAAAGATCATGTGAGGACCCTCACAGGAATAAGACTTTCCAATGTGACCTGTGCAGTTCTACTTTCTCACAAAAGGGTTCTCTCACACAGTATATCAGAACCCACACCATAGCCTTTTCAATGTGACCTGTTCAATGCAGCTTTCTTATGAAAGAATCATCTCAAATTTCATATGATCACCCACACTGGAGAGAAGCCATTCCAGGTTGACCTGTGCAATAAAACTTTCACACAAAAGTGTTTCGACAAAGATCACATGATGACCCACACAGGAGAGAATCCTTTCCAGTGTGACCTGTACAATTCTGGTTTCTCACAAAAGGGTGATCTCACAAAGAAAACAAGGACTCACACAGGAGAGAAGCCTTTCCAGTGTGACCTGTGTGATTCTGCTTTTTCACGAAAGGAACATCTCGTGCATCATATGAGGACCCACACAGGAGAGAAGCCTTTCCAGTGTGACCTGTGTGATTCTGCTTTTTCACGAAAGGGTGATCTCACAAAGCATATCAGGACCCACACAGGAGAGAAGCCTTTTCAGTGTGACCTATGTGATTCTGCTTTTTCACGAAAGGAACATCTCGTGCATCATATGAGGACCCACTCAGGAGAGAAGCCTTTCCAGTGTGTCCTGTGTGATTCTGCTTTCTCACTAAAGGGCACTCTCACAAGGCATATGAGGAGCCACACAGGAGAGAAGCCTTTCCAGTGTGACCTGTGTGATTCTGCTTTTTCACGAAAGGAACTTCTTGTACATCATATGAGGACCCACACAGGAGAGAAGCCTTTCCAGTGTGACCTGTGTGATTCTGCTCTCTCACGAAAGTATGATCTCACAATGCATATGAGGACTCACACAGGAGAGAAGCCTTTCCAGTGTAACCTGTGTGATTCTGTTTTCTCACGAAAGGATGCTCTCACACAACATATGAGGACCCACACAGGAGAGAAACCTTTCCAGTGTGACCTGTGCAATTCTGCTTTTTCTCAAAACGGTGATCTCACAAACCATATGAGGACTCACACAGGAGAAAAGCCTTTCCAGTGTGATCTGTGCATTGCATCTTTTTCACAAAAGAGTCATCTTGATTGTCATACAATGACCCACACTGGAGAGAAGCCTTTCCAATGTGACCTGTGTGATTCTGCTTTCTCACAAAAGGGTGCTCTCACACAACATATGAGGATCCACACAGGAGAAAAGCCATTCCAGTGTGACCTGTGCAATTCTGCTTTTTCACAAAAGGGTGATCTAACAAACCATATGAGGACCCACACAGGAGAAAAGCCTTTCCAGTGTGATCTGTGCAATGCAGCTTTTTCACGAAAGGATCATCTTAAATATCATACAATGACCCACACCGGAGAGAAGCCTTTCCAATGTGACCTGTGTGATTCTGTTTTCTCACGAAAGGGTGCTCTCACACAACATATGAGGACCCACACAGGAGAGAAGCCTTTCCAGTGTGGCCTGTGCAATGCAGCTTTCTCAAGAAAGAATTATCTCACAAACCATATGAGGAGCCACACAGGAGAGGTTTTTTAGTGTGACCTGTGTGGCTTTGCTTTTTCATAAAAGGGTTATACCACACAACATATGAAGACTCACACAGAAGAGAAGCCTTTCCAGTGTGGCCTCTTTGATTCAGGTTTTTCACATAAGATTTCTCTCACAAGACATTGGATAGAAGCCATTCCTGTATGACCTTTATGATGAAAAGATCACACATTTCTGATGTCTTGGATTAAGCCAGCAGAAAGGCAATTACACAATTGATACCTACACACTTAGAATCCAGCATGGCATTCTCTTTGTTTTACCTGTACTGTAGGGTCATTCATGAGTGAACAAAATTCATTCTTACAGTTCAACTTATAAGGAATTTGTCCTCTGTTTATATACAAAAAATGTTAATTGTTCTGGTAAATACCCAAGCTGTTTGATCCCATGAGGCATGAGTACCTGAATCATTTTGCAGTCCATGTATGTGGACGACTGATTAGTCGTAGATGGCGCTCTTCTCCTCATCTATTCAAATCCGTTCGCTGACCATGTTGCTGTATAGATTTACTTGTAGCCAGTTGGATTTGATTCATAGTACAGTTTGGCCAGTTTACTTCTATTTGCGCCCAAGTTTGTAGTTGCCCCAGTTGCAGTCTAATTTGTAGTTGTTCCAGTTGTTCATTTCCAGTTGTAGTTGTTTGATGAAGGTAGAAGCCGTTGAGCAAGTGTAGCAATTAGGTTATCTTTGACAAACCTCGTGAAATGTGTAGCAGCCATGCAGTGAAGGAAGTCCACATAGTTGTGGCTGTGTGTTACAGCACTTGCAGTGTACCAGTTCCAGCAGAGGACCACATAGTTGTGGCAGTAACCATGCCAGCAGAAGACTGTATGGTCATGGCAGTAGTTGTTCCTGGAATCGCAGTGGAACAGCAGATTGACTGTCCAGTGATAACCTTGTAGCTGTTTCGGTTCTGTAGTATCCCAATCAAACAGCCTTAGAGGATTGTTAGCTTTATTCCTTCCAACCCTACTCCCCCTTTATTTCTCCCACAGCTTGGGTCTATCCTTCTAATTACACTGTACAACAAATTTCAGGATTAAGAAAAAAACATAGTTCTCATGTGCGTTTTATTATGAAGTTCAGTGTGCTGAATTCAAATTTGATAACAAAAATTTCATGCCACGTCACAATTTTTTGTAAATCGCTGTTTTAATAATTATGCAATTAATAGAGATTTCCAAGGTTCCATAAATGTATTTTGCTCCCAAAGTCAGATTAAATGTCTTCATTGTATTTATTTAATTAATATATAATGAATCGGCATGTTTGTTAGCTTTATATGATGTATTAACCTACAATCTATTATTTACTTCTTCTTTTATAAGAGGGCCTACAAATATACCCTCTTTAATCTTGGCATCACTAATTTTAGGGAAGATCCCTTTGAGATACTGGAAACATGGCTTGTTATGTTGCAGTGCTTTGGTAAATTGCTTCATTAGGCCTAGTTTTATATGCAGTGGTGGCAAAATGATTTTCTACTTCTTAACTAGTGGCTCATGAATTACATTATGGCATCCAAGCGTCATAGATTCCCGAGATGGCCATTCTGAGCGTATATAATGTTCTGATCTGGCCCTACTGTCCCACTTGCAAAGAAAGCACATAAATTTGGTGTATCCAGTTTGTAGCCCATTAAGTATGGCTCCTACTTTCAAGTCTGCACAAATTAACCACTCATGCTCTTTGTAACTTATGCGGTCTAGAATAAAAGCAAGGTTCTCATATGTCTCTCTTAAAATGACTGAGTAAGCAACTGGAACTGAAGGCATGGTGTTCCCAATGTGCAACAGAACTGCTTTTATGCTGTAAAGGGATCCATCTATGAATAGCCTCCAATCATTGGGTTCATAGGACAGCTCAAGGGCACTGAATAGGCCTCTGATATCATTACAATAAGTCAAGTTGTTTTCCAAAGTGAAGAAATCCTGTAGATTTGCAGAACGCTTCCTAAATACTGTAATTCGAGCTTCTTCATCCAACAGGTGCCATTGTTGCAAACGTGAGGCCAGGAGTTCACTCTGTTGCTAAGTAAGTGTTAAATCACGAACTAGATCATTGAGTTCTAGTTGGGTGATGAGGTGTGGTTTCTTATCAGATTCAAGTTGTGTCGTATACGTTGCATCTTAAGATTCTGAATCGTCTGAGTTGCTCGTGTCATCGCTTGGTAGTTCAGAGGGCGGCTGTGGTACAGGAATATCATTTGAATGTAGAACTGGGCGAATAGCAGACTGAAGATCTGGATACACGATAGATTTCTTGCCTTTTCTGTTGCGACCTGCAGGAAAATAAAAAAAAATCAGACTAAGAATGGATACTATTGGTTGTGATCACGTGCAAAAATAGTGGAAGTGCAACTTATTATGTATTTCGATCTTTTTTATTGATACATCTCTTGAAAATATATATAAAAA
The DNA here is from genome assembly GCF_046742065.1 of Oratosquilla oratoria. Lineage (NCBI taxonomy): Eukaryota > Metazoa > Arthropoda > Malacostraca > Stomatopoda > Squillidae > Oratosquilla > Oratosquilla oratoria. The sequence continues at coordinate 65,684,247 of NC_134788.1, read as the reverse complement.
CAGTAAAAAATAAACACTGAACACCCACCTTTAATATCCGTTAAGCAGAAGTAACAATCTGTTGAGTGGTCCTTTGGCTCCCTCCAGACCATTGGTACGCCAAACATGAGGCCAGTCCCTTTGCCTTTCACCCAGGCAGAAAGGGAACTTGTACACCTGACACAACATATGTGAGGTGCCCAGCTTTTGTCCTGGTCACCCACTTTACATCCAAAGTACAGCTCATAAAGTTTCTTTACACGTTGAGTCAACTGTCTCTTGTATTGTCTTAATGTAACTGATCCACATATATAACAAAACTTGTCTGGTGAATTCTTGCATTCTCTAGGCATCTTAACTCTGTATCCTGTTAAGAAAAAAAAACATAGCTATGTGAAAAATTATATAAATGGTAAAAGCAACAAAAAATACCGTTCAGATAGACATTGCGGGCACTGCTATTTACGAAGAACTGGAGGGTCACAGAAAGAAACGGATGTTATATTCGTGATCTACGCAAAAAATAACTCTAGAAAAGGATAGTCTCATTTCCGTTTTTTTTTTTTCATTGTTATACAGTGTTATTAATGTTTAATGTTGATAATAGATTCATTAAGAATTTTACCTGGTAGTCTCCCATGACCTCTGTGACGTCCATCTGTGTCCACCTTTTTTTTCCGCTCTTTACAAGGGTCCTAGCCATTGGAGGACGGGAGCCTCTGTACCTATGGACCACATATGGTGGAGGACACTATTTTCACCACAACCTGTGTGATGCAGCTTTCTCACAAAAGGAGTCTCACAAAGCATATGAGGACTCACACAGGTCTCTCAAATGTCACATGGTGACTCACACTGGTAAGAATCTATTCCAGTGTGATTTGTGTGATTTGTATGAAGAACACTGTTCCTTCTAATCTGTGTGCCTGCGTGTGTGCACACACATTTTACAACTAGTGAAATAAAATAATAAGTATCTTATCAATTCCCCCCTGAAATCGTTCTTGCTGGCTTAATAAATTTGAATACTTGATACAATTTCAGTGTTTATTATTTACTTAATATATCAAATTCTATTTGGAAAAGGGAACAAATCAATAGAGTTTCCCACAAAGACCTACTGTTAAGGAATATCATGAGCAAAGAAAATATTGATTAAAAAAAATATATATATATATATATATATACTAGAAGAGCCTTCTACCCACTTCCCTCTCTCGTATCTTGCACTTCCTGGATGATGGGTCATCCCTGCATCTCGCCCACAGCCTTGGATCTGAAGCAGTTAGGGATTTTTTGCTGTTTGTCACAGAAGATATGGTGCAAAACCTACACCAACCAGAGAATCGATATTTCGGCACCAAAATATGCTAATCAAGCCAAGGGATCACGTGGGCACACATGCTCAGATGAAATATTGGCCCTCATTTGCATTCTTGTAGAGAGTGGAGCCAAACAAGATAATAAACGAACACCAAAGGAAATGTTTGATCCTCTGCATGTGTCACTTTTGTACCGTGCTGGGCTAAGTGAATCAAGATTCACTTTGCTTCTACGGACCATATGTTTTGATGACCACACCACATGGGAAGAACGAACCAGGACTGACAAAATGGCTGCATTTAGGCACATTTGGGAAAGGATGTTAAGAGATTGTATGAAGGAGTGATTGTGCCAACAGCACTGTATGGGGCAAAAACATGGAACATAAGAGAGGAAGAGAGAAGTTTGAATGTGTTTGAGAAGAGGTGCCTGAGAAGTATGATAAGGGTTACTATGCTGGATAGAGTGAGACATAAGGTGGAGAGGAGAAAGGGGGTGGAAAGGGAGTTGGGAGATAGGGTTGATGAAAGTGTATTGGGATAGTTTGGACCCATGGAAATAATGAGTAAAGAAAGATTAGTGAAAGAGGTGTGGAAGGTAGGGTTTAAAGGAGTGAATGTGAGGGGGTGACCTAGGACGAGAAGTATGAAGTAAAAGGGGCATAGGGGTGAATGGAGAATGGTTGTATATAGATTTTGCTGTCATGCATGAGGGTGATGGGGTATGTGTGAAAAATAAATTGATGCAGCCCAAAGAAATTTCTCCCTGTCTTTTTCCTTTTCTGCATGAGGGGATGGAGAGGGGGGATTGCTGATTTAATGAAGTGGCCTGATACAGACCTGAGGTACTCCTTACAATAGGATACTTCGCGTAGAGCAATATTCCTACCGCTAAACACTGTGTTTTTAAAATCCTCACTCCGTGGGTCTGGGCAACGCTCATCCTCAGTAAGGGGGCCCTTCCCCTCCACCACAAGTCTCGCACACTATACTCCATTCTCTGAGCCAGGTATGAAATGAATCACAAGGTTTGTCAGGCAAGGGAGAAGGAAATTTTAGAGGGGTGGTTGAGGAGGGCCATGAGAGGTAAGGAGTACCTCCGGTTTGTATCAGGGAAAAATTAATTTTCCTGCGAAAATTACATTTGTTCCGAAGAATACAAACTCTTCGGTACTCCTTACAATAGGAGACTCGGACTTAGGAGGGAAGGAAGCTGTTATCTAGCCTGTAAAACCTCCGTAAGGAAATTTTAGTGTGCTAAGACTACGTTGACCAGACCCCTATACATTCCCCTAAACTTTGAAGTGCACCCATTTCTGTTCCCAGGAGTGGAGACAGACAGGTTATACTCACTTTTGTACCACTGAAGGGCTTGAATTGATTCCCTTGGAATGCTTGAGAGCCCTCGAGTGAGGTAAGGGGATGTAGGAGTATGAGAAGGACTTTGGAAAGTTATCACCGCGTTTGCCGAGCCGGAACCTGGATGAGTTGTCAGGGTCGGATGTGTGCTATTGGGGAGGGGTATATCATTTCAGGACTTCTTGGGCGGCCACTATGGGGCCCAGAGAGAAATTCCCTAAAAATTCTCACATAACTTCTTTGAGGCAAAAGGAAGTGAACGTATTCTGGCTCTTCCATATATCTGCTTGAAGAACCTGGTTGACTGACAGATTCTTTCTGAAGACTAGGGAGGTACCCACTGCCCTCAGGTCATGGGCTTTCGCTTTAGGGCAATCTGTGTGGTTCATTTCGTAGGCTCTGCAGATGACTTCCTTGATCCAGTAAGAAATTGAATTTTTAGTGATGGGCTTCGGCTTACCTTTAGTAGAGACGAACAACCACTTTAATTCTGGTCTAAGATGTTCAGTTCTCTTGAGATAGGTCCGGATGGCTCGTACCGGGGATAGTACGGTTTCTGTTTGTCCTGCCCCTACAAATTCGTCTAAGGACGGAACACTAAAGGACCAGAATCTAGGGTCGGATTTGGCAGGATCTTGGTTTTTGGCAATGAATTGAGGCATGCAAATGAAGGAGACCTCTTTCCATCCTTTTGAATGGGCGACTCTATAAGAGATGGCGTGTAACTCCCCTACTCTCTTGGAAGATGCTAGGGCTAGCAGAAAAACTGTCTTCAAGGTGAGGTCCTTCAGATGTAAGGGGGACCCCTCAGAGTGTTCAGGACTAATGCCACATCCCACGGAGGAGAACTGATTTCCCTGGGGGGAAGTGCCTGAAGAGCATGGAAATTTCTGTTGAAAGGGCTAGGTCCATTCCCTTCAGAGAAAACACCTGATTTAGCGCTGCCCTATAGCCTTGAACTGCCGAGAGGGAGATCTTCTTGGACTTCCTGAGGAAGTGGAAGAAGGAGGCGATCTCAGGAATGGTGGCTTGATCTGGGACTATTTTCCTGGAGTGGCACCATTCTGCAAAGGCATTCCATTTCCCTTGATAAAGGTTAGCTGAGGAAGAGCGAATAGGAGCGGACATGTCCTCCGCCACCTCTCTGGGAAAACCCTTCTTTAGGAGGATCCGGACCATAGTCTGAACGCGTGAAGATTGAGTGCTGAAGGGTTCTTGTGCCAAGCCCCGTTGATGGGTTGATGTAGAAGGTCTGGTCTTCCCTGAAGGGCCAGGGGCTCTTCTACCGCTAGATCGAGGGCGTCTGGAAACCATGGGGCTTCTGACCACCAAGGAGCGATCAAAGTCGTCCGAAGGTTGGATGCGTTTCTTGCTCTCTGGAGTACCTTCCGGAGCAAGGGAAACGGTGGGAAACCGTAGGTGTCCAGGTTGTCCCAACTTTGCAGAAGAGCGTCTTCTCCTGCTGCCAGAGGATCCGGGAGAGGGCTGAAATATATTGGGAGTTGGTGATTCCATCTCGTGGCGAAAAGGTCCACTAGAGGGGAGCCCCATTTGTTGAGGATGAAGTTCGCTACTTCTTGATGGAGGGACCATTCTGTGCTGATTATCTGATTCCTCCTGCTGAGGTGGTCCACCCAGACATTCTTCTTCCCTGGGATGTAGCGGGCTTTGAGTGACACTTAGAGATTCTCGGCTAGATTGAGGATGTCCATAGTCAAAGGTATAGGTCCTGTGTGACTGTGCCCCCATGCTTGTTCAGGTTGGCTACTTTCTAGGAATTGTCCGACATTATGCCCACCACTTTCCCTGAGACTTGATCCTTGAAGTGACGGAGAGCCAGCAGTACTGCTTTCAACTCTAGCCAGTTGATATGGGCTGTCCGCTCGACTGTGGACCAGGAACCGCTGACGTGATCGTCGTTGAGGTGGGCTCCCCAGCCCTCCTCGGAGGCATCGGAGAACAGGAGGACTTCGGGGGGAGATGGGCCGAGGGGCGTCCCCACGAGCAGGTTACACGGATCCTTCCACCAGAGAAGAGAATCCTTGACTTCTTCGGTGAGGGAGATGTGATGTAGGGGTTCTCCCTCTTGCGGGGACCACTGAGACTTGAGGAGCCACTGTAGCGGCCGCATTCTTTGTCTGCTCCTGGGGATTAATCTCTCTACGGAGGCCATATGGCCCAGGAGGATTTGGCACTGTTTCGCCGTCAGGAACCCGGTCGATAGTGATTGTACAACGAGAGAAGTGAGATTCTGGATCTTCTTTTCTACTGGGAAGGACTTCATTAGGGAGGAGTCCAGGACCATACCCAGGTACGTGACTCTCTGTTTTGGCAAGAAATCTGACTTCTCCGGGTTTACTACGGTGCCTATTCTCAGGTGTTCTTGGCATAGCTGGGCGGAATATGCAAGGATCAGCCAATCGTCTAGTTAACGGAGTAGGCGAATTTCCTTGGAGTGGGACCACGCTGAAACGAGTTTGAACACTCTGGTGAAGACTAGGTGTGCTGTGGAAAGGCCGAAGCATAGGCAGGTGAACTGGAAGGTGTTGCCCTTGTGGACGACTCTGAGGAATTTCCTAGAGGAGGGATGCACTGGTCTTTGAAAATAGGCATCTTGGAGGTCCAGTGGCACCATGTAGTCCCCTTTCCTGATAGAAGCTCTTACGGACGCTGGTGTGTCCATTCGGAACATCGTCAGGGAAAGGAACTTGTTGAGTGGAGACAAATCGATGACTGGTCTCCACCCCTCTGTTGTCTTTTCTACTAGGTCTCGAGTAAATCCCTGGGTCCGGAGTCGAGACTTCCTCTAAAGCTCCTTTCTGGAGCAGAACAGAGATTTCCTCTGCTAGGGCCCGCCGCGAGCCGAGTCCGGGTGGTAGCTGCTGACTTGGATGGGATAGGGGGAGAAGTTTGGGACAGCGTGAAAGGGAAGACGATAGCCTGTCTTGATGACCTGTATGGTCCAGTCTTCCGCCCTGGCCTCTTCCCATGCCCTCCAGTAGAGAGAGAGGCAACCCCCTATCTTCTGCGGACGGGCTGGCGAATTCCTATAATTTTCTGGGCGGGGGGGTCAGGAGCCTCTATGATGTTTGCGTCTAGGTTCTCTATTCGTAAAGGGGCTGGGCTTTTCTGTCTGCATTTTTGACTTGGAGTGGAGGGGTGGCCTTTCTTCTTTCTTAGAGTGAGGAAACGGCTGTCTCTGCGTCTGAGGGGTCCTAGGGGCTGATGGGGGGGTTGGCCTTTTCCTCGAGGTAGGGACGGCTACTCTCTCGATGGCTCTGTTATGCATCAGTTGGTTTTTGCTTGTGATAGCTGAATCCATCATTTCCGGGGGGGGGGGGGGATCAGCGTGTGGGTTAGAAGGGGGGCCCTCTTCAATGGAGCATAAATTTCTCTGAGGAGGGGTCACTGGGGTCCCCTAGGATTGTGTCTCTCCTGTGTGACTCGATGTTGGCCCAAGACGTTGAGAGGCAGGCCGCCTGATGCTTCAGGGCTCTGCTCGAGCTTTTCAATAGAGCCTGGAGGTCGCATTTCTCCTGGGGTTGCAGCTCGGGTAAAAACTCCCTTACTGAAGCCAAGACGCGTTCCAGCCAGGAGTTCACCGCGAGAGACAGAGCCAGGCACTGAACAAGGTCCCTGGATTCTCTGCCGGAAAGGATGACGTTTCTTCTGAGTAGTGAATCCACGTCCGCTTTGACAAGCTCTGGTAACCTAACCGGGATCGAGGCTTCTTTGAGGTTTGTCCCTGATCGGGTGTAGATGCGTTTTTTATTTTCCACTGGAACAGAGAGCCAGCGCGCTTTCTCGGTTGTCCGTTTTGTGAGTGCGTCGAAGGCCTGGCTCATGGCTCTTACCGTCTGTGTACTCCATGGGAGTTGGATTGGAGGTGGTTTTGTTGTCTGAGAATTGCCCGTCTTGAAGATTTCCGACTCGAACGTGGCTTCCTTTTCTTGTGGAGGGTCCAGTTTCCCGAATAAGAATTTCCCTGCCGTTAGTTCATTATTGTCACTATCTAGCTTTCTTGTTTTACTCCATTATTCTCCAAGTACCTGGCAATGTTTATTTACATATGACGTCATAGACAGCCAATCCTTGAGTTGCACTCTTTCGGCTATTTGTGGCTAAACTAGTGTGCCTATCTTGAATTTGTAAGTGAAATCATATTGTGGTAAATTAGCTTAGTGCAGGGGTTCTCAAACTTTTTCTCGTTAAGTACCCCCTTAGTTATAAGATCATCTTCTCGAACCCCCAATAATCTGACAATGAAGAGAATGGTAATTTATTGACTAACTCAATAATTAAAATATAATAATTCTGCAAAGGATATTATAAAATTATTCAAAATTTAATGACTTTATTCAGAAGAAACATCAGTATTGCAAATATTTTACAATGATGCTACACATGCAGCAGTGAGACAATATTTTCTTAAGTATCAATCAATAATGAACTTCAGTGTGAGGGATGTGCCTGTTTATTACAAGCAAGTTTCTCAATTCGAGGAGCAGTATTAGATAGCCACAATCGTAGGTCATGCTCGACATTAAGTCGTGATCGATGTTTAGTTTTCATATTCAACAGCGTTGAAAATCCTTGCTCGCACAGGTGAGTGCTAGGGAACATCAGTTAAAAGTTCAAAACTTTTTCAGATACAACAGGGTAAATTTCACTCATTTCAGACCAGAACTTGGTGAGAATAATCAACACTGTTAATTTAGAAACCAGCGTAGAACAGTGAGGTTGAAGGAACACACACTGCTAGCACGGAATTTCATAATCCACAACTACCACTATTTAAAATACGTTTTTCGTCAGCCATCTAAGTAACCCTAGAAATCTTCTTGTGAACCCCTGGGGGTTTGTGAACCCCAGTTTGAGTACCCCTGGGCCTTAGTGCATGTGTAGTGTGTTTACTTTTGGCATTTGCTACACCTCAATTCACGTTTGGTAGTGTATTTGGCATCCTGAGCAGGGGTAAATGTGTGGGTATTTATCAAGATCATGTTTGCCAGCCTGGCACCTGCAATTACCTATATAGTCGGTTAGCTGTTATCATTGTGAATATTCTTAACCCCAGACATAAATACTGCAAACTAATAGTGGTATCAATAGCTATTTAAGAAAAAAATTAAGGCAAGTGGACATCTTTATATTTACCAAGGGGATAGGCTAGGTCAGGTCAGGTCTCACTGCTGCAATTCTTATCTCTAGCTCATTATCAATAAGTAGTTTAATCCCCATATACTAGTATCACAAAGTAATGGTAATGTTGGTAGCAATTTTTAGAAAATTGAGAGTGACAAACATTTTGGTAGCTAGATCAACATGAAAATGGAATTCCAGATATTTGAGCTGAAGTAATTCTCATGGGATGTAGAAAGTCACTCTGAGTACAATGCAATTTGAATTATCCATCTAGCTGTCCTATTTCCCGAGATACTGCATTTTGAATGGTACCAAATCAGGTCTATTTTGTCCCAGGAAATCGGGCCAAAAAGTGTGTAGCCAGGTCCAAAACACATTGTAACAACACTTTTGGAGACGTAGTGCTAAATTGACCTAGACTTCGTTTTTCAAGCATCGGAAAGTTGGGAGAACTACGAAATAACTATTACCTTGATTAGCCAATATGGCGGAAATCCAATATAGCGGCCCAAGGAATGACATATCAACAAGTGCAGTTATTCACACAATGTTCAATAGCAAGATATAACTGGATTACACTACCTTACATTAGGTTAAAGAACCAGTTTAGATCATGATAAAGCATGCAAAGATGATTCGTTGGACACGTTTGCATCAGCAGGTGAGATGCTACAATATGTTTAACCCAACCTGATAGAAAAAACTCATTTTCTACTTATGATTTCTCAGCTCTCTCATGATACCCTGCCCTGGTTTTGGTATCAGAATAATTTGTGAGAATAGTAGCTTCAGTTTATTTGGGTCTGTTGCTTGTTTGTTGGAGTTTTCTAGCTCATTTTTCTCATTGAAACATAAACAAATATTTGATTTACTGCTGAATGCAGGCTGACATGTTTTCTTCATGGGTCTATGTACTGATATGTAACTAATGATGTGATTGGTTGAAATTTAGTATGATCGTAGTAAAATGCACTCGCGCAAAATTTTAAGAATTAAATTTCTTGTGATATGTAAATTTGGCCGTTTGAATGGCGTGCGCAAAAAATAATGCGCTATTGACGGACATCATAGACGGTGGCGCCTCTAACGGTTTTTGACCTAACATAGATCCTGGATGCAGGTCATATGACCTATATGTCTAGATCACTTCCAGCTTGTGTAGGTCAGGCTTCTGATTTGTGTACTCTATGTCCTCCCCCAATTGACCTCTAGTTTAGAAGTGTTCATATGGGAAGTGTCCATTTGAGTAGTAATGTGGGACAAGCACACATATCAACTTCATAAATGTATTGGAAATACCAAAAATGGTTAATTGGTCATTCTGATGGTGGGTGCTCCGACCCATTCATATTTTTCACAACAATGTAAGCAAAGACACGGTTGCCAGATCAAGTTTCTGACACAAACCACTGACCAACCAGTGTACTGGATATAGGTGCTGATGATAGTACATCTGTCTGTAGTGTTATGTTTTTGTATAAAGTGTTCATATGGGAAGTGTCCATTTGAGCAGAAATGTGGGACAAGCTCTAATTAGAGCAAAGCTCATAGAACATCCAACTTGATATTAATTAATGTTAATAGGCAGGAACACCTAAACTAAGAGAGTACTAATATTAAATAAAAGTTCCACAATTAGAATTTGTTTTTGTTTTTTATTTAACTTTCCTTCCCCATTATTATCACATGAGTGTCACAACCAGAAAGGAAGAAATCACAGGCTTCCTTAAAAACAACCAGGTATGTGTATATAATTCCTCCAAGTTTAAATTACCTGTAGATTTTACTGAATGTGATGAGAAAAGGTATGGATAATACCTCTACAGTTTCCTAGATAAATTTTATTTATTACATTTTGTTAAGAATAATAACACAGGTACACCACTTGCCAGTGAATATTAGATGATGTGACTTGCATCACTTATTTGAGACAAATGAACTGAATAAACCTTCCTTGAGTTGGTCATGTTTAGATTCAGGTCTTATGAGCCTAAATGTGGTTTGTTATGGAGTTATACTATAATATGACTGTTGTGGCCAGCTGGGCCATTGTCCACTTCCAGATATCATGGCATGATGAAAAAGCCATAGCAAGATTTGAATGGTTCTAGTGGAGTTAGTATGCCTGTAGCTTTAGGATGATTTTCACTTTATTTCTAATGAAAAAGTAGAATGGAATATGATAGCACCATATCTGGTAGTGTTTCTTCCTATTTTATTTTAGGCCATGGCATGTGCAAAGGGTCTGTTTAGGAACAAACTTGAATATGAAATTGTGTTCAAAACATCCACTATCTCATTAGCGTACATTGCACACTTTCAGAGATACATGTTATTATAAATACAGTTGTTGTTGTTTTTTCAGGATGAAGGTAAATATCACCACTTCATTGGAAGAGGTATCTGTAGATTCCATACTTGTTATACAATGAAAAGGACCTAGTGTGACATATGTGGTACAATTATATCACTAGTAATCTTAGATATCACATGATGACCCACACTGGAGGGAAGCCTTTCCAGTGTGACCTGTGCAGTTGTGCCTTCTCACAAAGCATACGATGAGCCACACAGAAGAGAAGCCTGTCCAGTGTGACCTGTGTAATGTAGCTTTCTCACAAAAAGAATCAATTTTTCATATGATAACCCACACTGGAGAAAGCCATTCCAGTGTGACTTATGTGATAAAACTTTCACACAAGACTGTCACCTTAAAAATCACTTGATGGCCCACAGAGAAGAGCAGCCTTTCCAATGTGACCTGCATGATTTTGCTTTCTCAAAAAAGGATGTTCTCACAAAGCTTTCAAGGAAGCACAGGATAGAGAAGCCTTTCCAGTGTGACCTGTGTTTCTGCTTTCTCATGAAAGGGTTCTCTCGCTAAGCATATGAGGATCCACACACGAGAAGTCTTTCCAGTGTGGCCTGAGCAATCAAGATTTCCCATGAAAGAATGACCTTAAAGATCATGTGATGATCCACACAGGATAGAAACCTTTCTAATGTGACCTGAGTGATTCTGCTTTCTCACAAGAGGGGCATCTCAAGTGACATATGAGGACCCACACAGGAGAGAAGCCTTTCCAGTGTGGCCTCTATGATAAATCTTTCTCACGAAATAATCACCTCAAAGATCACATGATGATCCATGGAGGAGAGAAACCTTTCCAGTGTGACCCTTGTAATTCTGCTTATTTACAAAAGGATTACCTCACAAGTCATATGAAGACCCACAGAGTAGAGAAGTCTTTCCAGTGTGGCCTGTGTGATAAAGCTTTCTCACAAAAGAGTGATCTCACACGGCATATAAGGACCCACACAGGAGACAAGCCTTTCCAGTGTGACCTGTGTGGTTCTGCTTTCTTACAAAAGGGTGCTCTCACAGAGCATATGAGGATCCATACAGGAGAGAAGCCGTTCCAGTGTGACCTTTGTGATTCTTCTTTCTCAAAAAAGGGTACTCTCACACTGCATATCAGGACCCACACAGGAGAGAAGTCTTTCCATTGTGACCTGTGTGATTCTGTTTTCTCACAAAAGGGTGCTCTCAAAGAGCATATGAGGACCCACACAGGAGAAAAGGCTTTCCAGTGTGACCTGTGTGGTTCTGCTTTCTCACAAAAGGGTATTCTCACACGGCATATGAGGACCCACACAGGAGAGAAGGCTTTCCAGTGTGACCTGTGTGGTTCTGCTTTCTCACGAAAGTGTTCACTCACATTGCATATGAGGACCCACACAGGAGAAAAGGCTTTCCAATGTGACTTATGTGTTTCTGCTTTCTCACAAAAGTGTTTACTCACATTGCATATGAGGACCCACACAGGAGAGAAGCCGTTCCAGTGTGACCTTTGTGATTCTGCTTTTTCAGTAAAGTGTAATCTCACACAGCATATGAAGACCCACACAGGAGAGAAGACTTTCAAGTGTGACCTGTGTGGTTCTGCTTTCTCACGAAAGGGTACTCTCACACAGCATATGAGAACCCACACAGGAGAGAAGCCTTTCCAGTGTGACCTGTGTGGTTCTGCTTTCTCACAGAAGGGTGCTCTCACAGAACATATGAGGATCCATACAGGAGAGAAGCCGTACCAGTGTGACCTTTGTGATTCTGCTTTTTCACAAAAGGGTACTCTCACAGAGCATATGAGGACCCACACAGGAGAGAAGCCTTTCCAGTGTGATATATGTGAATCTGCTTTCTCACAAAGGGGCCATCTCAAACAACATATGAGGACCCATACAGTAGAGAAGTCTTTCCAGTGTGACCTGTGTGGTTCTGCTTTCTCACAAAAGGGTGTTCTCAAAGAACATATGAGAACCCACACAGGAGAGAAATCTTTCCAGTGTGACCTTTGTGGTTCTGCTTTCTCAAAAAAGGGTGCTCTCACAGAGCATATGAGGATCCATACAGGAGAGAAGTCGTTCCAGTGTGACCTATGTGATTCTGTTTTTTCAGTAAAGTGTAATCTCACACAGCATATGAAGACCCACACAGGAGAGAAGCCTTTCAAGTGTGGCCTGTGTGATAAAGCTTTCTCACAAAATAGTAATCTCACACGTCATCTGAGGACCCACACAGGAGACAAGCCTTTCCAGTGTGACCTGTGTGGTTCTGCTTTCTCACAAAAGGTTTCTCTCACTAAGCATATGAGGACCCACACAGGAGAGAAGTCTTTCCAGTGTGGCCTGTGTGATAAAGCTTTCTCACAAAAGGGTAGTCTCACACGGCATATGATGACCCACACTGGAGAAATGCCTGTCCAGCAGCATGACCTGTAACATGGAGCCTTCTCACCAAAGGGAGATTTGAAATAGCATGTGATGTCTTATGTGGAAAGAAGCTTTTCCACTGTAACCTGTGCAATGTAGCTTTCTCATGAAGGAGTAATATCAAATGGAATATGTTGATGAGCACAGGAGAGATGCCTATCTACTGCTACTTATATGATGCAGTTTTCTTGTAAGATATTTTCAAAAGTCACATGATAACCCACTCAAAATTGTTGGGGAGACTTACAACTTGCTAAAATCAATAAAAGTGCCATTTGCATACTTGGACGAAGACATGATAAAAAAAATATTGGTTACATTGATAAGGCCTAGACTAGAGTATGCGGTGACATTGTGGTCCCCCCGTACCAAAAAGAATATAAAGAAAATAGAAAGAATCCAAAGAGCAGCTACAAAAATGGCACCTGCACTTGCAAACCTATCATACGAGGAGAGATTGGCTAAACTGGAGTTACCAACACTGGAGCAAAGAAGAGAGAGGTGACCTATTGACCATCTACAGAATCATGAAAGGCATAGAGATACTTTATAGAGAGGATTTACTTAACTGGGATAAGAGAAACAAGAGGACATGGAAAGTAAAAAAACATAGCTATAGAAGAGAACTGAAGAAAAACAGTTTTCCACATAGAGTTTTGGACACTTGGAACAAACTGGATAATGAAATAGTATGCGCAAAAACCATTCATGAGTTTAAAAGCAAACTAGACACTGTGAGATACAATGGCAGGACACCACGAGCATAGCTCCCCTTCCCCCAAAATACAACTAGGTAATACAAAATAGAAACTTTTCTAACATGATATTGCATTGCACATTTCTCATGAAAGACTGGAGTTGTGTGGGGAGATGTTCATTAGATTCAAACCTAGACCCATGGGATTCGAGGCAGAAATGAATATGTACTTCTTGGGGAAAAAAAGTTTTATACCTGGCTACAAAGTTCTGTATGAAATTATGATTTATTTAATGATACTGTGGTGAACTTATACTAGTGAAGTAGCTGTAGTGAATGTTTTATAGGACCAGAATATCTAAAATCTGTTCATCATCTCAACCTATATGTGTTGGAAATGGTATACTTTAAGTTTGAACTAATATGTTGATATTTTGTAGAAACAGTGGACTACAAAACAAATGAAATAAATAAATGATTGTAGTATTAATCAGTATTGTGAAACCACAATAAATAAGACAAAACTGAAATACAGTTGTGTTAAAATGACTAAATGTATGTCTTACAGGCCACACTGACCTTGTCCCATGTTGTTTCAATCCATAACCATGACATGAAACACACAAGTGAATTTAACTAATTGTAGTGTATAGGAAGGAAGCAACAGTCGTTGGATAACATCACTGATTCCAGCTTATCATACCTAACCTCAAATTCATATGCAATTCTATCTTTGTGGATATTTTTGACCTGCAATGATCATATTTTGATTTGAATTTGTGTTTTATTTCAGCTTTATTCCATGCATTTATGCATCTTCTCTATGGAAAACTATCTCTTCACATCCTTTAGACATCATGTAGTCTTCTTTCATAATTTGTTCTCATGACCTCTTTAAGCCTTCCTAACTTAAGAGGTCTCTTCTGTCAATGTAATCTATCCTATTTAGTGACCTGAATACAGTAATCACAACACCTCTTTCTCTTCAATTTTTCAAAGTTGACAGAGCCAGTGCTTTTAATCTTTCCTCATATGAGATGTCTAGTATTGAAAGGGGAAAATGCCACATCCCTCAGTACGAAATATGGTTCTTAGATTGTTTGATGTTAGGAGACAAAATGGCTTACGTATGATGCCAGCATTTTCCCCTTTCTATCCTAGATGCCTAATATAGTTTATCTGGCAGGCTGGAGACCAGTGTATTTTTATCTAGTTGTATTTACCTGCTTGTATTATATGGGAAGGGAGCTATGCTCATAGTGACCCTTTGCATCAATCAGCATCAAGTTTGTTCTTAAATTCTTGAATAGTATTTGTACACGTGCTTTCTTTAATTTATTCCAGGTATCCACCGCTGTGTGGGAAGCTATTCTTTTTCAGATCTCTTCTCTAATTATACTTTTTTAGTTTCTTTTCATGTCCTCTTGTTTTTCTATTGTCCCACTTTAATAAATCATCTCTATGTAGGATTTCCATTCCTTTCTCTTCTTTGTTCCCCAGTTGGTAGTTCCAATTTGAACAATCTTTGGTCGTATGTCAATTTGGAGAGTGTTGGTGCCATCTTTGTCATTGCTCTTTGTATTTTTTTAATTTCTTTATTTTTTTTAGCACTGGGTGTCCATAGTGTTGCAGCATACTCCAATTTTGGTATTATCAGTGTAACTAATATTTTCTTGACCATTTTCTCATCCAAATAGTCAAATGCCACTTTCATCAACCTTAGTAGGTTGAAGGTTTCTCCAACTATTTTGTTGATATGTTTGTCTGGTGACATGTCTTTGCTGATTATTACTCATAGATCCCTTTCCAAGCTCACTAATTTGACTTGTTCTTCACCAATTTTATAATTCCTTGATATTCTGTTTTTACTTTTTCCAAACTCCATTATACTACATTTCTTGATGTTAAAGTTCACTTTCTACTCTTGACTCCATTTCCAGATTTATCAAGGTCTATCTGTAGTGATTCACAATCTTCCTCTGTACTCAATTTCTTTAGTATTTTTGCGTCATCTGCAAAGAAGTTCATATAACATTCCACATCTTCACCCATGTCATTTATATATGTGGCAAACATGATTGGAACCAATACTGAACCTTGCAGGACACCACTTATCATTTCTTCCCAGGTTGATTATTTCTCTCTAATTACTACCTTCATTTTTCTCCCAGTCAAGAATCTTCCATCTATTGCAATAATTTTCCTTTTAAGGACACAAATATTTAATTTTTCTTATTAGTTGTTTTTTTGTGTGGTACTTTATCAAGCACTTTTTGTAGTGGTTGCTGCCCCTTCTATTCCATCATGCTTATATCCTTTACTCATTGTGGAGACCATACCACTGATGCATATTCTAGTCTTGGACAGATTGTGGTTTCCATGAGTTTGTTCATCATTTCTTCATCTATATAGTGAAAAATCACTTAAATATTCTGCAGTAGTCTGTGCATCGCACTCACAATCCTGCTGATATGTCTATCACATGACATGTTGTCTATTATCAACACTTTAAAAATTTTCTCTTCTTTTGCCTTTGTAATGGTTTCACCTCCCAAGGAATAAGATAGTCGTTTGCAGTTATCATCCCTAGTACTTTGCAATCTTTTATATTGAACTTCATTTTCCATTTTTCCTCCATGTAAAAATAAGTCAGTGATACTGACCTATGATTTAGTGGTGTCTCCTCATTTGTATCACATTAGCCCTTTTCCAATCAAGTAGCACTATGCCTTTTTTTTATCAGTATACAGTAAGACTGTGAATCTTGTTTGCCAGTTGTTCCTTTCATTCTTTAAGTATCCAGTTTGAGATCCTGTCAGATCCTGAAGCTTTTATCACATTCAATGATCCCAGAAGATTGAGAACTTGCCTCGCTTCTACATTTATATTTTCTAAACCTAAATTCTTGCTTGCTTGGTGATTACTTCTTCCCTGTACAGGTCGACTATCACTAATCCAGCAACTTTGGGACCAAGAGAGTGCCGAATTATCCATTTTTCCGGATTAGTGATTGCTTAGCGAAGAATACAGGAAACCAAGTAATTAATCACCTCATTTCAAATCTAAAATACCCTTATATAAGCACATGTTGGTTAATAAAGAAAAGACAAATATCAAATAAATTCAAATGAAACTTTATTGAAATAAAGTACAGTACAAGTAAAATAAAATGAATGATTCCTTACATACAAAAAACATAAGTGGTTCACGTAGGCTACACAGGGAAATTCATCACTGGTACTTCCAAAGTAATGTTATTGATTACGTACAAAAAAAATGAATTCAATTATAACATGAGTATTGTACAATTAAAATAAATGGTAATGTTACACAAGAAAGGACATCACTAGAACCGTAAGTGGTTACAACGTAGGCTACACACGGAAATCATAAGTTGGCAGCGAGAGAGAGTCTATCAGCTGATCAGGCCAAGAGAAAGAGATCGTCACTGCTATCATTATTTGCGTAAAATTATAAAATAAATTCAAGTTTGATGAAATACAATCATATAGTAAACGTAGCCTACGTACTGAAGATCATCACTGAAACACATCATCTAGGCTGTCGGAATCTTCATTGTCATCTAGACTTAACCCACTAAACTCCGATGACAAGATGTCTTGTCATTTGGTCAAATAAAACAAAAAATTATAAAACACCAAAATGTTTGATCCAACACCGGAAAAATATGACGTCAGTCCTCCTCGCTTCGCTCTAAGCGAAGCGAGGAGGACTGACGTCATATTTTTCCGGTGTTGGATCAAACATTTTGGTGTTTTATAATTTTTTGTTTTATTTGACCAAATGACAAGACATCTTGTCATCGGAGTTTAATGGGTTAATGGTGTTGGTGACGTTAGCAACACTCCTGGGTTGCCAGACGTAGAAGGTACTGCTTTTTTGTTAGACACATCTGCTGTAGATGACACGTCTGCTGAATGTTTTTTAGCATTTTTTTTTTTTTTAATATATCTTGCAATATTTGTTGCTTCATATATTTAGGCCTTTCTTTGATCAGTTTATCCTGCAACATGTAAATATTCATTATTTCTTGCTCAGTTATAAAACTCCGCTGCTCTAAACCTCTCAGCAGTTCACCTGTCAGCTGAATTAAATGTTCAATAGAAATTCTTTCTGTTATTTTTTCCTCATTTTCATCACTACTTTCTCCTTCACTGGTTTGTTTTTCTGGGCTTATAACTATTTCTACAATTTCACCGCACACTGCACAAAACTTTAAGCCATGTCTATCCTTAAAACACTGCAACCATCCTTCAGTGTAATCACACTAATGTTCCAATTCGAGTTCTTCGTGAAATAATTTTGCTTGTGCCTTCACAACATCACCTGACAGTTCAACACCTTCACTTTCACGCAACTTAAACCACCTCATCATTACTTGATCTAGTTCTGCACTTTTACCTGGTTTCATTGATTTCCTTTTAAACATCTGTCTCTTCGACTCACTGTTAGCAAAAAACCGAGTAACTTTTCTCTCTATTTCTTTATATCATACACTGTTGATGATCCAATGCCATAGATTCACACACGCTTCTCACAGACACACCTTTATCATCTTTTTTTTTCAAAAATTCAACCTTTTCTGATATTGACAATGATTTATGTTTACACTTGTCACTTCCTTTATTCACTGGAGCCATGGGAGGGAATAGAACTTTTTTTTTTTTTTTTTTACCAAAGCGTAAAAATCACGAGAGGAAAAGATTGCTGGATGCTGGTGTTTATAATTCCTGCTCAAATTTGTTTTTGTAGGACACAGCACCACCAAATGCTAGCGGCCAGTAGTGAAAATAATCCCGGATAACTGATTGTTTCGGATTAATTTAATGATTGCCGGATGATTGATGGTCGACCTGTATCTCAAGTTACCATTTATAAACTTGAAAAATGGTTTCTGTTCATCCTTGCATTGATCTACAACACCTCTTTCAAAAATACTTTTTTCATATTAAGGATTCTTTTATAGACACGCATAGCTTTATGTTTTTTCCTTCTTCTCTTCCTGCACTTTCCCCAAGCCATGCAACCCCGCTTGTTTATTTACTTTTCTTTCTTTTTTCAAATTTGCACCTTTTGTTGAACCAGTCCTGTTTCTGCTTCTTCCTTCCACCAATCTTTACCACATGTTGGTTCACTCAAAGATTTAAAGGGAAGCACATATGGACAAAAGACTTTTTTTTTTGTCCATAACTAGGTTGGATGCTAAGAATAGTTCAACGAAGAAATAAACAAGTAAACCAAACAATTGTCCGGCGAACCTAACCACAACAAAAGCTCGAAGTTGATAACAATATTCGACATTATTCATAAAATCATGTGTCACCCTTCACTGAAGTATTCCTGCTGTGATATTTATACCTTCCTTTTGTGCGTCCTACATACATCACTTCAGTTTTGTTTTTGTTCATTTCTAGACCATTTCTTTCTAGTCCCGTGTTCCGTCTCTATCGCGGTGGTTTTCAACCTGTGGTCCCGACATGGGCCCCTAAGGAGTCAGTGTTCTACGATCGGGACCCCAAACTAAAACTATTCAGTGTTGAATTGGTTTCCAGGAGGCTAGAGGACAGCAATACATAAGTGTGGGCTACATGGGAAACTGTGTTGAGGACTCCTGCTCTGTCGTGTCAGCAATCACAACTGTATCATAGTATTATAGAAAAAAAATGTGTAGAGATAGAAAATCGATAGAGAAAATAGAAATGGAAGAAATAAATAAAACATAGATGTAGAATTGAAAATAGAAATAAGAATAGTAATATGAACAAAAATAATAGAAAATACGAATATGAAATAGAAATATATATATATATATAAAGTACAAATAGAAAATGAAAATGTAAATATGAAATAGAAATAAGAAAATAGAATATACAAATATGAAATAGAAATGAAAAATAGAAAATGCGAAACATAATTTACAAAACAAAATATTAGGTATAAAATATGAAACGTACAAAAATAGAGATGTACAGAAACCTCCAGCCTCATGTTATTTGTTTACATATGACGTCATAGCCCGGCTAGCATTGAGTTGCACTCTGTCAGTTATTTAAAGAACTTGTTTTCGTGGCTGTGATTTGTACAGGCTAAACAAGTGTACCTTCTTCTTGAATTCGTAAGTGCAATGGTAAACTGATAAGATTACTTAGTGCATTTGCTACTCTTCCATTCCCGTTCGCACTGTATATGGCATCTGAGCAAGGGTAAACGTATGGCCGTGGATAATCATAATGATACTTATCAAAATGTTTGCTAATCTCACAGCTGCAATTACTAATACCATTGGCTAGCTCTTACCATTCTAATTTGTTCTGAACTCCAGGTATAAGTACCGCAAATTAGTAGTATCGTCAGCAGCTATAAAAAAAAATGATAGAACACAATAATTCCAAGTTTGGTTTAACCCTTTAATTCTTGTTTCAGGCAAAAGACCTTTTCATTACAAACAAAATGCTCATCTAGTTTTTTAAATCGCTTTAAAAATAAGGGAGATACGGCATTTTGAAATTTTCTTGGATTCCAAAGTTTTTGCTTAGTAGGTACGGGCACCAAAAAAAAAAAATCTAATTCGTGTTGCATATGAAGGACAATATCATTAGAAACAAAGAAGGACAATATCATTAGAAACAAAATACAAGGGAGATACAATTTTTATCTATTTCTATCCCAAACTTTGGCAAGATTGTACCAAACCAAAGTGCAAGAATTGAGGGTGGTAATTTGTAAAGATTTTGGTAAAGAAATACACAGAAACTCTAAGGCACTGGTCCAATTTTATTAGAATTTGAAATACTTGGTATTTATGGGTCAACAAATCACCTGGGCATGTCAAAAACAATTTGGGACATTATCATACCAAATTTCTCTCTTCATGGTAACTATTATGTTGTCAACTTAGAGATTATCATCAATAAAATCCAAACCACTGGCCCAATTGACATGCAATTTGGCATGTGAAGATTTTATGGATCAATAAATCATCTGAGCATGTCTAAAACAATATAGGACCTTCCTTTTATACTATTCTTACTAATACCTATCATGTTGCCATGGCAACTGTTGTCAATTTAGAGATAATCATCCATAAATCCAAACCGCTGGCTCAACTGACATGCAACTTGGCATATGAAGGTTTTATGGGTCAACAAATCACCTGAGCATGTCATAAACAATGTAGGACCTTCCTTTTATGCTATTCTTACTAACACTGATCATGTTGCCATGGCAACAATCAAGACTGTACACATGAGTCCACGGGCAGCGTCACCATTGCAGTTGGAATTTTAAATATTGCCACTGCAATTTTGAGCAACCTATTCAACTAGGTTCTCCTGGGTTTGACCTTGGTAGCGCTTGATGCATGCGCAGGTGGCTCAAAATGTTTTCCTGTTCTAGAAGTCTAGATTCAGTTCTTCAAAAATTGAAGGATTGCTGCTAGATGGCATCTACCGGCGAAACCTGACAATCCAAAACTTGTTTTCCAGCGGCAAATGCACAGCAGCATTATGAACAACAATCTTGAAGTCACTCATTTCTGGGAAAAGCAAGCTAAAAAACATGAATATCACATTATAAAGTTATATAATTTTCCTTTAGATTTCCACTTGGAAAACTAAATTGCCATTGCAATGACCCAAATTTTTATGATGAAATTGGTGAAACTCAGTCAGTTTTTGAAAATGCATCTAAACTTCTAGGACAGGAAGATATTTTGAATCACCCGCATACAAGTTGAATGCTAACAAGCCTCAAACTGAGGAGAACCCATTCGAATGGGTTGCTAAGACTGGCAGTGGAAACATTCCGTCCACGATGGTGGCACTGCCCGTGGATGTGCGCATTGCTACCAAGGGGTTAGGTTACGTCAGGTCTCACATTGGCAATTCTTACCTCTATCATTGGCTAGCTCTTATCATTCTAAGTATTTTGAGCCCATATGTAAATACCTCAAATTAACATGATCTGGAGTATGAAAATGAATAATTTATGAAGTTCACTCTGAATTCAGTGTGCACTGATGGTGATATTCTTGTGAGTAAAAACTTTCTTAATATTCACTTACGTAATCTTACATAGATCCTGGATGCAGGTGATATGACCAGGCTTCTGATTTGTGTGCTCTATGTCCGCCCCCAATCGACCTCTAGTATAGAAGTGTTCATATGGGAAGTGTCCATTTGAGTAGTAATGTGGGACAAGCACACATATCAACTTCATAAATGTATTGGAAATACCAAAAATGGTTAATTGGACATTCTGATGGTGGGTGCTCTGACCCATTCATATTTTTCACTACAATGTAAGCAAAGACACTGTTGCCAGATCAAGTCTCTGATTGACACAAGCCACTGTCCATCCAACCAATGTACTGGATATAGGTGCCAATGATAGTATATCTGTATGTACTGTTATTATGTTTTTGTATAAAGTGCTCATATGGGAAGTGTCCATTTGAGCAGAAATGTGAGACAATCTCTAGTTAGAGCAAAGCTCATAGAACATCCAACTTGACATTAATTAATGTTAATAGTCAGGGACACCTAAACTAAAAGAGTACTAATATCAAATAAAAATTACACAAACAATTTTTTTTTTTTTTTTTTCTTACCCATTATTATCAAACAAGTGTCACAACCAGAAAGGAAGAAATCATAGGCTTCCTTAAAGATGACCAGGTATGTGTATATAATTCTTCTAAGTTAGATTTTACTGAATGTGACGAGAAACGATATGGATAATACCTCTACAGTTTCCTAGAATTTTTTTTATTTATTACATTTTGTTAAGAATAATAACACAGGTACACCACTTGCCAGTGAATCTTAAATGATGTGACTTGCATCACTTATTTCAGACAAATGAACTGAATAAACCTTCCTTGAGTTTGTTCATGTTTAGATTCAGGTCTTATGAGCCTAAACACGGTTTGTTATGGAGTTATACTATGGTATGACTGTTGTGGCCAGCTGGGCCATTGTCCACTTCCGAATATCATGACATGATGAAAAAGCCATAGCAAGATTTGAATGGTTCTAGTGGAGTTAGTATGCCTGTAGCTTTAGGATGATTTTCACTTTGTTTCTATTGAAAAAGTAGAATGGAATATGACATCACCGTATCTGTTAGTGTTCCTTCCTATTTTATGTTTGGCCATGGCATGTGCAAAGGGTCTGTTAAGGAACAAACTTGAGTATGAAATTGTGTACATAACATCCACTATCGCATTTGAGTATATTGCACAATTTCAGAGTTAGATGTTATTATAAATACATTTTTTTTCTTCTTCTTTTTCTTTTTTTTAGGATGAAGATAAATATCACTACTCCATTGTAAAAGCTATCTGTAGATTCCACACTTGTTATACAATGAAAAGAACCTAGTGTGACATCTGTGGTACAATTATATCACTGGTCATCTTAGATATCACATGATGACCCACACTGGAGAGAAGCCTTTCCAGTGTGACCTGTGCAGTTAAGCCTTCTCGCAAAAGGGTTCTCTCACAAACCATATGATGAGCCACACAGGAGAGAAGCCTGTCCAGTGTGACCTGTGCAATGTAGCTTTCTCACAAAAGAATCCATTTTTCATATGATAACCCACACTGGATTAAAGCCATTCCAGTGTGACTTATGTGATACAGCTTTCATACAAAACTGTCACATTAAAAATCACCTGATGACCCACAGAGAAGGGCAGCCTTTCCAGTGTGACCTGTGTGATTCTGCTTTCTCAAAAAAGGATGTTCTCACAAAGCTTTCAAGGAAGCACAGGATAGAGAAGGCTTTCCAGTGTGACCTGTGTTTCTGCTTTCTCATGAAAGGGTTCTCTCACTAAGCATATGAGGATTCACACACAAGAGAAGCCTTTCCAGTGTGGCCTGAGCAATCAAGATTTCCCATGAAAGAATGACCTCAAACATCATGTGATGATCCACACAGGATAGAAACCTTTCTAATGTGACCTGTGTGATTCTGCTTTCTCACAAGAGGGTCATCTCAAGTGACATATGAGGACCCACACAGGAGAGAAGCCTTTCCAGTGTGCCTTTGTGATAAATCTTTCCCACAAAATAATCATCTCAAAGATCACATGATGATCCATGCAGGAGGGAAACCTTTCCAGTGTGACCTTTGCAATTCTGCTTTTTTACAAATGGAATATCTCACAAGGCATATGAGGACCCACACAGTAGAGAAGTCTTTCCAGTGTGGCCTATGTGATAAAGCTTTCTTACAAAAGTGTTATCTCACACGGCATATAAGGACCCACACAGGAGACAAGCCTGTCCAGTGTGACCTGTGTGGTTCTGCTTTCTCACAAAAGAGTGCTCTCACAGAGCATATCAGGACCCACACAGGAGAGAAGCCATTCCAGTGTGTCCTTTGTGATTTTGCTTTTTCAGTAAAGTCTAATCTTACACGGCATATGAGGATCCATACAGGAGAGAAGCCGTTCCAGTGTGACCTTTGTGATTCTGCTTTTCCAGTTAAGTGTAATCTCACACTGCATATGAAGATCCACACAGGAGAGAAGCCTTTCAAGTGTGACCTTTGTGATTCTGCTTTTTCACAAAAGGGTACTCTCACACAGCATATGAGGACCCACACAGGAGAGAAGCCTTTCCAGTGTGACCTGTGTGGTTCTGCTTTCTCACAAAAGGTTTCTCTCACTAAGCATATGAGGACCCACACAGGAGAGAAGTCTTTCCAGTGTGGCCTGTGTGATAAAGCTTTCTCACAAAAGGATAACCTCAAAAAGCATAGGATGACCCACACAGGAGTGAAGCCTTTCCAGTGTGGCCTGTGTGATAAAGCTTTCTCACAAAAGGGTGCTCTCACAGAGCATATGAGGACCCATACAGGCGAGAAGCCTTTCCAGTGTGACCTTTGTGATTCTGCTTTTTCACGAAAGGGTACTCTCACACAGCATATGAGGACCCACACAGGAGAGAAGCCTTTCCAGTGTGATATATGTGAATCTGCTTTCTCACAAAGGGGCCATCTCAAACAACATATGAGGGCCCATACAGTAGAGAAGTCTCTCCAGTGTGACCTCTGTGGTTCTGCGTTCTCACAAAAGGATGCTCTCAAAGAGCATTTGAGAACCCACACAGGAGAGAAGTCTTTTCAGTGTGACGTGTGTGGTTCTGCTTTCTCAATAAAGGGTAATCTCACACGGCATATGATGACCCACACTGGAGAAATGCTTGTCCAGCAGCATGACCTGTAACATGGAACTTTCTCACCAAAGGGAGATTTGAAATAGCATGTGATGTCTTATGCGGAAAGAAGCCTTTCCACCATAACTTGTGCAATGTAGCTCTCTCATGAAGGAGTAATATCAAATGGAATATGATGATAAGCACAGGAGAGATGCCTTTCTGCTGCTCCTTGTATGATGCAGTTTTCTTGTAAGATGTTTTCAAAAGTCACATAACCCACACAAAATAGAAACTTTTCTAACATGATATCGCATTGCACATTTCTCATGAAAGACTGGAGTTTTGTGGGGAGATGTTCATTAGATTCAAACCTAGACCCATGGGATTCAAGGCAGAAATGAATGTGACGTACTTCTTGAAAAAAAAAATTATACTTGGCTACAAAGTTCTGTATGAAATTGTTATGATTTATTTAATGATGCTGTGGTGAACTTATACTAGTGAAGTAGTTGTAGTGAATGTTTTATAGGACCAGAATATCTAGAATCTGTTCATCATCTCAACCTATATGTGTTGGAAATGGTCTAGTTTAAGTTTGAACTAATATGTTATAGAAACAGTGGACTCCTACTTGATCTGTATAAAACAAAG
Organism: Oratosquilla oratoria; assembly: GCF_046742065.1. Classification (NCBI taxonomy): domain Eukaryota; kingdom Metazoa; phylum Arthropoda; class Malacostraca; order Stomatopoda; family Squillidae; genus Oratosquilla; species Oratosquilla oratoria. Next base: position 65,659,136 of record NC_134788.1, on the reverse strand, counting down.
AAATGAAATAGGTAAATAAATTATTGTAGTATTAATCAGTATTGTGAAACCACAATAAATAAAACTTAAATACAATTGTGTTACATTGACTAAATGTATGTCTTACAGGCCACACTGACCTTGTCCCGTGTTGTTTCAATTCATAACCATGACATGAAACACACAAGTGAATTTAACTAATTGTAGTGTAAAGGAAGGAAGCAAGAGTCGCTAGATAACATCACCTACTCCAGCTTATCATACCCAACCTCAAATTCATATACAATTCCAACTTTGTGTATATTTTTAACCTGCAATGATCATATTTCAATTTGAATTCATGTTTTATTCCAGCTTGGGCTATATCACCTAAGCTATTCCAAGTATTTATGCATCCATATGAAAAACTATTTTTTCACATCCTTTAGACATGTAGTCATTATAATTTGTTCTCATGATCTCTTGAAGCCCTAACCATAAAAGACTCTTCTGTCAATTTTCAAAGTTGACAGAGCCAGTACTATTAATCTTTCCTCATAAGAGATGTCTAGTATTGAAAGGGGAAAATGCCACACCCCTAGGAATGAAATATGATTCTTAGAATGTTTGATGTTAGTAGACAAAATGGCTCTTGCACGATACCAGCATTTTCCCCTTTGTATTCTAGATGCCTAATATTATTTATCTGGCAGGCTGGAGACCAGTGTATTTTTACTTAGTTGTATTTACCTACCACTTTTATTATACGGGAAGTTAGCTATGCTCATAGGGACCCTTCTTTGTATCAATCAGCATTAAGTTTGTTCTTAAATTCTTGAATAGTATTTGCACACATTATTGCCTTATTTAATTTATTCCAGGTATCCACCACTCTGAGTGGGAAGCTATTCTTTTTCAGATCTCTTCTATAGTTATCCTTTTTTAGTTCCTTTTCATGTCCTCTTGTTTTTCTATTTTCCCACTTTAATAGATCATCTCTATCTAAGATTTCCATTCCTTTCATGATTCTATAGTTGGTAAATGTCATCTTTCTCTTCTTTGTTCCAGAGTTGGTAGTTCCAATTTGGACAATCTTTGTTCGTATGTCAATTTGGAGAGTGTCGGTGCCATCTTTGTTGTTGCTCTCTATATTCTAATTTCTTTATATTGTTCTTAGTTCTGGGTGTCCATAGTGATGCAGCATACTCCAATTTTGGTTTTATCAGTAACTAATATTTTCTTGACCATTTCCTCATCCAAATAGTCAAATGTCACTTTCATCAACCTTAGTAGGTTGAGGGTTTCTCTAACTATTTTGTTGATATGTTTGTCTGGTGACATGTTTTGGCTAATTATTACTCCTAGGTCCCTTTCTGAGCTCACTTTTTTGACTTGTTCCTCACCAATTTTATAATTCCTTGATATTCTATTTTTATTTTTCCAAACTCCATTACACTACATTTCTTGATATTGAAGTTAACTTCCTACTTTTGACTCAGGTTTTCTTGGCCACTTTTTCCAATGGGGCAAAGATAGTTCAAGGAATTGATGATGTCTGGTTCTTTGCTTAGTAGCAGATCTGATTTTGTGGGGATGTCAGTTCCTCTTATCCAGGTCACTTCCTTTATTCATTGTGTTCTCCATTGTATTACTAATTTTGTCAAGTGAGAATGTGAGCACTGAAGAAAGGGACTCTTCTTTCTATAGAGTAGTGTATGAAAAGAGATTGTGACTTGCCATTATAATGAAGAAACAAATGAAAACAGGACGTGTGGTCGGGGTCAAAATAGCTACTTATGTTAACAAGTTTGGATAGTTTATTCTCTCAACTTCCCACAGAAAATCATCAGTTGCAAAGGAAATCTGTCACATTGTGTTCAGTATAAATAAAAGCAGGTGAGAGAAAATGCATTGAGGTACACTGAGCACAGTGGTTTGTCACAGTGAAGAAGAGACTAATATTGGGCATGGTGACTTGGATATTTTTGAGTAATCACCTGCTTTCATAGCCAAAATTACAGCTTTTCCTGTGACTTTATTACTGGCCACCATATAATAATTGTGACCTTTTTTCTTAGCCAAAATGGTGACTTTTTCTGTGACTTTATTACCTGACACTCACAATATAGCCTAATCTGGATCTATATAACAACTTAAATCTATGTATTATGATTGAATTGTAAAGACAGATTCCAGGTTTATAAAAAGAAAAAAAAAACAGTACAGAAGGATGGAGTCTTTGTTAGTATGATGACTTATTACAGCAATATAAAGTACCAACAAAAAGAGAAAAAATCAGAAAGTGTTCCTGTCCAATTAGTACTTGATAAAGCTGTAACAAGCAAAATGTCATAATAAATGCTCTGTCCTCACATGGTGTTCCTTTAGATAGACTTTTTGACATCTGCCAGTTGTATAGAAATCCCAAATTGAATCTTACATGAATGTATAATAAGTGTACACATGAACCAAATGTACACATTGGGAGTTTTCATCAAGGTTGCCTCAGTGTAGGTTGTTAATGGAGAATCCCCAGTGGAGCCACTTTATGAGGACTTCCCAGTGGTGGGGGCTCTTAGCCATTTCTTTCAGTGGAGCTTTCTTCATGGGGTTTGGCCAGTCAGAGAGTTAACAGGGTTTTCCAGTTTTGGAAGATTTAACATTGTTACCCATTGGAGTTTAGTTCAGGCTTCTAAAGTAGGAACTCCCTTATGGGAACCTCCTTGTCATGTGGGGGGGTTATTCTACAGACTTCAAGCCAGACCGTGCACTTCAATAGGCCCATAAATATTGCTCCATGTGTCTGTGAAATTAAATCCATACTCACCATACCTAGACCTACAAGGGGGGTCATTTTTTTTCAAGTGAGGTGTACCATGTTTGGTGCAATACATTTCCAAACCCCACCTAAGCCCAATGCTATGACTTTAGTTAGTTTAATCAGAAACTAAACTGGTACGAGACACGGTGTGGTCAATAGTTGTTGACTGATGATTTGGTGATATCTTAATTTTAAGTGCATATACATTTTTTCTGTGTATCTTTATTCGTTTTGTTGGGAAAATTGAATGGACTGGCAGGTTAGTTCAAAGATGAGCCCTCCAAAGTGAATAATAATTTTCGTCATACTACCCATTAAGCTTAAGGATTTTATGTACAAATATAGAACAAATTATTCTATTCAATTCCCCTTATAACCCAGTATTGTATTTTTGGAAATCATGTTCATAAAAAGGATAAAAACATTAAAATTGTTATTGAACCTTCGTCACCAGTGGAGTGCCACAAAGCTCAGTATACTACCCTCTACTTTTTCTCATTCTTATAGCAGACATCAATGAACATGTGAAACTTTGGTAGGGGTTTCTCTTGATGATGATACTCATACATTTAGGACAGTATCAACTAAAGTGGAGGCTGGACAGTTACAAGAGAACCTCTTAATGTATTCATAGGCAGAGTACATTAACGGCTGATGGGTTAAGACCAGACCCCAAGTAGGTAAAATCCATTAAGGAGTTTTCAGTCCCTCGAGATAAGCAAGAACTACTAAGATTTCTGGGAATGATTAATTAGGAAAGTTTATTCCAAATATGTCTGATATCTAAACATACACTCTCTGGAAAGACGCAGAGTGTGGGGTGATCTAATAGAAGTGTTCAAGTGGATCAAAGACTAACAAGGGAGATGCAAACAAGGTCATCATAATAAAACAACAGGGCAGGACTCGCAGTAATGGGTATAAACTCGACAAATTTAGATTTAAGAAGGTAATATGCAAGATTTGGTTTACTAATAGGGTGGTCAATGAATGGAATAAACTTAGTAACCATGTAGTAAGTGCTGAAACTATCAGTTGTTTTAAAAATTGATTAGACAACTTTATGGATGGGGACGACAGGTGGTGATGGATACGGAGCTGCCTAGTGTAGGCCTTATGGTCTCTTGCAGTCTCCTTTATTCTTATGTTCTTATCAATGAACCTCTGAGAGGTTTGCTAGGGAAGGGAAAAGATTTCAAGTGGGAAGGAGCTCAAGAGACACGTTTTCAAAAACTTAAAAACATGGTCAGTGAAGCACCAGTTTTGAGATATGATATAAGCCAGTCACTTTGATCATTGATGCATTGAGGTATACTGTAGGGGCATGTGTTTTTCAAGATCACCCTATTGCCTATGCTGCCATGTCCCTAACCAAGACTCAAAGAAATTGTACCCAAAATAGAGAAAGAACTCCTAGCAGAAAAATTTCATTCTTATCTGTATGGCAGAAGTAAGGTACTGTAATTGTAGAAACTGACCCTTAGAGAGTATTTTTAAGAAATCCCTGTCTTCAGTCCCTCTGAGGTTACAGAAAATGCTTCTAAAACTCCAGAAATATTCACTGCAAGTACAACATAAGAAAGGCAAAGATATGTACTGTACATGGCTGATGCTCTGAGTAGAGTTAGCTGGGCTGAAGAAATGCAAAATGAAGATTTAGAGGTTCAAATAAATTTTGTAACAAATGAACAGCTAGATGGTGCAGGTAAGTTTCTGAAAGACAATACTAAGTGCATTTCAAACACTTAGAATATTCATTTTAGAAGGATGGCCCGATTGTAAAAGAGACATTAGGTGACCCCAGAAGTAAGGAATGCCCGCGCGTCGGTGTGGGTGGCAAGGGCCATGGGTGTGTGGATATGTGTGTGAGTGGACGAAGGTGGGAGATGTGCAGAGGTTAGTTAGACGGTAGGAAAATCTTCATAGGGGCTGTGCTGTGTGTATCCAAGGAGAATTAAGGGCTGATGCAGAAGCAACCACTGGAATGGGATTTCTATGGAAAACAAGTAAGTAAATCACCTTTCCCACCCACAGGATGACAGGTGGTATTGGACATGGAACTGCCTAGTGTAGGCTTCATGGTCTCTTGCAGTCTCCTTCATTCTTATGTGACAAGTGCACTAGGCATGAAGGTACAGTACATCTAGAGGGTTAGTAATAGCTTGAGTGAGATTAGAAGATCTAAAGGCAGACTGCTGAAGCCCCCCACAAGGCTAAATCTATAATGATTTGATGCAATTTTGCAATTTCTTTACAAATATATATAGAATTTCTTGATCTTTTCGATAATTACACATGTTCCCGGGAGTGTTGCATTGTCCTTTTCAATACAATATTCCATAAGATTCTTGATGGCAAAGATGTAATAATATGAGAATTATGTTTCTTACTCTGATTTAATAATCAACAATGTTACTGTGGTGTGGATGAGGTGAATATGGCACAAACAGGGACGCGCGGATGGCACCCCCGGTTGGGGAGGGGCTGAAAAAGCGCGAGGAGCTGGTGACCCGACCCCGGAAGGTGGGGGTACTGCCCGCGGGTCTGTGCGCCTGGGCAAGTGTAGTGAGGGCCACGGATGTGTGCATGTCTGTGTGAGTGGAATGAAGGGGGGCGCGGCTTGGCTGTGCTACAAGTTAGACGGTAGGAAAAATAGCATAGGGACCGTGTCGGGTGAATCCAAGGAGGATTAAAGACTGAAGCAGAAGCAACTGCAGGAGCGGGATTTCTACAAAAATAGAGTAAATAGATTACCGTTTTAGTTGACAAGCTATTTAGGCACCAAGATGGGCGAGACGACGAGCTCCAGGGAGCTATTCAAGATGAACAATATCACCTTAAGGCCGTTTGATGGAAATGGAGACGTAGCCAGGTGGCTTAAAAAGGCGGAGTTGGTAGCGAAGCTTACGGGAGTGACGGACGTGGCCAGCTATATTGCCCTTAATCCAGAGAAGGACGTGTTGGCCATCTATCTGAAAATGGCTGCCGATTATCAATTGGATGCGGGGAAGGTTAAGAAAATATTGAAAGAGGCTTTCGGTGAGATTCCGTTTGATGCGTTTGGTCAGCTGCAAAGAATAGGCTGGGCAGGCGAGCAGGTTGATGTGTTCGCCAACGAAATTAGAAGGTTAGCTGGCCTCTTGACGTTCGAGGGCGAAGGCTGGGAGAAACTAGTGAGGATGGTGTTTGTGAATGGTTTTCCAGGTCGCATATCCGCTGGACTTCAGGAAATGAATAGTGCGGTGACGGCGAATATGGACGAATTGATAGCCCACGCCAGGCTCCTGACGTGGATGTCCGGCTGCATGGGGGGAAGACGCCCGAAGGTGCTAATAGATACCGGCTGTTCAACCACGACTGTGATGACCGACGTGGTTCAAGAGTTCAGACAGGGAGATGTGGCCCTGATGACAGTCGACGGGAGAGAGACAAAGTGTGAAGGTGACCAGGAAATTGAAATGATGGTCGAGAGCAGTCAGATACAACTAAGAGTGCTCATCATTAGAACAGTTAGAATGGGAATTGACGTGGTGCTGGGAATGGATGCAATTACTCAGCTTGGAGAAGTCACGTTTACCGCCGGACAAGTGAGGATTGACGCGATACGCGACTCGAGCACGGGAGAAAGAACGAGGACCCGGCTGAGGCCGCAAGTGGACGTAGGAATGGCAATGAGGGCCGTGGAGGGCAGTACCACCGCAAAACTTAGCCCTGTCGAGAGAGCGGTGCCTTGTACGACTGAGGACGAAGACTTCCTGGTGAAATTTGTTGGCCAGAAGTGTAGAGTGGTATCTGAAAGAAGGCTCACCTCTTTTGAAGAACAAAGTCGACTGCTTCAAGCAGATGGCGCCAAATGAGGGGAGCGTCCACGATTGTAGGCCTGCGGGCGGCTTACCTACAAATTCACGTGGCGAAGAAGCTATGGTAGTACTAACTAGTAAGGTATAAAGGTAAAACGTATTGCTTAACCAGACTGGGGTTTGGGTTGTGTCCAGCCGCGAGGATCCTGAAGACCGTACTGGAGAAGACTGAAACGATGAAGAAGGGCACGGACTCGTACCTCGATGACATACAAGTGTGGATGGTAGCGTGGTATCAGCGACGGACATAGTGGAACATTTTGCTCGGTACGGATTAGTAGCGAAGGAGCCGGAACCGGTGGAAGGAGGAGCGTAGTGTTGGGACTGCGACTGGAGAGAGACGGGACTGGAAACCTGCTGTCCAGGAAAAGCAACGAGATCCCGAGGGTTACGGACGAAATGAGCAAACGAGAGCTCTTCTTCCTGTGTGGCAAATTGGTGGGTCACTACCCGATCGCCGGTTGGCTCTGTGTAGCGTGCAGCTACATTAAGAGGCGGTCAGGGTCGACGGATTGGGGAGAGAAGGTTGATGAGGCCACGCTAACGATAATACGTGACGTCGTACAGCGGATGAAACATGATGATCCAGTGAGAGGACAGTGGAGCGCACCACAACAGGGCCCAGGCGTAGTGTGGTACGATGGAGCTAGTAGCATAGCAACGGGCGTCGTCTTGGAGATAGGGGGCGTGGTAGTCGAAGATGGAGGAGCGTGGCAGCGAAAAAAAAGGATAACTATCATCACATCAACGTATTGGAGTTGGACGCGGCTATAAAGGGAGTCAACTTTGCGCTGAAATGGGAGCTGCGTGAGATCGAAATCAGGACTGATTTGGCCACAGTAGTGGGGTTTGATGAACTCAGTGCTAACGGCTGAGAAGAGAGTACGCACGAAGGGAGCTGAAGAGGTCCTTGTGGAATGCCGTCTCGGGATCCTGATGGAGTTAATAGACGAGTTTGGCTTGAAGATAAGGGTGAGGGATCGTAACGGAGGTGAATTCACGGAACAACGCCTCTGTCGAGGGAGTGCCGTGACTTATTTTGGATCTTCGTCGTGTGGTGAATGACGAAGAAGATGAGGAAGAGAGTCACGACTTGGTGGTGAATGAGGGGCGGTGTCGCGGAGACCCCGCCGCGACACGCGTCCTTCGAGATGGCTGCAGGACTATGAAGTAGGAGACGAAGAATAAGTTGATCTCGAGATCAAGGTGTGTGTGTGGGGGGGGAGGTGAATGTGGCACAGACTGGGACGCGCGGTTGGCACCTCTCAGGTGGGGGGTGGGGATCAAAAGGCACGAGGAGTTGGTGACCCCAGGAGAAGGTGGGGGGGGGGGGGCTGCCCGCGGGTCGGTGCGCGTGGGCAGTGTAGTGAGGGCTACAAAGATTACAAAGGCAAAGCATGCCGACAGGAGACCTTTTGATCCATATCTAGGTCGGATGCAAAAAAAAAAAAAAAAAAAAAAAAAAAAAAAAAAAAAAAATCAAATTAATAATAAATTAAAAATAAAAAAATGTAAATAAAAATTAAAATACATAAATAAATGCATTGGTATAGTTGAATAACAAACAAACAGGTAAATAGTAAATGATAATAAATTGACATATAACTAATAATAAATGAAAATCAGACAGACAAATCATAACAAAACAAAAACAAATAATATAACATAAATTATAATAATTACAGCATCTTACTTAGGTATTTATCTAAATGATTCTTAAAGCTTCGAACTGAACTACATTGCACTACCTGTGCAGGAAGTTTATTCCATTCATTAACTACACGGTTGGCAAAGTTGTTTCTACCTACTTCCAAATTGAATCTATTTCCGGACAGTTTGAGACCATTGTTTCTTGTCTGATTCTCATTCAATGTGAAAATTTTGTCACTTTTGATGTGTATTTGCTACGTGTGTATTCACTTGGTCTTTGGATCACGTGTTGGACTCGTGATCGACAGCTATTTCACTACATGTGTGTGTGCATGTCTGTGTGCATGGAATGAAGGAGGGACCCGGTTTGGCCATGTTACAAGATAGACGGTAGGAAAAATAGCATAGGGACCGTGTGGTGTGAAGCAAAATAACCACAGCAGAAGAGAAACGTGTAGACAGTAAGTACTTCCGTACATTACATCTTCAGACTAATTGAAAGAGATAAAGAGTTGTGTTTAAGTGTATCAGGTAGCAACCGTAGGAGGGAAACAATACAAGGAGGGTGGGGTGATCTTACCTCCATCGACCTGACCAACACATATGGTTCAATCTGGTGGAAACACCTTGGTCACCATTTGGGTTACCAATTGATCAAATTTAAAATGCCCATAGGTTAAGTTTATATTTTTTTTTATCAAAAGTGCCTGATATTAAGCAAGGTTCTATTACATTTCTTTCATGTAGGTTCTTTCCTTTGGCAAAAATCTTTTTGTTAAAGTTGCCATGTTAACTTTAAAGGAAGGCACATCTCTACACATAACTAAAGCTGATAAAAGCAACACCTTAGTTATTATGGATAAAAGTGATTAGATTAACAAAGTAATTAATCATTATAAGATAAAAAAAAAACACTTATTATGAACTTGAAGATCCGAGTGACATGGTAAATAAGAATTTCCAAGCTTCAAGTGGCCCTTCGCTCCCAGCCCACGACGACACTCGCAGGCTCCCACCCGGCCGGACCTTCTAGCCCTGTAGTATACATTTAATTCATGTATGCGTTACATCTTGTGTGCCTTAGTTTCATTTCCTTGGCTTGTCCGGCGAACCTAACCACAACAAAAGCTCGAAGTTGAGAATATTTGATATCATTCATAAAATCATGTGTCACCCTTCACTGAAGTATTCACGCTGTGATACTTATACCCTCGTTGTGTGCGTCCTACATACATCACTTCAGTTTTGTTTTTATTCATTTTTAGACAATTTATTTCTAGTGCCGTGTTCCGCCTCTATCGCGGTGGTTTTCAATTTGTGGTCCATGGGCTCCTAAGGAGTCAGTGTTCTACGATCGAGACCTCAAATTAAAAACTAGTGGTGTTTAGTGAATGCCAACTGATTCTATTCAGTGTTGAATTGGTTTTCAGGAGGCTAGAGGACAGCAATACATAAGTGTGGGCTACATGGGAAAGTGTGTTGAGGACTCCTGCTCTGTCGTGTCAGCAATCACAACTGCATCATAGAATTATAGAAAATATGTGTAGAGATAGAAAATAGAAGTAGAAAATAGAAATGGAAGATAGAAATAAAACATAGATGTAAAATTAAGAATAGAAAACAGAAAATAGAAATAGTAATATAAACAAAAATAATAGAAAATACGAATATGAAATTGAAATATATATAAAATATAAATAGAAAATGAAAATATGAAATAGAAATATGAAAATATAATATACATATATGAAATAGAAATGAAAAATAGAAAATGCGAAACATAATCTGAAGAAAAAATATTAGATATATTTAAAATATGAAACATAGAAAATTAAAATAGAGACGTACAGAAAGCTTTCACCACCCTTTTGACTTTTGTTTACATATGACGCCATAACCCGTCAAGCATTGAGTTGCACTCGGTCAGTTATTTAAAGAACTTGTTTTCGTGGCTGTGATTTGTACAGGTTAAACTAGTGCACCTTGTTCTTGAATTCGTAAGTGCAATGATATAGGGGTAAGATTACTTAGTGCATTTGCTACTCTTCCATTCTCGTTCGCACTGTATATGTATTCTGAGCAAGGTATGGCCGTGGATAAGTACTTATCAAAATGTTTGCCAATCTCACAGCTGCAATTACCAATACCATTGGCTAGTTCTTATCATTCTAATTTATTCTGAACTCCAGGTATAAGTACTGCAAATTAATAGTAACGTCAGCAGCTATAAGAAGAAAAAAAAGGTAGAACATCTTTAACATTTACCAACCAAGGGTTGGTACGAGCACTGAAATTCCAAGTTTGGTTTAACCCTTTAATTCTTGTTGCAGGTAAAAGACCTTTTCATAACAAATAAAATGCTTATTTAGTGTCTTAAATCGTTATTAAAATAAGGGAGATACGGCATTGTGAAATTTTCTGGGATTCCAATCTTTTTGCCACACAAATAAAAATAATAATAGATTGTTTTGCATATGAAGGACAATTTCATTAGAAACAAACAGTTTAAAACAGTTTAACAGTTGATGTTAAATAGCTTGAAAAATAAGGGAGATACAATTTTTATTTATTTTTATCCCGAATTTTGGCTAGATTTTACCAAACCAAAGTGCAAGAATTGAGGGTGGTAATTTGTAAAGATTTTGGTAAAGAAATACACACAAACTCTAAGCCACTGGTCCAATTTTATTGAAATTTGGAATACTTGGTTTTTATGGGTCAACAAATCACCTGAGCATGTCAAAAACAATTTGGGACATCTCCATCATACCAAATTTGTCTTTTCATGGCAACTATTATGTTGTCAACTTAGAGATTATCATCAATAAAATCCAAACCACTGGCCCAATTGACATGCAACTTGGCATGTGAAGGTTTTATGGATCAACAAATCATCTGAGCATGTCTAAAACAATATAAGACCTTCCTTTTATACTATTCTTACTAATACCATGGCAACTATTGTCAATTTAGAGATAATCGTCCATAAATCCAAACTGCTGGCTCAACTGACATGCAACTTGGCATATGAAGGTTTTATGGGTCAACAAATCATCTGAGCATGTCATGAACAATGTAGGACCTTCCTTTTATGCTATTCTTACTAACACCAATCATGTTGCCGTGGCAACAATCAAGACTGTACACGTGAGTCCACAGGCAGTGTCACCATTGCAGTTGGAATTTTAGATAGTGCTGCTGCAATTTTGAGCAACCTATTCAACTAGGTTCTCCTGAGTTTGACCTCAGTAGTGTTTGATGCATGCGCAGGTGGTTCAAAATGTCTTCCTGTTCTAGAAGTTTAGATTCAGTTCTTCAGAAATAGAAGGATTGCTGCTAGATGGCATCTACCGGCAAAACCTGACACTCCAAAACTTGTTTTCCAGCGTTAAATGTACAGCCGCATCATGAACAACAATCTTGAACTCACTCATTTCTGGGAAAACACGAATATCACATTAAAAAGTTATTATATAGTTTCCCTTTAGATTTCCACTTGGAATACTAAATTGCCACTGCTGTGATCCAAATTTATGTTTAAATTGGTGAAACTCCATCAGTTTTTTGAAAACTGCATCTAAACTTCTAGGACAGGAAGATATTTTGAATTATCCGCATAGGAGTTGAATACTAACAGAGCTCAAACTGAGGAGAACCCATTCGAATGGGTTGCTAAAACTGTCAGTGGGAATGTTCCGTCCACGATGGTGGCACTGCACGCGGATGTGCACATTGCTGCCAAGGGGTTAGATTAGGTCAGGTCTCACATGTGCAATTCTTACCTCTATCATTGGCTAGCATTTATCATTGAGTATTGTGAACCCTATTTATAAGTAGTGCAAGTTAATATTTATTTTGGCAGCAATTTTTAGAAAATTGAGACTGGCAAACATTTTTGTACGTTATAGAGATGTTCGCTGTTCTCACAGCTGCAATTCTTACCAATATCATTGGCTAGCTCTTATCATTCTAAGTATTTTGAGCCCATATGTAAATACCTCAAATTAACATGATCTGGAGTATGAAAATGAATAATTTATTAAGTTCACTCTGAATTCAGTGTGCACTGATGGTGATATTCTTGTGAGTAAAAACTTTCTTAATAATCACTTACGTGATCTTACATAGCTAGATCAACATGAAAATGGAGTTCCTGAAATTTGAGTTGAAGTAGTTCTCATGGGATGCAGAAAGTGACTCAATGTACAATGCAATTTGAATTATCCATCTAGCTGCCCTATTTCCCGAGATATTGCATTTTGAAAGGTACCAAATCAGGTCTATTTTGTCCCAGGAAATCGGGCCAAAAAGTGTGTAGCCAAGTCCATACACACATTGTAACAACACTTTTGGAGACGTAGTGCTAAATTGACCTGAGAGGTTGGAAGTGCCCTAGACTTTATTTTTCAAGCATCGGAAAGTTGGGAGAACTACGAAATAACTATTACCTTGATTAGCCAGTATGGCGGAAATCCAATATAGCGGCCCAAGGAATGACATATCTACAAGTGCAGTTATTCACACAATGTTCAATAGTAAGATATAACTGGATTACACTACCCTACATTAGGTTAGAGTACCAGTTTAGATCCTGATAAAGCATGCAAAGATGATTCGATAGACACATTTGCATCGGCAGCTGAGATGCCACGATACGTTTAACATTGCTACCCGACCTGATAGAAAAAACGCATTTTCTACTTACAATTTCTCAGCTCTCTCATGATACCCTGCCCTGGTTTTGATATCAGAATAATTTGTGAGAATAGTAGCCTCAGTTTATTTGGGTCTGTTGCTTGTTTGTTGGAGTTTTCTAACTCATTTTTCTCATTGAAACAATTTTTTTTTTATTTACTGCTGAATACAGGCTGACATGTTTTCTTCATGGGTCTATGTACCGATATGTAACTAATGACGTGATTGGTTGAAATTTACTATGATCGTAGTAAAATACCCTCTCGCAACATTTTTATGAATTAAATTTCCTGCGATATGTAAATTTGGCCGTTTGACCGGCGTGCGCCAAAAAGACGCACTATTGGCGGACATCATAGATGGTGTCGCCTCTAGCGGTGTTTCACCTAACTAATTTTAGTATACCATAAAGATATTTGGTACATGCCAAACCACTTGCGGCGCCACCATCGCGATTGACTGTTTACATTGCCATCTTATACGGCCCGTTGTAATTTGTTTGGCTTAGTTTGAATGCTTGGAGCATTCGGCGCATGCGCATAATATTCAAATTGTCTTGTTCTGCAAGTGTATGCCCAATTCTTCAAAAGTAAAAAAAAAATTTCACCGATTTAAACACAAATAAAGGATTACAAAGGCGGAGCATGCCGACAGGAGACCTTTTGGTCCATATCTAGGTCGGATGTGAAAAAGTCATAATAATAATAAATTAATAAATAAAAACTATAATAATGTAAATAACAAATAAAGTACATAAATGCATAGGTATAGTTAAATAATAAACAAACAGGTAAATAGTAAATAATAATGAATTGACATATAACTAATAATAAATTAAAATCAAACAGACAAATAACAAAACAAAAACAAATAATATAAATTAAATTATAATCATTACAGCATCTTGCTTAGGTGTTTATCTAAATGATTCTTAAAGCTTCGAACTGAACTACATTGCACTACCTCAGCAGGAAGTTCATTCCATTCATTAACTACACGGTTGGCAAAGTTGTTTCTACCCACTTCCAAATTAAATCTATTTCCAGACAGTTTGAGACCATTGTTTCTTGTCTGATTCTTATTCAATGTGAAAATTTTGTCACTTTTGATGTCAATTCCCTTTTGAATTTTAAAGACCTGTATCAAGTCACCTCTGAGTCTACGCTTTTTTTTAGGGAAAACTGATTCATATGTTTTAGTCGATTTTCGTATGATTTATTTTTGATATTTGGAATCAGTTTTGTGGCTTGCCGTTGTACTTTTTCCAGTCTGTCAGTGTCTTTAATGAGATTCGGTGACCATATGGAAACAGCATATTCTAAATGTGGACGAACTAACAATTTATATAGCTTGTTAATGAGTGATGGACTTTTGAAATCAAAAGATTGTGCAATCAGTCCTAGAATCTTATTTGCTTTCTCAGAGGCTGAAATACACTGCTTAGATGATTTGAGATCGTTACTGATAATTACGCCGAGATCTTTTCACTATCCACTTTTGTTAACGAATTTCCAAATAACTTGTAATCGTACTTACTGTTATTTTTACCTATGTGCACTACCTTGCATTTACTTGTGTTAAATTTCATTAGCCAGTTTTCAGTCCATTGGTGTAATTGATCTGAATCTTCTTGAATATCCAATTGGTTTAAGTGATCATCATTTGACATTCCGCACAGTTTTGTATCATCAGCAAGTTTGGAAACAGTAGATTTTAGTCCATGGTCTATATCATTTATATATACTATGAATAGAAGTGGGCCAAGAACAGAACCCTGAGGAACTCCACTTGTAAAAAATTTCCATCTAGAAGGTTTTCCATTTAAAACAACTCATTCAACCAATTACTAGTCCAACTTAATAGGCTACCACTTATTTTGTGCGAAGCTAATTTAGTAAGTAGTCTTTTGTGTGGGACGGTATCAAAAGCTTTTGCAAAGTCTAGATATATTAAATCTATATTGTTTCTTTTGTCATAATTCGAGATAACTGTGTTGTAGAATTCGAGTAAGTTAGTCACGCAAGAACGTTTCCATCTGAAACCATGCTGGCTATCATTTATCAAATGGTTACTTTCTAAATGATGTTCAATAGCATATCTGATGATAGTGTCCATTATTTTTCCTACGATTGAAGTCAAACTTATAGGCCTATAGTTATTTGGTTTCTTTCTGTCACCTTTTTTGAATGTGGGAGTAGCGTTAGCTAGCTTCCATTCTCTTGGGACATCTCCAGATGTGATGGATTTCTTGTAAATAATTTCTAATGGAACAACAATCTCATTTTTCATTTCCTTTAAGATTCTTGGATGCCAACCGTCAGGCCCTGGTGTTTTATTAACTTTGAGTTTATCTATACACCTTTTAATTTTTTCTTTTGTTATATTTACCGTGGTGAGTAAGTTTACCCTAGGTTTTTCACAGGTTTCAATTTCGAGTTCACTTTGAGGTGTTTTGTTTACGAATACCGAGCTAAAATAATTGTTAAAGATATTACACTTTCTTCATTTGAATATTCAAGTTGACCGTCAGCAGATGATAGTGGACCAATGTGATTCCTAACAACCTTTTTATCTCTAATGTAGCTATAGAATTGTTTGGGATTCTCTTTGGATTTCTCAGCGATGTTCATTTCGTATTGTCGTTTTCTTTTTCTTATTGTCTTTTTTAAATCTCTCTGTATTGATACATAACTTTCATAGTCATTAGATGCACCCGAGCACTTATATTTCTTATAAGCCTGTCTCTTTTTAGCAATACTTTTTTCAGTTTCTTTGTCGAGCCACTTTGGGCGAGCCTGATTTGGAAGATGTCTGTCCTTAAAAGGAATGTAAGTATGAATCATCTTAGCATATTTTGAAATATTTCCCACATCTGATCTACAGGTCTTTCGCTTAATTTTGCTTCCCAATCTGTAAGCTGAAGCTCCTGACATAGTCCTATGAACTGAGCTTTACTGAAATCAGGTATTTTAGAAACTTAAGTATCTATTCTAATTTTTTTTAGGAGTTTGAAGCTATGTTGTGATCGCTATTTGCAATAGTTTTACCGACTTCTACATCAGTTACCATGCTTTCTCGGCTAGTGATCAATAGATTGAGTAAGTTTCCATATCATTTGGGCTCTTTTACATGCTGAATTAAGTAATTGTCACCAAGAAAATCAATCAAGCGACTACCTATATGGCCATGTTCAAGGGCCATCCAATCAATGTCAGTAAAATTGAAATCACCCATAATCAATAAATCCCAGTTGTATAAACTAGACAGTTCTTGAATTAACAGTTTGTCATTTGCTAATGATAATGTCTTTGGCCTATATAATACACCTACATTAATTTTTTGTCCATTCGTTTTGGTTAACTCAACCCACAAACTAACATATGCATCCTGTTTCACTTTCTCTAAAACACAAGCATGAACATTGTTTTTAACGTACAACAGAACACCCCCACCATTCTTGTGGTTTCTATCCTGATGAAAGTGTTTAAATCCCACAATATTAAATTCAGCTTCGAACTCTGTACCATTTAACTACATCCATACGGTGATGCCTACGTAGGCGGCATGAGGAGCAAGGGGGTACTCGATGATGCTGACGTCGGCATTTTGATTATATTTATTGTAGTTGTACCTACGTAATTTCCATTCTCTCTAAACTGGCTTCATCAATTTTCTATGGTTATCAAAATACATGGGTGAAAGAGAACGAACAATTGAGCACTGACTTTATTTTTTATAATGCGATTATTATGATGCAACATCGCACGTCGGGCAGCTAATGCTGCCAGATGTGCGATGTGCCCCAGAGTGAAGAGGTGAATATATTAACATTGGCAGCAATTAAAAAGTTGAGATTGGCAAGTATCTTTATGTTTATCAATGTGTGTATTCTATTTACTCACATTGTTATTGGGGATGGAGCTCCATTCAGTCCTCCTCAGTGGGAAAATCACATATAGTACATACATACATATACCAAGGTTTTTTCCCCCTTACAAGGGAGGTAGCCAAAAAGAAAAAGGCATAGAATCATTCCATCCCTAAATACACTCCCCTCCACCCTCCCTCCCATCTTAGCACCTCCTGGATGACGGGTCATCCCTGCACCTTGTCCACTACCCTGGGTCAGAGGCAGTGTCGCAAGGCACAGCACATCCACAGCAAGGCCGCTTAATTAAATCGGCGACCACTCCCTCTCTGTCCCCCTATGCATAAAAGGAGAAGACGGGGAGAAATCCCTTCAGGCTGCGTCAAATTTTGCTCACACATACTACCTCACCACCCATTCCCCCACCTCGTGCATCACAACATCATCCATATACAACCATTCTCCATTCACCCCTGTCTTCTGTCCTCTCCCGTCCTTCCTCAACAGACATTTCCCTCTTCCCCAAAGCCCCCTTCACCCCATCCATCCATCTCGTCCTAGGACATCCCCTCATGTTCACTCCCTCCACATCTGCCTTCCATACCTCTTTTACTAGTCTTTCTTCACTCATTTTTTCCATGT
Organism: Oratosquilla oratoria; assembly: GCF_046742065.1. Taxonomy (NCBI): domain Eukaryota; kingdom Metazoa; phylum Arthropoda; class Malacostraca; order Stomatopoda; family Squillidae; genus Oratosquilla; species Oratosquilla oratoria. Next base: position 65,641,642 of record NC_134788.1, on the reverse strand, counting down.
GCCCAAACCATCCTAATACTCTTTCATCAACCTTATCTCCCGACTCCCTTTCCACCCCTATTCTCCTCCTCATTTCTCACTCTATCTAGCCTAGTAACCCCCATCATACTTCTCAGACACCTCATCTCAAACACATTCAAACTCCTTCTCTCTTCCTCTTTTATGTTCCAATGTTTCTGACCCATACAGTGCTGTCAGCACAATCACTCCTTCATACAGTAGGAAAATCAAGAATTCATAAAGTTCAGCTGCAATTCGGTGGGCACTGATTATGATATTTTTGTGAGTAAGATATTTCTTTATATTCACTCCACATGTCCATGTCATATCAATTAGAAGTCATTGCATTATAATATGAGCAGTTATACCTTTCCTTAAGCAGTCGTACATAGGCACTGGATGAAGGTCATGTGACCTATATGTCCAGATCAAGTTCAGCTTGAGTAGGTGAGGCCTCTGATTTGTGTTCTCTTTGTCTTCCCTCAATCTTGACCAGGTGTAACCACTAGTATAAGACTTGCCTCCAAATGAAATTTAGTCTCCTGATTGGCCGAAAATTGAGCAAGTCTCCTTATACATTGTATGACAGTGTAAGCCTGATTTAAGGTCTTCTCTTTTTCTGTATGAGGGTGATGGAGAGGGGGTGCCACCAATTCAGTGAAGCATCTTTGCCATGGATGTACTGTGTCTTGCTGCATCGCTTCTGACCCAGAGCAGTGGGAGGGATACAGGGATGACCCATCATTCATAATGATCTCAGATGAGAGGGAGGAAATGGTGGTGGATGAGAGTGGAATGGGTGTGAGCTTTTTGACTCAGCTACCTCCCTTATAAGGAGGAAAAAAGCCTTGGTGTGTGTGTGTGTGTGTATATATATATATATACAGTTACTATCCAAGTTACGACCTAGACTGGTTCCGACCAACCAGTCGTAAGTCGGATCCCATTAAAATGGCCGACACGAGGGTTATACTCTGGGATACATGATATCAATCTGTTGCATTTTTAAGTAACTTTTTCTACTGAATACTATTATATACAAGTTGTTTACTGTTTATCACTATGCCTTTTATTTTAATTTTTATAATTTTTCTTAGTATATGATATGAAAACTTTTAATATGAATAATGCCATTGTTATACATAGATACGATACAGGCCACAATGCTGACTGGAATATTTCTAAGATAATATGAAATCCATACTATGAAAAGTAGATGTTTTGAATCTGCTTTTATATCTCTCATTGATAATATAAATCAAAACAATGTATTTTTTACAATAAATAAACCTTTAGCAATTTTAAAAACAAAGTAGCGAGCAATTTACGCAAACTGTGTTTACACCAGTTTCATGTTCGTTTCTCCCCGTAAGCTCGGGTTATATAAGGAGTCAGATGTTTGCCCACTGTGTTCACACACATAACAACGTCGAGACTGTACAAATTCAAATCAGGCTTAATGACCATCTTATGAATCGATAGCCTTAAAAAAAAAAAAAAAAAATCCACTGTTATTTCTGAAGAAGCCCTGCTGGGCGAAGTGTTAAATACATTGGATCCCATACTCTGCAGTTGGCTTCTCTCCTACAGTTGTATACAGAATTGTTTTCAGTTGCTTAGTTGTTAATATGATATGGTAGGTTAAAGAAAGAAAATACTTATTATAAAGTACTCTTATTAGTAAACTCATAATAGGCATCTGCTAGACGTGATCTTAAATACGTAAATATACTTCATCCTTAATTAATTTATCAAATTCTTCCACAAATGGCTTAGCTGCATGCGCATCACTGCTAGGAGCCTCACCTTTCGACAACACGTGGTGAACCTGGTAACACTCTCGAAAGCGACGAAACCACCCAGCACTCGCTATGAATTCATGTGAAGCGTATTCTTCACCTGTATATTCTTTCAACATGCGAAATTAACTTGTAGCCTTACTTTGCACTGTTTGCAACATCTGTTTCACATTTCTTTGCCTATTATCTTCCAACCACGTGTATAGCAACTTTTCCATCTCTGCCATAAATGTCGTGTGCGATGCCGGGCTGCTACAACTATCTTACACGCTGTGCTGCCAGACATATACAGTAAACTCATAATAGACATCTAGACGTGGTCGTAAGTACGGGTGGTCGTAACTCGCGTGCGTCATAACTCGGATAGTGACTGTATGTATATATATGTGTGTGTGTGTGTTTACCTAATTGTATTATATGGGAAGAGAGCTGTGCTTGTAGTGACCCGTCTTTGTATCTCTCAGCATCAAATTAGTTTTTGCACACACTGTTGCCTCATCCAGTTTGCTCCAGATATCCACCACTCTGTGTGGGAAGCTATTCTTTTTCAGATCTCTTCTATAACTATCCTTTTTGAGTTTTTCATGTCCTCTTGTTTTTCTCCTATCCCACTTTGATAAATCATCTCTGTCTAGGACTTCCATCCCTTTCATAAGTCTGTAAATGGTCAGTAGATTTCCTCTTTCTCTTCTTTGTTCCAGGGTTGGTAGTTCTAGTTTGGACAATCTTTGTATGTCAATTTAGAGTGCTAGTGCCATCTTTATTGTTGCTCTTTGAATTCTTTCTAATTTTTTTATATTGTTTTTAGTACTGGTTGTCCATAATGTTGCAGCATACTCCAATCTTTGACTTATCAGTGTAACTAATATTTTCTTTACCATTTCCTCATTGAAATAGTTAAAGGCCACTTTCATTGATCTTAGTAAATTGAAGGTTTCTCCAACTATTTTGTTGATTTTGTTGATATGCTTGTCTGGTGACATGTCTTTGCTGATAATTACTCCTAGGTCCCTTTCCGAGCTAACTTTTTTTAACTTCCTTTGTACCAATTTTATATTGCCCTGATATTCTATTTTTACTTTTTCCAAACTCCATTATACTATATTTCTTGATGTTGAAGTTCACTTCCCACTTTTGACTCCATTCCCAGACTTTGTCCAGGTCTTTCTGTAGTGATTCATAGTCTTCCTCTGTACTTACTTTCTTTAGTAGTTTTGCATCATCTGCAAAGAAGTTCATATGACGTTTCACACCTTCATCCATGTCATTTATATATATGGCAAACATTATATATCGGAGCCAATACTGAACCTTGTGGGACTTCACTTATTATTTCTTCCCAGGTCGAGATTTTGTCTCTAAGTACCACCCTCATTTTTCTCCCGTTCAAGAAGTCTTCCATCCGTTCCAATAACTTTCCTTGTCCACCACCTATTGTTTCAATTCTTTTTAATAGCTTTATGTGTGGTACTCTATCAAGTGCTTTTTGTAGATCCAGGAAAGCACAATCTGCCCATCCGACCCTTTCCTGCATTATTTCTCTTAGCCTTTAGTAAAAGCAAATCATGTTAGTGACAATTGATCATCTGTGTCTAAATCCAAATTGTTTTGGATTCAGTATATAATTTTCTTCCAGATGTTTAATTCATCTGCTTTTGATACATACATATACCAAAGGCTTTTCCCCCCTTACATGGGGGGTAGCCAAAAAGAAAAAGGCATTGAAAGCTGAAGGAGATGTGGGGAACAATGGACGCCACCTACTTTACCAAACTTGCCAATTCAATGCCCAGGAGGATCCAGAACTGGGAATAATCATCACTAGAGATATGTCCCCTGATAAACAGATAAATAAAATCATTGGAGAAACCTACAACTTGCTAAGATTAATAAAGGTGACTTTTACCTACTTGGATGAAGAAATGGCGAAGAAAATACTAGTCATACTGATAAGACCAAGACTGGAGTACACAGTGACACTATGGACACCCAGTACTAAAAAGAATATAAGGAAAATTGAAAGAATCCAAAAAGCAACTATGAAGATGGCCCCAACATTTCAAAGCTGCCATATTAGGAGTTATTGTCAAAACTGGAATTACCAATTCTGGAACAAAGAAGAGAGAGAGGTGACCTATTGACCATTTATAGAATCATAAGAGGTATGGAAATCCTTGATAGAGAAGATTTACTGAATTGGGATAAAAGAAATACAAGGGAACATGAAAAGAAACTCAAAAAGGACAATTATAGAAGGTATCTGAAAAAGAACAGCTTTCCACACTGAGTGGTGGATGTCTGGAACAAATTGGATGGAACAATAGTGTGTGCAAACACCACAGATGAATTTAAGAGCAAATGAGATACAAAGACGAATACCACGAACGTAGCTCCCTTTCCCGTAAGATACAACTAGGTAAATACACACACACACACACACAAAAGACAGCTATAGAAGAGATCTGAAAAAGAACAGCTTTCCTCACAGAGTAATAGACAGTTGGAACAAGTTAGATGAGAAAGTGGTGTGTGCAAAAACAATACATGAATTTAAAAATAGTTTAGATAAAATGAGATATGAAGACGGGACACCACGAGCATAGCTCCCCTTTCTGTAAAATACAACTAGGTAAATACACACACACACACACACACACACACACACAAAATGGGTTAAGGAAAATACTAGATGTAGAAACAATGAGGACCCATCGAATCTAGACTTACTATTAACTTCTGAACCAAATATTGTGAACAAAATGGAGTATAAAACACCAATTGGAAAGAGTGACCATATACTAATAGAGTTTGAATTAAAAGAACAGCACAATGTAGGTAGGAATGATAAACATAGAGAAGGAAGATTCATGTACAACAAAACGGATTTTGTAAAACTAAGAAAATCTCCAAAACACAAACTGGGATAAATTTTCTAATGAGGAAACAAAGATGGAAGACAAATGGAACATATTCAAAGAAAAATATGAGGAAGGAATTCACAAATATGTACAAAAAAAAAAAGAAACAAAAAGAGATTTATATAAAGTGTTGGTATAACAAAAGGTGAGGCTAGAGACAGAAGAGACAAAGCTTAAAAAAAAATCCAAATAGCAAACATAAAAAAAAAAGAAAAAAAAAATTAGGAACGAATATTCAGGAAAGAAAAAAGAAATTATGAAAAAGTTATTATAGACAAATGTAAGGATCAACCTAAACTCTTTTACAGATATATTACTGAAAAACTAAAGGATAAACATGAAATAGTGAAATTGTGTGAAGGAGATAAAGAATATATAGATGTTACAGAAATGACAGAAGTTATGATCAGACATTTCAGGTCTGTTTTTACAATTGAGAGCTCACAATTTTGGGAAGATGGACAACAAGGAAGATCACCAAAAATGAAAGAAAGGCAACACAGAAAGAAATAAGAGACCAAATAAAAAACCTAGATGTTAGGAAATCGCGTGGACCGGATGGAATTGCAAATTGGATATTGAAAGAGTGTATAGATGAACTGACAGACAAATTATACAAGATAATAGACTTTTCACTCAGAAAAGGAAAGGTACCGCAAGATTGGAAAGATGCAAACATAGTACCTATTTCCTCATTAGAGAATTTAACCCAGTTTGTGTGGTGTCCCATCTTCATATCTCATTTTATCTAGACTGTTTTTAAATTTGTGTATTGTTTTAGCACACACCACTTTCTCATCTAACTTGTTCCAAATGTCTATTATTCTATGGGGAAAGCTGTGTGTGTGTGTGTGTGTGTATTGCCCTATTCTATACACTTCTATTTCCTTTTCTATTTCTTACTCTTTGCTTTGCACTTCTTTCAGAATTTTTCTTGCTACAGGTATTTCTTTTTTTCTATTTTTTTCTTAAGTACCAAGGTGGATAGTTTTAGATACTTGGGTGCAAATGTGGCAGGGAAAGGTGGAGTGAAAGTGGAGGTAGAATGTAGATTGAGAGAAGCGAGTAAATGCCTTGGTGGATTAAAGAGTGTAATGAGGAATAGACATTTGGGAATGGATGCTAAGAGGAGACTGTATGAAGGAGTGATTGTGCCAACAGCACTGTATGGGGCAGAAACATGGAACATAAGAGAAGAAGAGAGGAGTTTGAATGTGTTTGAGATGAGGTGTCTGAGAAGTATGATGGGGGTTACTAGGCTAGATAGAGTGAGAAATGAGGAGGTGAGAAGGAGAATGGGGGTGGAAAGGGAGCTGGGAGATAGGGTTGATGAAAGAATATTAGGATGGTTTGGACACATGGAAAGAATGAGTGAAGAAAGAAAAAGAGATGTGGAGGGAGTGAACATGAGGGGACGTCCTAAGATGAGGTGGATGGATGGGGTGAAGGGGGCTTTGGGGAAGAGGGGAATGTCTGTTGAGGAAGGACGGGAGAAGACAGAAGACAGGGGTGAATGGAGAATGGTTGTATATGGATGATGTTGTGATAGCATGAGGTGGAATGGGGGGTGAGGTAGTATGTATGAGCAAAATTTGACGCAGCCTGAAGGGATTTCTCCCCGTCCTCTCATTTTATGCAATGGGGGATGGAGAGGGGGGGTCGCCGATTTAATGAAGCGGCCTTGCTGTGGATGTGCTGTGTCTTGCGACACTGCCTCTGACCCAGGGCAGTGGACAAGGTGCAGGGATGACCCGTCATTTCAGGAGGTGCTAAGATAAGAGGGAGGGTGGAGGGGTGTGGAGTGTATTCAGGGATGGAATGGGTGGGAATGATTTTATGCCTTTTTCTTTTTGGCTACCCCCCTTGTAAGGGGGAAAAAGCCTTGGTATATGTATGTATGTATGTAAGTACCTAAGTTATGTTTTTCCTCTATACCATATACTACTATGTACATACTTTTTTCCACTGTATCTGTAGCCCAGTTTTCTTTCTCTTTGACTACTTTAACAACTGTTGCTTTTGCATTATCTTTCACTTGTTGGATAATTTCTTTAAAATCTATCTTTTGGTTTTCCTGGTCTTTTTTCCATTACTTTCTGATTTCCCATAGTTCTTCCTCTCTTATATTTCCTCCAACCTTCTTGGTCACCTCCTTAACCCATTCAACTCCGATGACAAGATGTCTTGTCATTTGGTCAAATAAAACAAAAAATCATAAAACACCAAAATGTTTGATCAAACACCAGAAAAATATGACGCCGGTCCTCGCTTCGCTCGCAGCGAAGCGAGGACTGACGTCATATTTTTCTGGTGTTTGATCAAACATTTTGGTGTTTTATGATTTTTTGTTTTATTTGACCAAATGACAAGACATCTTGTCATCGGAGTTGAATGGGTTAATTTGTTCATTCACCTCTTCTTTTTTCAGGCCTCACTATTAGTGGTATCTTTGTTTTTCCTGTCATTTTTACTTTGATTAATTCTTTTTCTATTCACTCGTGTCATACATTACAGTGTATTCAATGTTTAGGTCCATGATTTCTATCTTTAGCTCTGTAATCTCTTAATTCCATGAAATATTCCTATATCTCATCTCATTTTCTATAAGGATTTGGAGGGATGGATATCAGAGGGTCTAGCAAAAAATTCTGGTAACACATTGCTGCATACCAGATGTTGTTGTTGAAAAGGTGTGTATTGATTTACTATCCTTAGTATGGGTTATTGATTGGGAATCTGTGTGAGCATGGACTTCTGCGATATGGGCTTCTGTTTTGGCAGTCTGTGATGTTGCTGAAAATTCTGCGGAGGATTTTGCTGATGATGTAGAAGAGGGTTTTGTTGAAGATGCAATGGAATACTTTGCTTAAGATGAGGTGGAGGGATTTGGTGATGATACAGTGTGATTTTACAAAATAAAGAACTTGTTCTGGACTGTAACAGCAGGAGCAGGATTGATACAGGAGTGGGGATGGGGGAGGGGGACAATTGGTGGTTGAGAAAGGCAGGAAGGTGCCCTAACTGTATTTGATGGAGCAGAGGGAGGAGGCATGTGTTTTTGCCGCACCATCCATTTGTCTAAAATGAAGAACTTGCTTGGCACTACCAAGTCTAGCCAGCTGAAGAATGTTTTGTTCAAGACAGTACTCCTTGCATTGTTGAGAATGTATTAAGTGAACTACTCTGCTATGGAAACAATGTAGTTCTGATTCACAATCAGGAGTAGGGTGTGAGTCACGGACAGAGCAATGACCACATCGTAGACAATTTGTACAGTTCTTCCTTCCATGGCGAAACTCATGACACTGGTAACACTGTAAAAGTCAGTTGATGAAAGCTTTTATTGGGAGAGAAAAAGGACCAATATTGATTCACTTTCTTTTTGTCAATGTGAACATTGTCAGGGCATAATTAATATTCCTGAGAATTTGTGTTTGCCTTGGTTGTAGATATGTGGTTTGATGGATTTGTAAATTCCATCTGATGGACAAGGTACATGGAGGAACATCATGGCCAGTGTTAAATCCTTACCTTGGATCATCTTTACCCTATATTTTGAGGTTATTATTAGGGAACACTCCAATGTCTCTAGATACTTAGCATCATGGATATAAAGTTACTTCTATTTTTGTTATAGTATGTCACAAACCAGTTAGATGTAGGGGCATGGTGAAGCTTGGTAGCACATTCTTCAGCATCATTGAAGAAGTTGGGACAGTGATAATCCTCACTGTCAAATACATTCCTTGATCAAATGATCTCAGCAATTAGGCTGTCATTTTCAATGAGGGACAAAATGTACAAAAGAGATCGGATGACCGTGATCGACCAGAAGTCCGTGATGGGGGAAATGTTAATTTTGATGGGAGAAATGTTAATGAGGCATTGAACGTCAATGAAGGACCAAATAATAATATAGAGCAAGGTATAAATGAAAAACAAAATGATAATGTAAGACATGATATTGAAATTCAAAATGTGTCAAAAAGAAATAATCACGAGTTTCTTAAAACCATGTACTTTAATGCTCGTAGTATTAGAAACAAATTTCAAGAAATACAGGCGTATGTCAAAAGCGAATATCTCGATATGATAGGAATAACTGAGACATGGTTAAATGGTACAGGGTTCGAAGCTGAATTTAATATTGCGGGATTTAAACACTTTCATCAGGATAGAAACCACAAGAAAGGTGGGGGTGTTCTATTGTACGTTAAAAACAATGTTCATGCTTGTGTTTTAGAGAAAGTGAAACAGGATGCATATGATAGTTTGTGGGTTGAGTTAACCCAAACAAATGGACAAAAAATGAATATAGGTGTAATATATAGGCCAAAGACATTATCATTAGCAGACGACAAACTGTTATTTCAAGAACTGTCTAGTTTCTGCAACCAAGATTTATTGATAATGGGTGATTTCAATTTTACTGATATTGATAGGATGACCCTTGAACATGGCCATATAGGTAGTCGCTTGTTTGATTTTCTTGGTGACAATTACTTAATTCAGCATGTAAAAGAGCCCTCAAGATATGGAAACTTACTCGATCTTTTGATCACTAGCCGCGAAAGCATGGTAACTGATGTAGAAGTCGGTGAATCTGTTGCAAATAGCGATCACAACCTAGTTAGATTCAAACTCCTAAACAATTTTAGAATAGATACTTGTGTTTCTAAAATACCCGATTTCAGTAAAGCTCAGTTCATAGGACTACGTCAGGAGCTTCAGCTTACAGATTGGGAGGCAAAATTAAATGAAAGACCTGTAGATCAGATGTGGGAAATATTTCAAAATATGCTCACTAAGATGATTCAAACTTACATTCCTTTTAAGGACAGACGTCCCCCAAATCAGGCTCGCCCAAAGTGGCTCGACAAAGAAACTGAAAAAAGTATTGCTAAAAAGAGACAGACTTATAAGAAATATAAGTGCTCGGGTGCATCTAATGACTATGAAAGTTATGTATCAATACAGAGAGATTTAAAAAAGATGATAAGAAAAAGAAAACGACAATACGAAATGAACATCGCTGAGAAATCTAAAGAGAATCCCAAAGAATTCTATAGTTACATTAGAGATAAAAAGGTTGTTAGGAATCACATTGGTCCACTATTATCTGCTGACGGTCAACTTGAATATTCAAATGAAGGAATGTGTAATATCTTAAACAATTATTTTAGCTCGGTATTCATAAACGAAACACCTCAAGGTGAATTCCAAACTGAAACCTGTGAAAAGTCTAGGGTAAACTTACTACGGTAAATATAACAAAAGAAAAAATGAAAAGGTGTATAGACAAACTCAAAGTTAATAAAACACCAGGGCCTGACTGTTGGCATCCAAGAATCTTAAAGGAAATGAAAAATGAGATTGCTGTTCCATTAGAAATTATTTTCAAGAAATCCATCATATCCGGAGATGTCCCAAGAGAATGGAAGCTAGCTAACGTTACTCCCATATTCAAAAAAGGTGACAAAAAGAAACCAAATAACTATAGGCCTATAAGTTTGACTTCAATCGTAGGAAAAATAATGGAAACTATCATCAGAGATGCTATCAAACATCATTTAGAAAGTAACCATTTGATAAATGATAGCCAGCATGGTTTCAGACGCAAACGTTCTTGCGTGACTAACTTACTCGAATTCAACAACACAGTTATCTCGAATTATGACAAAAGAAACAGTATAGATTTAGTATATCTAGACTTTGCAAAAGCTTTTGATACCGTCCCACACGAAAGGCTACTTACTAAATTAGCTTTGCATGGAATAAGTGGTAGCCTATTAGGTTGGACTAGTAATTGGTTGAATGGTCAAAAACAGAGAGTTGTTTTAAATGGAAAAACTTCTGGATGGAAAAGTGTTGCAAGTGGAGTTCCTCAGGGTTCCGTTCTTGGGCCACTTCTATTCATAGTATATATAAATGATATTGACCATGGACTAAAATCCACTGTTTCCAAATTTGCTGATGATACAAAACTGCGGAGTGGCAAATGATCACTCAAACCAATTAGATATTCAAGAAGATTTAGATGAATTACAGCAATGGTCTGAAAAGTGGCTAATGAAATTTAACACAAGTAAATGCAAGGTAATGCACATAGGTAAAAATAACAGTAAGTACGATTACAAGTTATTTGGAAATTCGTTAACAAAAGTGGATAGTGAAAAAGATCTTGGCGTAATTATCAGTAACGACCTCAAATCATCCAAGCAGTGTATTTCAGCCTCTAAGAAAGCAAATAAGATTCTAGGACTGATTGCGCGATCTTTTGATTTCAAAAGTCCATCACTCATTAACAAGCTATATAAATCGTTAGTTCATCTACATTTGCAATATGCTGTTTCCGTATGGTCACTGAATCTCATTAAAGACATTGACAGACTGGAGAAAGTACAACGGCGAGCCACAAAACTGATTCCAAATATCAAAAATAAATCATACGAAAATAGACTAAAACATATGAATCTGTTTTCCCTAAAAATGCGTAGACTCAGAGGTGACTTGATACAGGTCTTTAAAATTCTAAAGGGAATTGACAACATCAAAAGTGACAAAATTTTTACATTGAATGAGAATCAGACAAGAAACAATGGTCTCAAACTGTCCAGAAATAGGTTCAATTTGGAAGTAGGTAGAAACAACTTTGCCAACTGTGTAGTTGATGAATGGAATAAACTTCCTGCACAGGTAGTGCAATGTAGTTCAGTTCGAAGCTTTAAGAATCATTTAGTTAAATACCTAAGATGCTGTAATGATTATAATTTATCTTATATTATTTGTTTTTGTTTTGTTATCATTTGTCTGTCTGATTGTCATTTATTATTAGTTATATGTCAATTTATTATTATTTACTATTTACCTGTTTGTTTATTATTTAACTATACCTATACATTTATTAATGTATTTTATTTGTTATTTACATTATCATAGTTTTTATTTATTATTTTATTATTAATATGATTTTTTTTTCGCATCCGACCTAGATATGGATCAAAAGGTCTCCTGTCGGCATGCTCCGCCTTTGTAATCCTTTGTAAATGGTATAAAAACTCGTATAATGTCCAACTTCAGAATTGATTAAGGTTAATAGGCAGGGACACCTTCTAAACTGAGATAATATATCAAATAAAGGTTCCACAAAAAGAACTTATTTAATTTAATTTTATCTGTTTATTTTTTTTATAGCATTATGACACAAATGTCACAACTAGTAAGGGAGTCACAGGCTTCTTGGAAGATGACTAGGTTTTGTGTATATAATGCCTCTGTAGGTTGAAAAATTTGAATCATTCCAGTTGTCATGGGGTGCATATGCATGTAGCTACTGGATGGTTTTCAGTACATTTCTAATAAAAAAAAAAGTAGAATGCAATATATAATAACAGCTCATTTGTTAGTATTTGTATCTATTTTATGTTATAGCAAGTACAAAGGGTCTGTTTAGGTACAAAGGGACTTGAATATTAAATGGTTTGTGTACACAACATTCACAATCCCATTATAGTGTATTACACAATTTCAAAGAGATATCAAACATATGATTACTTTTTTTCCAGGAAGAGGGTAACTATCACCATTCCTTTGGAAGAGCTATCCATAGAATCCATGTGTGTGACATGATGAAGAGGATCTGGTGTGACATCTACAGCACAGCTATATCATGAATTATCTTAGATATCACGTGATGATCCACACTGTAGAGAAGCGCTTCTAGTGTAATCTTTGCAATTCTGCTTTCTCACAAAAGCATGATCTCAAATGGTACAAAAGTCACTTCAAAGATCATGTGAGGACCCTCACAGGAATAAGACTTTCCAATGTGACCTGTGCAGTTCTACTTTCTCACAAAAGGGTTCTCTCACACAGTATATCAGAACCCACACCATAGCCTTTTCAATGTGACCTGTTCAATGCAGCTTTCTTATGAAAGAATCATCTCAAATTTCATATGACCATCCGCACTGGAGAGAAGCCATTCCAGGTTGACCTGTGCAATAAAACTTTCACACAAAAGTGTTTCCACAAAGATCACATGATGACCCACCCAGGAGAGAATCCTTTCCAGTGTGACCTGTACAATTCTGGCTTCTCACAAAAGGGTGATCTCACAAAGAAAACAAGGACTCACACAGGAGAGAAGCCTTTCCAGTGTGACCTGTGTGATTCTGCTTTTTCACGAAAGCATCATCTCGTGTATCATATGAGGACCCACACAGGAGAGAAGCCTTTCCAATGTGTCCTGTGTGATTCTGCTTTCTCACTAAAGGGCGCTCTCACAAGGCATATGAGGATCCACACAGGAGAAAAGCATTTCCAATGTGACCAGTGCGATTCTGCTTTTTCACAAAAGCAACATCTCATATGTCATAAGAGGATCCACACAGGAGAGAAGCCTTTCCAGTGTGACCTGTGTGTTTCTGCTTTCTCACGAAAGTATGATCTCACAATGCATATGAGGACCCACACAGGAGAGAAGCCTTTCCAGTGTGCTATGTGTGATTCTGCTTTTTCACAAAAGAGTGATCTCACAAAGCATATCAGGATCCACACAGGAGAGAAGCCTTTCCAGTGTGAACTGTGTGATTCTGCTTTTTCACTTAAGCAACATCTCGTGTATCATATGAGGACCCACACAGGAGAGAAGCCTTTCCAGTGTGACCTGTGTGATTCTGTTTTCTCACAAAAGGGTGCTCTCACACAACATATGAGGACCCACACAGGAGAGAAACCTTTCCAATGTGACCTGTGCAATTTTGCTTTTTCACAAAACTGTGATCTCACAAACCATATGAGGACCCACACAGGAGAAAAGCCTTTCAAGTGTGATCTGTGCATTGCATCTTTTTCACGAAAGGATCATCTTAAATATCATACAATGACCCACACCGGAGAGAAGCCTTTCCAATGTGACCTGTGTGATTCTGCTTTCTCAAAAAAGAGTGCTCTCACAAAACATATGAGGACCCACACAGGAGAGAAGCCTTTCCAGTGTGACCTGTGCAATTCTGCTTTTTCACAAAAGGATGATCTCACAAACCATATGAGGACCCACACAGGAGAGAAGCCTTTCCAGTGTTGCGTGTGCAATGCAGCTTTCTCAAGAAAGAATTATCTCACAAACCATATGAGGAGCCACACAGGAGAGGTTTTTTAGTGTGACCTGTGCGGCTTTGCTTTTTCATAAAAGGGTTATACCACACAGCATATGAAGACTCACACAGAAGAGAAGCCTTTCCAGTGTGACCTCTTTGATTCTGGTTTTTCACATAAGACTTCTGTCACAAGACATTGGAGAGAAGCCATTCCTGTATGACCTTTATGATGAAAAGATCACACTTTTCTGATGTCTTGGATTAAGCCAGTAGAAAGGCAATTACACAAGTGATACCTACACACTTAGAATCCTGCATGGCATTTCCTTTGTTTTACCTGTAGGGTCATTCATGAGTGAACAAAATTCATTCTTACAGTTCAATTTATAAGGAATTTGTCCTCTGTTTATGTACAAAAAAAATTAATTGTTCTCCTGGTAAAGACCCAAGCTGTTTGATCCCATGAGGCATGAGTACCTGAATCATTTTGCAGTCCATGTATGTGGACGACTGATTAGTCGTAGATGGCGCTCTTCACCTCATCTATTCAAATCCGTTCACTGACCATGTTGCCGTATAGATTTACTTGTAGCCAGTTGGGTTTGATTCATAGTACAGTTTGGCCAGTTTACTTCTATTTGCGCCCCAGTTTGTAGTTGCCCCAGTTGCAGTCTAATTTGTAGTTGTTCCAGTTGTTCATTTCCAGTTGTAGTTGTTTGATGAAGGTAGAAGCCTTTGAGCAAGTGTAGCAATTAGGTTATCTTTGACAAACCTCGTGAAATGTGTAGCAGCCATGCAGTGAAGGAAGTCCACATAGTTGTGGCTGTGTGTTACAACACTTGCAGTGTACCAGTTCCAGCAGAGGACCACATAGTTGTGGCAGTACCCATGCCAGCAGAAGACTGTATAGTTATGGCAGTAGTTGTTCCTGGAATGGCAGTGGAACAGCAGATTGACTGTCCAGTGATAACCTTGTAGCTGTTTCGGTTCTGTAGTATCCCAATCAAACAGTAATAGAGGATTGTTAGCTTTATTCCTTCCAACCCCATTCCCCCTTTATTTCTCCTTATTCAACAGCTTGGATCTATCCTTCTAGTTATTGTTTAATATTGATATTAGATTCATTAATAATTTTACCTGGTAGTCTCCCATGACCTCTGTGACATCCATCTGTGTCCACCTTTTTTTTCTCGCTCTTTACAAGGGCCCTAGCCATTGGAGGACGGGAGCCTCCGTACCTACGGACCACATGTGGTGGAAGACACTATTTTCACCACAACCTGTGCGATGCAGATCTCTCACAAAAGGAGTCTCACAAAGCACGTGAGGACTCACTCAGGTCTCTCAAATGTCACATGGTGACTCACGTTGATGAGAATCTATTCCAGTGTGATTTGTATGAAGAACACTGTCCCTTCTAATCTGTGCGCCTGTGTGCGTGCACACACATTTTACAAAATAAAATAATAAGTACCTTATCAATTCCCTCCATGAAATCGTTCTTGTTGGCTTAATAAATTTGAATACATGATACAATTTCAGTGTTTATTATTTACCTAATATATCAAATTCTATTTGGAAAAGGGAACAAATCAATAGAGTTTCCCACAAAGACCTACTTTTAAGGAATAACATGAGCAAAGAAAATATTGATGAAAAAAAAAATATATATATATACTAAAAGAGCCTTCTACCCACTTCCCTCTCGTATCTTGCACTTCCTGGATGATGGGTCATCCCTGCATCTCGCCCACAGCCTTGGATCAGAAGCAGTTAGGGATTTTTTTCTGTTTGTCACAGAAGATATGGCACAAAATATAACCTACACCAACCAGAGAATCGATATTTTGGCACCAGAATATGCTAATCAAGCAAAGGGATCACGTGGGCACACATGTTCAGATGAAATATTGGCCCTCATTGGCATTCTTGTAGAGAGTGGAGCCAAACAAGCTAATAAACAAACATCAAAGGAAATGTTTGATCCTCTGCGTGTGTCACTTTTGTACCGTGCTGGGCTAAGTGAATCAAGATTCACATTGCTTTTACGGGCCATATGTTTTGATGACCTCACCACACGGGAAGAACGAACCAGGACTGACAAAATGGCTGCATTTAGGCACATTTGGTGGAAAAGGATGTTAAGAGATTGTATGAAGGAGTGATTGTGCCAACAGCACTGTATGGGCCAAAAACATGGAACATAAGAGAGGAAGAGAGAAGTTTGAATGTGTTTGAGAAGAGAATGTGTTTGAGAAGAGGTGCCTGAGAAGTATGATTAGGGTTACTATGCTGGATAGAGCGACCCTTAAGGTGGAGAGGAGAAAGGGAGTAGGGAGATAGGGTTGATGAAAGAGTATTGGGATGGTTTGGACCCATGGAAATAATGAGTAAAGAAAGATTAGTGAAAGAGGTGTGGAAGGCAGGGGTGACCTAGGACGAGATGTATGAAGTAAAAGGGGCATTGAGAAAGAGGGAAATGTCTGTTGAGGAAGGACAGAAGATAGGGGTGAATGGAGAATGGTTGTATATAGATTTTGCTGTCAGGCATGAGGGTGATGGGGTATGTGTGAAAAATAAATTGATGCAGCCCAAAGAAATTTCTCCCTGTCTTTTTCCTTTTCTGCATGAGGGGATGGAGAAGGGGGATTGCTGATTTAATGAAGTGGCCTGATACAAACCTGAGGTACTCCTTACAATAGGATACTTTGTGTAGAGCAATATTCCTACCACTAAACACTGTGTTTTTAAAATCCTCACTCCGTGGGTCTGTGCAACGCTTATCCTCAGTAAGGGGCCCTATTGGGGCAAGGGGGCCCTTCCCCTCCACCACAAGTCTCGCACACTATACTCCATTCTCTGAGCCAGGTATGAATTTAATGACAAGGTTTGTCAGGCAAGAGAGAAAAAACTTTTAGAGGGGTGGTTGAGGAGGGCCATTAGAGGTAAGGAGTACCTCAGGTTTGTGTCAGGGAAAAATTAGTTTTCCTGTGAAAATTACATTTGTTCCAAAGAATACAAACTCTTCGGTATTCCTTACAATAGGAGACTCGGACTTAGGAGGGAAGGAAGTTGTTATCTAGCCTGGAAAATCTTCGCAAGGAAATTTTAGTGTGCTAAGACCTACGTTGACCAGACCCCTATACATTCCCCTAAACTTTGAAGCGCACCCATTTCTGTTCCCAGGAGTGGAGACTCACTTTTGTACCACTGAAGGGCTTGAATTGATTCCCTTGGAATGCTTGAGAGCCCTCGGGTGAGGTAAGGGAATGTATGAGTTGTCAGGGTCGGATGTGTGCTATTGGGGAGGGGTATATCATTTCAGGACTTCTCGGGCGGCCACTATGGGGCCCAAAGAGAAGTTCCCTAAAGATTCCCACATAACTTTGAGGTAAAAGGAAGTGAGCGTATTCTGGCTCTTCCATATATCTGCTTGAAGAACCTAATTGACTGACAGATTCTTTCTGAAGACTAGGGAGGTACCCACTGCCCTCAGGTCATGGGCTTTTGCTTTAGGGCAATCTGTGTGGCTCATTTCGTAGGCTCTGCGGATGACTTCCTTGATCCAGTAAGAAATGGAATTTTAAGTGATGGGCCTCGCCTTACCTTTAGTAGAGACGAACAACCACTTTAATTCTGGTCTAAGATGTTTAGTTCTCTTGAGGTAGGTCCGGATGGCTCGTATCGGGCATAGTACTGTTTCCGTCTATTCTCCCCCTTCAAGTTCGTCTAAGGAAGGAACACTAAAGGACCAGAATCTAGGGTCGGATTTGGCAGGATCTTGGTTTTTGGCAATGAATTGAGGCATGAAAGTGAAGGAGACCTCTTTCCATCCTTTTGAATGGGCGACTCTATAAGAGATGGCGTGTAACTCCCCTACTCTCTTGGAAGATGCTAGGGCTAGCAGAAAAACTGTCTTCAAGGGTAGGTCCTTCAGATGTGCATCTCGGAGGGGTTCGTAAGGGGGACCCCGCAGAGAGTTCAGGACTAATGCCACATCCCACGGAGGAGAACTGATTTCCCTTGGGGGGGCACGATCTTTTGAAGTGCCTGAAGAGCATGGAAATTTCCGGTGAAAGGGCTAGGTCCATTCCCTTCAGAGAAAACACCTGATTCAGCGCTGCCCTATAGCCTTGCACTGCCGAGAGGGAGATCTTCTTGGACTTCCGGATGAAGTGGAAGAAGGAGGCGATCTCAGGAATGGTGGCTTGATAGGGGACTATTTTCCTGGAGTGGCACCATTCTGCAAAGGCATTCCATTTCCCTTGATAAAGGTTAGCTGAGGAAGAGCGAATAGGAGCGGACATGTCCTCCGCCACCTCTCTGGGAAAACCCTTCTTTAGGAGGATCCGGACCATAGTCTGAACGCGTGAAGATTGAGTGCTGAAGGGTTCTTGTGCCAAGCTCCGTTGATAGGTTGATGTAGAGGGTCTGGTCTTCCCTGAAGGGCCAGGGGTTCTTCTACCGCTAGATCGAGGGCGTCTGGAAACCATGAGGCTTCTGGCCACCAAGGAGCGATCAAAGTCGTCTGAAGGTTGGATGTGTTTCTTGCTTTCTGGAGTACCTTCCGGAGCAAGGGAAACGGTGGGAAAGCGTAGGTGTCTAGGTTGTCCCAACTTTGCAGAAGAGCGTCTTCTCCTGCTGCCAGAGGATTCGGGAGAGGGCTGAAATATATTGGGAGTTGGTGATTCCATCTCGTGGCGAAAAGGTCCACTAGAGGGGAGCCCCATTTGCTGAGGATGAAGTTCGCTACCTCTTGATGGAGTGACCATTCTGTGCTGATTATCTGATTCCTCCTGCTGAGGTGGTCCACCCAGACATTCTTCTTCCGTGGGATGTAGCGAGCTTTGAGCGACACTTAGAGATTCTCGACTAGATTGAGGATGTCCATCGTCAGAAGGCATAGGTCCTGGGTGACTGTGCCCCCTTGCTTGTTCAGGTAGGCTACTACCGAGGAATTGTCCGACATTATGCCCACTACTTTCCCCGAGACTTGATCCTTGAAGTGAGGGAGAGCCAGCAGTACTGCTCTCAACTCTAGCCAGTTGATATGGGCTGTCCGCTCGACTGTGGACCAGGAACCGCTGACGTATTCGTCGTTGAGGTGGGCTCCCCAGCCCTCCTTGGAGGCATCGGAGAACAGGAGGACTTCAGGGGGAGATGGGCCAAGGGGTATCCCCACGAGCAGGTTGCACGGGTCCTTCCACCAGAGAAGAGAATCCTTGTCTTCTTCGGTGAGGGAGGTGTGTTGTAGGGGTTCTCCCTCTTGCGGGGACCACTGATAGTTGAGGAGCCACTGTAGCGGTCGCATTCTTAGTCTGCTCCTGGGGATTAATCTCTCTACGGAGGCCATATGGCCCAGGAGGATTTGGCACTGTTTCGCCGTCAGGAACCCGGTCGATAGTGCCTGTGTAACTAGAGAAGTGAGATTGTGGATCCTCTTTTCTACTGGGAAGGACTTCATTAGGGAGGAGTCCAGGGACATACCCAGGTACGTGACTCTCTGTTATGGTAAGAAATCTGACTTCTCCGGGTTTACTACGGTGCCCAATTTCCGGATGAAGGTTAGGACCATTCTCAGGTGTTCTTGGCATAGCTGGGCGGAATGTGCAAGGATCAGCCAATCGTCCAGGTAACGGAGTAGGCGAATTCCCTTGGAGTGGGACGACACTGAAACGAGTTTGAACACTCTGGTGAAGACTTGGGGTGCTGTGGCAAGGCCGAAGCATAGAAAGGTGAACTGGAAGGTGTCGCCCTTGTGGACGATTCTGAGGAATTTCCTGGAGGAAGGATGCACTGGTATTTGGAAATAGGCATCTTGGAGGTCCAGTGACACCATGAAGTCCCCTTCCTTGATAAACCCCCTTACGGACGCTGGGGTGTCCATTCGGAACTTTGTCAGGGAAAGGAACTTGTTGAGAGGAGACAAATCGATGACTTGTCTCCACCCCACTGTTGTCTTTTCTACTAGGTCTTGAGTAAAACCCTGGGTCCGGAGTCGAGACTTCCTCTAAAGCTCCTTTCTGGAGCAGAACGGAGATTTCCTCCTCTAGGGCCTGCCCGCGAGCCGAGTCCGGATGGTAGCTGCTGACTTGGATGGGATAGGGGGAGAGGTTTGGGACAGCATGAAAAGGAAGACGATAGCCTGTCTTGATGACTTGTAGGGTCCAGTCTTCCACCTCGGCCTCTTCCCATGCCCTCCAGTAGAGAGAGAGAGGCAACCCCCTATCTTCCGCGGACGGGCTGGCGAAATCCTAGAATTTTCTGTGTGTGTGTGGGGGGGGGGGTCCGGAGCCTCTATGGTGTTTGCGTCTAGGTTCTCTATTCGGATAGGGGCGGGGCTTTTCTGTCTGCATTTCCGACCTGGAGTGGAGGGGTGGCCTTTCTTCTTTCTTAGAATGAGTATTAGGCTGTCTGTAAGTCTGAGAGGTCCTAGGGGCTGATGGGGGGGGGGGGCTTGGCCTCGAGGTAGGGACAGCTACTCTCTCGATGGCTCTGTTAAGCATCAGTTGGTTTTTGCTTGTGATAGCTGAATCCACCATTTCCGGGGGGGGGGGGGATCAGCGTGTGGGTTAGAAGGGGGGCCCTCTTCAATGGAGCATAAATTTCTCTGAGGAGGGGGTCACTGGGGTCCCCTAGGATGGTGTCTCTCCTGCGTGACTCAATGTTGGCTCAAGACGTTGAAAGGCAGGTAGCTTGATGCTATAGGGCTCTGCTCGAGCTTTCCAATAGAGCCTGGAGGTCGCAATCCTCCTAGGGTTGCAGCTCGGGTAAAAACTCCCTTACTGAAGCCAAGACGCGTTCCAGCCAGGAGTTCACCGCGAGAGACAGAGCCAGGCACTGAACGAGGTCCCTGGATTCTCTGCCGGAAAGTATGACGTTTCTTCTGAGTAGTGAATCCACGTCCGCTTCGACAAGCTCTGGTAACCTCACCGGGATCGAGGCTTTTTGAGGTTTGTCCCTGATGGGGTGTAGAAGCGTTTTTGATTTTCCACTGGAACAGAGAGCCAACGCGCTTTCTCGGTTGTCCGTTTTGTGAGTGCGTTGGAGGCCTGGCTCATGGCTCTTACCGTCTGTGTACTCCATGGGAGTTGGATTGGAGGTGGTTTTGTTGTCTGAGAATTGCCCGTCTTGAAGATTTCCGACTCGAACGTGGCTTCCTCTTCTTGTGGAGGGTCCAGTTGATTCGCTCTCCTAACTTTAGCGAGGATCTCTGAGAAGGAGGGTTTAACAACCATCGGGGATTCCGACTGGGAATCCTGCGAGGTTTGGTAACTTGCCCTCTCATCTACGGTGCTGTGGACGTCGTCGTCGTCGTAGCTGGAGTCTGTCCGGTCAGCGAGAAACACCGCGTCTTCATCCTCGTCACTGATCGGTTCGGGGGGGTTCCGATCAGCTGGAACATGTTCTAGGGGGGCTCTTGTGGGTGTTGAATCCTTTCGAACTTCCGAGTTCAACAGGAACTTTTCTTGAGTTGCCCGGATGAATTCACGTTGTTCATCCATCATCTGTTCTTTCATTGTGTGAAAGAGGGAATAGATAGTGGGGAGTTCCTGTAAATGCCCGCTTGGAGAGTCGCGATTGGGTTCAGATGGTCCGGGGGACCCTAAGGGGAGGCTCTCTCTTCTGATCGAGGCGGTTTTACCCGCAAGTAACGCAGGCGTAGACTTACCTCTGTCCTCGTGATCAAAGGGCATGGAAAGGTCTCCGTTGATCACCCGGCTCTTCCTATGATGGGTTTTATGCGTACTGCGGGATTCCTGAGTAGAAGAAGAGGCTGAGGGGCTCTTTTTCTTCGAACCCGGGTTCTTTGTCCGTTTCGGAGTCGAGCTTCCGGGAAGGGTTGAGGGGAAGCCGCAAGCAACCGCACCCGGGAAAAAACTCGTACAGGAGCGGTAACTAGAGGTGGCCGGAGGCGCATGTCCGTCTAAGCTAACCGCCCTGGTTGAAGGAATAGAAGACAACTTGGCCTGAGATTGACTCGAGGTGGACGTTGTACAACCTCCCTGTCTACTACGCTTTGGAGGAGGGAGAGAATTGCTCGTCTCCTCTGAAGTCGTAGTCTGCCTTCTCTTGTTTTTGGGGGGTGAAGGTGGAAGCCATTTTCTGTGCTTGTGCACCTTTTCCCTGCATGCGCTTTCTTGTGAACATGAAAGTACACTGACCACTGACTATCATCCCATTGAGTGCACGTCTCACACGGGGATGAAGGTAAACATTTTAGACCCCTACACTTGATACACCAAATATGTGGGTCCAATTGTGCTTGAGAGAGAGGAGTGAGGCAGGGATTTCCCTGCGGCGAAGGCACACAACCTATCTTGAACAACAACAACACTAGAACCAGATTCCATACTTACAGTGAAGGGTAGGATACCCGGTAGCGGTTAGGGGAATAATACAGGAAAGGAAGAGGGCACTCAAGAAATTCCAGGGCACAGGATACCGTAGATAAACACCGATGAAATGTAAGGACGACGAACTCCTTAGCGTCCTGGAACTCAGCTGGCGACGATCGAAGTGGGTTGCCTGATTTTCGTCGCCACACAAACGGAAATACTGAACCGTTGATTAAGTAACGGTTCACTATCGTTCCAATAAGGGATTTTGACTTCACTATCGTCCCAATAAGGGATAAAGAGATAGAAAACTAAATTGGAGCAGGTATTGTTGAGAGATGTTGACTCGTTGACTACCGCGAAAAGAATGGAATATAGTGTGCGAGACTTGTGGTGGAGGGGAAGGGCCCCCTTGTCCCAATAGGGCCCCTTACCGAGGATAAGCGTTGCCCAGACCCACGGAGTGAGGATTTTAAAAACACACAGTGTTTAGCGGTAGGAATATTGCGCTACGCGAAGTATACTATTGTAAAGAGTACCGAAGAGTTTGTATTCTTCGGAACAAACACTAGTTTTAAGAAAGAAAATACGCCTTGCAAAGGTTAAGGATAACAAGAAGGAATTTCAGTTACATTTCAAAAATAGATTCGAAGCTCTAAGAACTAGCGAGGACACCGTCGAAGATATCAATTCGAATTTATTGAATATCATTAGGGAATAGGTAGAGAAAGTGGGAAGCACAAAAAGTATTAAAGAAAACAGATACCCCAAAGCTACAAATGACCAAGTTAAAACAAGAAGGACCATGCAGATTAAAAGCAGGAGAGACGAAATAGGAAGAGTACAACTAAACAAGATTTCAACATAAGGCAGAGATTAGAGAAATAGAGGAAATTATTCGGAAAGGTAAAAGTATTAAAGGGACCGAGCGCAGACATGCTTCAGGAAGACAACAAATTATTTGTTTGAAAGATGGCAATGGAAAAATCATTAAATGCAGAGACAGAGTGGTAAAAAGAGTAGAACTTTACCCAGAGCTTTGCCCGTCCAAGACCATAGTTGAGTCATTGAATTCATCTGTAGACGTTAGTAGTGTACCAGAGATTACAAAGGAAGAGGTAGAATTTGCTTTAAAGAATATGAAACGAGGAAAAGCACCTGGGGAAGATGGTATATCGATAGATCTGTTGAAAGACGCAGGGAAAGAAGTTCATATTAAATTAGCTCAGTTGTAAACTTGATGCTTACGTCAAGAAAGCGTTCCTGAATCGTGATACAATGCTATAGTGATTTTGCTTCATAAAAAAGGAGACCAGAAGGACCTTAGTAACTATCGACCAATTAGCTTGCTATCAACTGTATATAAAGTATTCCCCAGGATCCTTACAAATAGACTAAGTCAAGTTTTAGATGGAAACCAACCGAGAGAACAGGTAGGCTTTAGGAGCTTGCTTGGAAGAAATTTTCAGAAGGTTGGGTTGGGAAGAGAAAGTTTTGAAGATTAATGGCGAATATTTGAACCACCTAAGATTTGCGGATGATATTATTCTTATTTCAGAAAGAGCAGAAGACTTGCAAGATATGCTGAGTGATCTGAACAAGAAGTCTCAAAGGTTTAAAATTCAATCAAGATAAAACCAAAGTAATGTTCAACACGAAAGTTCAAAGTAAAGAGATTATAATCGATGGTGAGAGTCTTGTAGGAGTTGAGTATGATTATTTAGACCAGATGGTGAAAGTGACAAAAGATCATGATAATGAAATAAAAAGACGCATTACAATTGGTTGGAAAGTGTTTGGCAAGTATAATAAAACCTTGAGAAGCTCTCTCTCTTCATGTGTGAAACTTGGAAACTGACGAAGACGATGGAAACAAAGCTGAGGACTGCACAGAGGAGAATGGAAATATCAATGATAGGAATAACGCCGAAAGACCGAAATAGAGCAGACTAGAGTGGAAGATATTGTGGAGGCATTAAAAGAGAGGAAGTGGAATTGGGCAGGTAAGTTAGTGCGAACGACTGATGAGCGATGGAGCAGGTATATTACTGAGTGGACGCCGCGAGATGGTAAGCGTGGAAGACCAGACAGGAGATGGAGAGACGAGATTGAGAAGTTTGCAGGAGTGACGTGGCAAAGGTTGGCGCGGTCGTGTGAATCATGAAATGCTATAGTGGACTCAGGATGGGTGATTTGATTGAACCGACTATAAAGCGCTTCGTTCGTATTTTTCCCCCCTTCGTTTATACTCCGGCTGCGAGAATAATATTATGCAAAAGACTCCTATCCTGTTTTTGTTTTGTTTCTTTCATTTATACTCTGCCCCCCTCTACCTTCATCTGTTATCTTGCTCTTCATAGTTTGTGCAGTTTCTCCTTTTGAACATCTGTTTTTGCTTTCCCGAATAAGAATTTCCCTGCCATTAGTTCATTATTGTCACTATCTAGCTTTAACTCGTTTTACTCCATTATTCTTCAAGTACCTGGCAATGTTTGTTTACATATGACGTCATAGACAGCCAAGCCTTGAGTTTCACTCCTTCAGCTATTTGAAGAGCTTGTTTTTGTGGCTAAACTAGTCACTAGAGTGCCTATCTTGAATTCGTAAGTGAAATCATATAGTGGTAAATTAGCTTAGTGCATGCGTAGTGTGTTTACTTTTGGCATTTGCTACACTTCAATTCCCGTTTGGTAGTGTATTTGGCATTCTGAGCAGGGGTAAATGTGTGGGTATCTATCAAGATCATGTTTGCCAGCCTGGCACCTGCAGTTACGTATATAGTCGGTTAGCTGTCATTATTCTGAATATTCTTAACCCCAGATATAAATACTGCAAACTAATAGTGGTATCAATAGCTATTTAAGAAAAACATTAAGGTGAGTGGACATCTTTATATTTACCAAGGGGATATGTTAGGTCAGGTCAGGTCTCACTGCTGCAATTCTTACCTGTAGCTCTTATCAATAAGTATTTTAATTTCCATATACAAGTATCACAAAATAATAGTAATGTTGGTAGCAATTTTTGGAAAATTGAGAGGCAAACATTTTTTTGGTATATCATAAAGATATTTGTTCGGTACACGCTAAACCACACGCAGCGCCACCAGGTTGACTGTTTACATTGCCATCTTTTGCGGCCCATTGTAATTTGTTTGGCTTAGTTTGAATGCTTGGCGCGTTCAGCACATGCACATGATATTCAAATTGTCTTGTTGTTCTGCAAGTGTATGCCCAATTCTTCAAAAGTAAAGAATTTTTCACCGATTTAAACGCAAATTTGGTTATTAACCTTGGCAAATTAGTTTTCAGAGTAAAAATCTAAAGGGAAGGCATCTATATATATATTTAATGTTATGTTCATGTTTTTTAGCCTTATTTTTTCTAGGAAATAAGCAACATTGGAAATTTGCACAGGTAAGCCAAAGGGGTAATATGTAGGTAGGTACACGCAAATCTGTGATTGGCGCCATCATTGGGGATGTAATGTTCGTGAACGGTCAACTGGTCCCCAAATCTGCACACCCAGGACAACTGGTCCCCAAAAAATAGGACATCTTGTCCCCAATTTTTTTTTCAACAATTTCATATGCCAAGTTGTATGTCAATTGGGCCAGGTGGTTTGGATTTCATGGATGATTATCTCTAAACTGGCAATAGTTGTCATGGTAACATGAAAGGTGTTAGTAAGAATAGTATAAAAGGAAGGTCCCACATTATTTTTGACATGCTCAATTGATTTGTTGATTCATAAAACCGTCACATGCCAAGTTGTATATCAATTGGGGCAGCAGTTTGGGTTATACTTATAATCATCTCTAAATTGACAACTTGATAGTTGCCATGAAAAGGCAAATTTGGTATGATGGAGATGTTTCACATTGTTTTTAACATACTCAGGTGATTTGTTGACCTATAAAGCCGTAATATTCCAAATTTCAATCAAATTGGACCAGTGGTTTAGAGTTTATGCATATTTCTTTACCAAAATCTTTACAAATTGCCACCCTTAATTCTTACACTTTGTTATGGTAAAATCTAGCCAAAAAATCAGAATAGAAAGAAAATTAAAATTGTACTGTATCTCCCTTATTTTTTGAGCTATTTAAAAAATTCATAAAGTATTTTGTTTCTGATGAAATGGTCTTTCATATGCAACAAGAATTTAAGGGTTAACATTTTTTTATTTATTTTTTTTATTTTGTGCCCGTAACTATATTTGTCAGTCTCACAGCTGCAAACTTGAACTCTGTCGTTGGCTAGCTCTAATCATTGTGAGCATTTTGAGCTCAATATATTAACATTGGCAGCAATTGAAAAGTTAAGATTAGCAAGCATTTTTGTTTATCAATGTGTGTATTCTATTTTCTTACATTGTTATTGGGGATAGAGCTCCATTCAGTCCTCCTCAGTAGGAAATTCAAGAATTCATAAAGTTCACTTGCAATTCAGTGTGCACTGATCATGATATTTTTGTGAGTAAAATATTTCTTGATATTCACTCCACATGTCCATGTCATATCAATTAGAAGTCATTACATTATGATATGAGCAGTTATACCTTTCCTTATGCAGTCTTACATAAGTACTGGATGCAGGTCATGTGATCAATATGTCAAGATCACTTTCAGCTTGGGTAGGTCAAGCCTCTGATTTGTGTTCTTTTTTCCTCCTTCAGTTGATTTTGACCAGGTGTGACCACTAGTGTAAGACTTTCCTCCAAATTAGATTTAGTCTCCTGATTGGCCCAAAATTGAGCAAGTCTCCTTATACATTGTATGACAGTGTAAGCCTGATTTAAGGTCTTCTCTTTTTCTGTATGAGGGTGATGGAGAGGGGGTGTCACCAATGAAGTGAAGCATCTTTGCCATGGATGTACTGTGTCTTGCTGCATTGCTTCTGATCCAGAGCAGTGGGAGGGATACAGGGATGACCCATCATTCATAATGAGCTAAGATGAGAGTGAGGAAAGGTGGTGGATGGGAGTGGAATGGGTGTGAGCGTTTTGACTTAGCTACCTCCCTTATAAGGGGGAAAAAGCCCATGGTGTGTGTGTGTGTGTATATATATGTATATGTGAGTGTGTGTGTGTGTGTGTGTGTGTATTTACCTAGTTGTATTTTACGGGAAGGGGAGCTATGCTCGTAGTGTCCTGTCTTCATATCTTGATTTATCTGGATTGTTTTTAAATTCATGTATTGTTTTTGCACACACCACATTTTCATCTAACATGTTCCAAACGTCTATTACCCTGTGGGGAAAGCTGTTCTTTTTCAGGTCTCTTCTATAATTGTCTTTCTTGATTTTCTTTCCGTGTCCTCTTGTATCTCTACTATCCCATTTTATTAGATCCTCTCTATCAATAGTTGCTATGCCTTTCATGATTCTATAAATAGTTATCAAGTCTCCTCTCTCTCGTCTTTGCTGTAATGTCTGTAGCTCAAGTTTTGCTAGTCTCTCCTCATATGATAGTTCTGAGAGTGTTGGTGCCAATTTCGTAATTGCTCTTTGTATTCTTTCAACTTTTGTTATACATTTTTTTTTGTACATGGTGACCATGTTGTCGCTGCATACTCCATTCTTGATCTTATCAAAGTGACTAGTATTTTCTTCACCATTTCTTTATCCAGGTATGTAAATGTCACTTTGATTGATCTTATTAGATTATAAGTCTCTCCAAAAGTTTTGTTCATATGTTTCTCAGGGGACATGTTCATAATAATGACTCCTAGGTCCTTCTCATTTTCTACCTTTTTAATTTCTTCCTCTCCCAATTTATATAATCCCACTATTCTTTGTTTAGGTATGTAAATGCTACTTTGATTGTTCTTATTGAATTGTAAATTTCTCCAAAAATTTTGTTTATATGTTTCTCAGGGGACATATTCATAATAATGACTCCCAGGTCCTTCTCATTTTCTACTTTTTTAATTTCTTCCTCTCCCAATTTATATGATCCCACTATTCTTTTTTTGCTTCTTGCAAATTCCAATATACTACACTTCTTAATATTGAATTCCATCTCCCACTTCCTACTCCATTCCCATACTTTATTGAGATTACTCTGCAGTGACTCACAATATTCTAGTGTTCACTTTTTTAAAAAAAGTTTTGCATTGACCGCAAAGAAGCTCATATAACTTTCAATTCCTATATCCATATCATTAATATATATAGCAAACATTATTGGGGCCAGAACTGTTCCTTGTGGAACTCCACTAATCACTTCATTCCAATTAGAATGTTTGTCTCTTATCACCACTCTCATTTTTCTTTCATGTGAGAAGTCTTCCATCCACTCCAGCAGTTTGCCCTGTATTACTCCTGCAGTTTCTAATTTCTTTAGCGATTTCTTATGTGGCACCTTATAATTTTTTTTTTTCAGGTTTAGAAATACACAATCAGCCCATCCATCTTTCTTGTATTACATCTATTAACATTGAATAGAAACACTATAAGTTTGTGATGCATGATCATCGTTGTCTAAATCCAAATTGCCATGGATTTAGTACATTGTTTTTTCTAAATACCTTACCCATCTAATTTTGATAATTCTTTCACAAATTTTAGCTATCGTAAGAGAGACCGGTCTATATTTAGTAAGGTCTTCCTTGTTTCCCCCTTTATAAATTGGTACTATATTTGCTCTTTTCCAATCTTCTGGAACTTTACCTTCTTTCAGTGAACTGCTTATTAAACTATGTATTTTATCTATTAGTTTGTTCTTGCATTCTCTCAAAATCCAGTTTGCCATTTCATCTGATCCATGCAATTTTCTGACATCGAGATTACTCAAGTGATGATTCTTTCCTTGTTACTTCTATCTCTTTCATAGGGGGGACTTTCTCCTCCCACTCGACATCTCTAAATTGTATGTTCTCCGTTGCAAACACCGATTTAAAATGTTTGTTCATAATTTCTGCCATTTCTATTTCCTCTGTGTATTCAACTCCTTGTCGTAGTTTCTCTAATTCTTGTTTGTTTTTCAGTTTGTTGTTTACAAATCTATAAAATAGTTTTGGTTGATCTGTACATTTTTCTATGACATTTTTTTTTTTCTCTTTTCTTCTCTGAACACTTGTACATATTGATTTCTATAACTAGTATATATTTTCAATTTTTTCAGGTCTTTTGTCTTTCTTCTATTTTATCCAACCTTTATCCCTTTTGTCTTTTAACTCCCTACATCTTTTGTTGTACCAACACTTAACATATCCTTTTTCTTGTTTTTGTCTTGGAACATATTTTTCCACTCTTAGTAAATTTTTGTCAAAGTATTCCATTTGTCTTCTACTGTTGTTTCCTCCTTGTGTATCCTTTCCCAGTCTGCTTTTTGAAAGAATTCTCTTATCTTATATATATATAAAAACAAAAACAAAATACATACATCAATCTTCCCTTTCTATATTGTTCATGTTTTCCATGCATTTTTCCTCATTTAGTTTCAGTTCAACCAATATGTGGTCATTTTTACTTATTGGTGTCTTATATTCAATTTTGCCCACTATTTCAGGTTGTGATGTGATTATTAGGTCCAGTCTCGATGGTTCTTCCTCATTTCTATACCTAGTATTCTCTTGTATCCATTGCATCATTGTATGTTCTATAATCATATCAAGTAGTACATTTCCCCATAGGTTGTCTCCACCCTTCACTGTCATCTCTTCCCAGCAGATTTCTTTACAATTAAAGTCACCCATTATAACTATTCTTCCTCCATCTTCCATTGTCTTATTTAGTGTTATCCTTGTGTCTTCTAACATATTTTTGTGTTCTCTCTCATCCCACAAAGCCATTTTAGGAGGCACATGATTTACCACAAACTTCCTGCTCTTTCCATCCCTGTCCTCCACTTCCATCATAATCATCTCTACTCTGTTCTTTCCATATGTGACATTCCTCACAATGATATTCTTCTTAGTCAGGAACATAACTCCACCCCCTTGTATTACCTCTCTGTTTCTAATCCAATAATTATATGCACCATGTCCTACATTGTTGAGTGGTAGTGGACTTTTCAATTTTGTCTCTACAATTCCCATTATGTCTGGTTCTTTTTCCTTCAGGTACTCACTCAGTTCATTCAAGCCTGTTATTAAGCCATCTATATATGTGTGAGACACTTTTGATTTTCTGCTACTTCCTGTTTTCTGTTTCCCTTCCGTTTTTCTCTGCTATGAACCATTTCCTCACTTTCATATCCACTACTCTCTTTTTCTGACTCTGTTCTGTTCTCGTTTTTTTTTTCTTAGCTTCTATTCTTTTTGTTTTCTCATCCTCTCTTTCCTCTTTATTCATCTCTCTTTTTATCCATACCTGTTTATATAGATCACTTTTTGCTAGTTTCCCTGTTTTTGATAAGATATTCTCTGCTGTTGTTTGTGACCTGAATTTAACCTTAATTTGCCTGGTCTTATCTGTATTGTATTTCCCTATTCTATATATTTCATCAATTTCTTTCCCTCTTTCTTGCTCATCCTCTTGAACTATATCTAATATCTTGTTTATTTTTTCCTTCTTTATTCTTGTAGTCCTATTTGGATTATGCTTCTCTTCTATCCCTAATATAATGATACATTTCTTTTTATCTCCTAAGTCTCTTGCTATATCTCCTACCTCATTGCTTTAATAATTGTGTTCTTATTTTGTTCTTTCATCTGTTGTTTTACTGTATCTCTAAATTCGATTTTGTTGTTCTCTTGTACTTTTCTCCAACCTACCTCTTTTGCTATGGACTTTCTCTTTATTATTTTTCTTTAATTCCTCATTCTCATCCTTTACTTGTTTTAACTGTCTTTTTAATTCTTCTATTTATTTAGGTTTTGATAGTCCTTTAGTTCTTCCAATTTATCAACTTGTGTAATCCGTGTACGTTGACTGAACTTAACCTCCCATTGTTCGTTCATTTTCTCTGGTTTTTCCTCTAGACTTGCTAATCGGGAGAGGTCATCTCCCTCATTAAATCCATGGAAATAATTATCTTCACCTTCCATTATGCTGCTCTTATCTATATTTCTAATTTTTACATATTTTCTAATCTCTTTGCTTTCACCTCTATCGTCTGTGCAACTTTTGTTGACGTTCCTTCTGACTACTGGGGCCCATTTGTCCCCTTCCTCATTTCTTTCAATTTTCCTCAGTAATCCCTCCCCTTCTCCTTTTTCTTCACCTTCCCACTATACCATGAGCTTTCCCCTTCCCTACTAATACAACACAGGTACTCTCTCATCATTGACATCCGCTTTTTTTCTTTCTTAGTCCAATCTTCGCTGTCATTTTGACTGTCGTGTGTACTTACATAGTTGTATAATACGGAAAGGGAGCTATGCTCGTGGTGACCCATCTTTGTATCTTTCAGCATCAAGTTTTTTCTTAAATAATTGAATAGTATTTGCACACGCTGTTTCTTCGTCTAATTTGTTCCAGGTATACTAACTAGGTAAATACACCATCACACTGTCTGGATGTTTTACTGTCTTGGCCATGTACCACGGGTCGTATTTTGATACATCACTTGGTCGACGGACAATCTTGGAGTCTCCCCTAACCAGCCTGAAGGTGCTTTCCTCAGTGAACATGACGTTCAGCCACAGCTGTGGTGT
This sequence comes from Oratosquilla oratoria, assembly GCF_046742065.1. Lineage (NCBI taxonomy): Eukaryota > Metazoa > Arthropoda > Malacostraca > Stomatopoda > Squillidae > Oratosquilla > Oratosquilla oratoria. The sequence goes on along the minus strand of NC_134788.1, from coordinate 65,609,884 downwards.
CCACTCCTTGTATTTCTTGCAGAATGCTAGTCTTTTCTTCTTCACAGGCTCCGTGAGCAGCAGCTTCTTGGCAGAGACTTTTTCAGTAGTTCCAGATGCTTTTTCTTTAGCCCAACGGCTGTAATAGATGGGTCTGATTGTACTTCTCGTCATAGGACCTTGTCAGTGCATGTAGAAGTCTTCCTTGGTGCCCCAGAGCCTGTCTTTCATGGTGGAACAGTACCAGGAGGGAGGGCAGCTGCGGCTTTGTTGTTGACACCTTCAGATTCCCTGCTCTAACAGAGCAAGGGCCCTGCTCTTCTCTTCCATAGTAAGCTTGGTACGCCCCATCTAGAGCACTGGAAGACGAGTTAAAGGGCGCCAAAGTTCCTGGAGAAGTAAAAAAAGAGGCACTGAGGAGCAGCATACAGGACCATCTCCCTCACCGAGCTCAGACGGCTCATTGAAAAAGGGCAGAGGTGGACTATACTTTCTCCCCACAAATGTGACAATGAAAGCAAATAACTATATTGAGTTTTTGAGGGACCACATGCTCACTTATTCTGTTTTGTTTTGGTACATATTTATCCACTCCTTCATTATAGATTTTCATCATAATCATCCATTTCTCTTCCGCTTGTCTCATTATTCCTTTATTGTAGAATTTTTCCCAACTCACTTTTTGAAAGAAATTTCTATTTTTCCCAACTCACTTTTTGAAAGAAATTTCTAAGTTTCCCAAAATCTGTTTTTTTTTTCTTTTCTTTTTTTTTATACATCAGTCTTCCTTTTCTGTGTTTCTCATTTCTCTCCATAGATATTTCCTCTTTTAGTTCAAACTCAAGTAGTATATGGTTACTCTTCCCAATTGGTGTCATATTCAATCTTATCCACAATTTCAGGCTCTGATGTAAATATTTAACCTATTCTCGATGGTTCTTTATTTCTATATCTGGTATTTTCTTTTACCCATTGTGTCATTGTTCTATAGTCATGTCAAGTAATATATTTCCCCAAAGGCCCTCTCCATCTTTCACTATCATCTCTTCCCAACATATATCTTTGCAGTTAAAATCTCTCATAAGTACTGTGTTTCCTCCATCCTTCAGCATCTCATTTAATGAATACTTTGTATCTTCTAATATTTTGGAATAGTCACTCTTTCCAAGAACGCATTTTTGGAGGCACATAAATCACCACAAACTTTCTACTTTTTATGTCTTATTTTCAACTCTTATCATAATCATTTCCACATTGTTTTCTCCATCTGTAACCTTCATCACATTTAAGATTTTCTTAGTCAAAAACATGACTCCACCCTGTTTTTCCTCTCTATTTTTCATCCAGTGATTGTATAAACCTTGTCCAACACTATATGGTGGTAGTGGACCCCTTAATATCATCACCACAATTCCCATTATATTGGGTTTTTCTTCCACCAGATCAGACTATGTTAGTATAAGTCTAGGGGTGTGCCGATTATACAGCATTGGCACCGGCAAGAATCGATACTTTTTTGGTGAATCGTCATCGTCATCAGTGAGATTTTTTTTGTAGTGATTCTGCATCAGCAATATTTTGCTGATGATAATTCAGTAATTCACCTATTTGTTCTGGAGGTTGTATAGGGCCATGCAGCATATGTGCTTGAGATACCACTACCAAATAATCATTGCTTTTATTTTTACATAGCATCACAACTGTGGGGAATGAGGTGGCTAGGAATATGCTGTGGTAGTGGTAAACCTACACTGCCATCTAGTGTCAACACACATTTTGAAAATATTATACAGAGGTGATAAAATCTGTAGACTCAAGGAACTTGAAGTTAGTAGTTATCTCAAAATCTCTGAAGTAGGTAATTTTTAAACCTCTTTTTCAACCAATAGAAAATAATATAATCATAAAGTGGTCAATCAATAAGCACTCCATTAAGTTCATTCAATCATTAGCTCAACAACTGGCATGTATAAATCTACACTATAAAGCAAGTAAAAATCATAATTTAGTTACTTTATGTTAAAAACTTATCATAATTATATAAAGTAGAATCAGAATTGGCAACTAAGAGTTAATAGGAATCTTTATCAGCATCGGCAACTAAGAGTGAATTGGAATCTGCATTGGCATCAGCATTGGCAAAGATAATGGAATCAGCATACCCCCATATAAGTTACTTTTATTTTTTTCCTTCTCTATCTTGTTCTCTATTCTTTTGGTTTCTTTTTCTTGAATATACCATTTTCTCAGCCTCATGTATAATACTCTCAAATAGAACTCTTTCTTTTCTGTCTCCTTTCTTTTCTCGTTTTTTCTTTAGCTTCATTTCTTAGTGTCTTGTCATTCTTTTTCCTCATTGTTAATTTTTTTTATCCACTATACACTATTTGACAACTTTCCTGCTTTTGCTAATACTTCTACCATTTGTAATCTTAGTTTGATTTTTAGAGGTCGATTTTTTTTCTTTTGTGTATTGCCCTATTCTATGCACTTTTATTTCCTTTTCTATTTCTTACTCTGCTTTGCACTTCTTTCAGAATGTTTCTTGCTATTTCCTTCTCTTCTTTTTCTCTCAAGTAGCTAAGTTATGTTTTTCCTTTATACCATATACTACTATGTACTTTTTTCCACTGTATCTGTAACCCAATTTTCTTTCTCTTTGACTACTTTAACAACTGTTGCTTTTGTGTTCTCTTGCACTTGTTGGATAATTTCTTTAAAAACTATCTTTTGGTTTTCCTGGTCCTTTTTCCATTCCTTTCTGATTTCCCATATGTTGTCCTCTCCTATATTTCCTCCAACCTTCTTGGTCACCTCCTTAATGTGTTCATTCACCTCTTCTTTTTTTAAGGCCTCACTATTAGTGGTATCTTTGTTTTTCCTTTCCTTTTCACTTTTTACTTTGATTAATTCTTTTTTTATTCGCTCATGTCTTTGTACATTACAATGATTCACTCTTTAGGTCCATGATTTCTTTCTTTAGCTCTGTAATCTTAATTCCATGAAATATTCCTATAACTCATCTCCCTTTCTATGTCTATAATTTTACCTAGTCTTCTATCACCTCTGGTAAAGCCAGAAAAAGCAGAAGAATATTCTTCTGCTGGTGCCTCTTCAGGAGACCTATCTTTGCTGAGTACAGCTTATTTACATCATGATAGGCAGTAGTTGTTCCATAGACAGTTTCTCTGCGCCATCCCATCTCCCTGAGGAACACTATGTCTGGAACAGGGTTTTCCCACAAATCTTTTATAAAGAGTATTTTGTGTTGTTGGTGTTCATGATTGTGTACAGTGTAATCTTCCATAATGTGTTGTCTAGTATGGGTTGAAGTGTTACACCCCAAACAATTGTCAGCAATGCTGTCATCCAGCCTCTTGTGGTAAATTAGAAGGGGTGGATCGTTGCAGCACTGCAGTCTGGCATGGTGGACTCTGTCCTCTAGTGGGGAGAGAGGATTTGGAGGGAGGGATATCAGAGGGTCTAGCAAAAAAATTCAGGTAACACATTGCTGCATACCAGATTTTGTTGCTGAAAATGTGTGTATTGATTTACTATCTTTAATATGGGTTATTGATTGGGAATCTGTGTGAGCATGGACTTCTGCGATATGGGCTTCTGTTTTGAGAGTCTGTGATGTTGCTGAGGGTACTGTGGAGGGTTTTGCTGATGATGTAGAAGAGGGTTTTGTTGAAGATGCAATGGAACGCTTTGCTCAAGATGAGGTGGAGGGATTTGGTGATGATACAGTGTGATTTTACAAAATAGAGAACTTGTTCTGGACTGTAACAGCAGGAGCAGGATTCATATAGGAGTGGGGGATGGGGGAGGGGGACAATTGGTGGTTGAGAAAGGCAGGAAGGTGCCCTAACTGTATTTGATGGAGCAGAGGGAGGAGGCATATGTTTTTGCCGCACCATCCATTTGTCTAAAATGAAGAACTTCCTTGGCACTACCAAGTCTAGTCAGCTGAAGAATGTCTTGTTGAAAACAGTACTCCTTGCATTGTTGAGAATGTATTAAGTAAGCTTCTCTGCTATGGAAACAATGTAGTTCTGATTCACAATCAGGAGTAGGTTGTGAGTCACGGACAGAACAATGACCACATCGTAGACAATTTGTACAGTTCTTCCTTTCATGGCGAAACTCATAACACTGGTAACACTGTAAAAGACAGTTGATGAAAGCTTTTATTGGGAGAGAAAAAGGACCAATATTTATTCACTCAGGGAGGTATGAACCATAAAATGTGAACATGAGCATGCTACTATTTTCTCTTTCTTTTTGTCATTGTCAGGGCATAATTAATATTCTTGAGAATTTGTGTATGTCTTGGTTGTAGATATGTGGTTTGCAGGAATTGAATGTTCAGTACGGTTTGATGGATTTGTAAATTCCATCTGATGGACAAGGTACATGGAGGAACATCATGGATGGTGTTAAATCCTTTCCTCGGATCATCTTTACCATATTTTTTGAGGTTATTTTTAGGGAACACTCCAATCTCTCTAGATACTTAGCAGCATGGATATAAAGTTACCTCTATTTTTGTTATAGTATGTCACAAACCAGTTAGATGTAGGGGCATAGTGAAATTTGGTAGCATGTTCTTCAGCATCAGTCTGGGACAGTGATCATCCTCACTGTCAACTACATTCCTTGATCAAATGATCTCAGCAATTAGGCTGTCGTTTTCAAGGAGGGATATGTTCAAATGGTATAAAAACTCATATAATACCCAACTTCAGAATTTATTAAGGTTAATGGTCAGGGACACCTTCTAAACTGAGATAATATATCAAATAAAGGTTCCCCAAAGAGAACTTATCTAATTTCTCTTTATCTGTTTATTTATTTTTTTGACATCATTATGACACAAGTGTCACAACTAGTAAGGGAGTCACAGGCTTCTTGGAAGATGACCAGGTTTTGTGTATATAATGCCTCTGTAGGTTGAAAAATTTGAGTCATTCCAGTTGTCATGGGTTGAGTATGCATGTAGCTACTGGGTGGTTTTCAGTACATTTCTAATAAAAAAAAAAATAGAATGCAATATATAATAACAGCTCATCTGTTAGTATTTGTATCTATTTTATGTTATAGCAAGTACAAAGGGTCTGTTTAGGTACATATGGTTTGTGTATACAACATTCACAATCCTATTATAGTGTATTAAACAATTTCAAAGAGATGTCAAACATATGATTACTTTTTTCCAGGAAGAGGGTAACTATCACCATTCCTTTGGAAGAGCTATCCATAGAATCCATGTGTGTGACATGATGAAGAGGATCTGGTGTGACATCTACAGCACAGCTATATCATGAATTATCTTAGATATCACGTGATGATCCACACTGTAGAGAAGCGCTTCTAGTGTAATCTTTGTAATTCTGCTTTCTCACGAAAGCATGATCTCAAATGGTACAAAAGTCACTTCAAAGATCATGTGAGGACCCTCACAGGAGAAAGACTTTCCAATGTGACCTGTGCAGTTCTACTTTCTCACAAAAGGGTTCTCTCACACAGTATATCAGAACCCACATCGTAGCCTTTTCAATGTGACCTGTTCAATGCATCTTTCTTATGAAAGAATCATCTCAAATTTCATATGATCACCCACGCTGGAGAGAAGCCATTCCAGGTTGACCTGTGCAATAAAACTTTCACACAAAAGTGTTTCCACAAAGATTACATGACCCACACAGGAGAGAATCCTTTCCAGTGTGACCTGTACAATTCTGGTCTCTCACAAAAGGGTGATCTCACAAAGAAAACAAGGACTCACACAGGAGAGAAGCCTTTCCAGTGTGACCTGTGTGATTCTGCCTTTTCACGAAAGCCACATCTCATACGTCATAAGAGGATCCACACAGGAGAGAAGCCTTTCCAGTGTGACCTGTGTGATTCTGCTTTCTCACGAAAGTATGATCTCACAATGCATATGAGGACCCACACAGGAGAGAAGCCTTTCCAGTGTGACCTGTGTGATTCTGCTTTCTCACGAAAGTATGATCTCACAATGCATATGAGGACCCACACAGGAGAGAAGCCTTTCCAATGTGTCCTGTGTGATTCTGCTTTCTCACTAAAGGGCGCTCTCACAACGCATATGAGGAGCCACACAGGAGAAAAGGATTTCCAATGTGACCAGTGCGATTCTGCTTTTTCACGAAAGCAACTTCTCATACGTCATAAGAGGACCCACACAGGAGAGAAGCCTTTCCAGTGTGACCTGTGTGATTCTGCTTTCTCACGAAAGTTTGATCTCACAATGCATATGAGGACCCACACAGGAGAGAAGCCTTTCCAGTGTGACCTGTGTGATTCTGCTTTTTCACGAAAGCCACATCTCAAAACGCATATGAGGACCCACTCAGGAGAGAAGCCTTTCCAGTGTGCTCTGTGTGATTCTGCTTTCTCACGAAAGTATGATCTCACAATGCATATGAGGACCCACACAGGAGAGAAGCCTTTTCAGTGTGACCTGTGTGATTCTGCTTTTTCACGAAAGCAACTTCTCGTACATCATATGAGGACCCACACAGGAGAGAAGCCTTTCCAATGTGCCCTGTGTTATTCTGCTTTCTCACTAAAGGTCGTTCTCACAATGCATATGAGGAGCCACACAGGAGAGAAGCATTTCCAATGTGACCAGTGCGATTCTGCTTTTTCACGAAAGCAACTTCTCATACGTCATAAGAGGACCCACACAGGAGAGAAGCCTTTCCAGTGTGACCTGTGTGATTCTGCTTTCTCACGAAAGTATGATCTCACAATGCATATGAGGACCCACACAGGAGAGAAGCCTTTCCAGTGTGACCTGTGTGATTCTGCTTTCTCAATAAAGGGTGCTCTCACAATGCATATGAGGACCCACACAGGAGAGAAGCCTTTCCAGTGTGACCTGTGCAATTCTGCTTTTTCACAAAAGGGTAATCTCACAAGGCATATGAGGACCCACACAGGAGAAAAGCCTTTCCAGTGTGATCTGTGCATTGCATCTTTTTCACGAAAGGATCATCTTAAATATCATACAATGACCCACACCGGAGAGAAGCCTTTCCAATGTGACCTGTGTGATTCTGGTTTCTTAAAAAAGAGTGCTCTCACAAAACATATGAGGACCCACACAGGAGAGAAACCTTTCCAGTGTGACCTGTGCAATTCTGCTTTTTCACAAAACGGTGATCTCACAAACCATATGAGGACTCACACAGGAGAGAAGCTTTTCCAGTGTTGTCTGTGCAATGCAGCTTTCTCAAGAAAGAATTATCTCACAGACCATATGAGGAGCCACACAGGAGAGGTTTTTTAGTGTGACCTGTGCGGCTTTGCTTTTTCATAAAAGAGTTATACCACACAGCATATGAAGACTCACACAGAAGAGAAGCCTTTCCAGTGTGACCTCTTTGATTCAGGTTTTTCACATAAGACTTCTGTCACAAGACATTGGAGAGAAGCCATTCCTGTATGACCTTTATGATGAAAAGATCACACTTTTCTGATGTCTTGGATTAAGCCAGCAGAAAGGCAATTACACAATTGATACCTACACACTTAGAATCCAGCATGGCATTCCCTTTGTTTTACCTGTAGGGTCATTCATGAGTGAACAAAATTCATTCTTACAGTTCAATTTATAAGGAATTTGTCCTCTGTTTATGTACAAAAAATGTTAATTGTTCTGGTAAAGACCCAAGCTGTTTGATCCCATGAGGCATGAGTACCTGAATAATTTGCAGTCCATGTATGTGGACGACTAATTAGTCGTAGATGGCGCTCTTCACCTCATCTATTCAAATCCGTTCGCTGACCATGTTGCCGTATAGATTTACTTGTAGCCAGTTGGGTTTGATTCATAGTACAGTTTGGCCAGTTTACTTCTATTTGCGCCCCAGTTTGTAGTTGCCCCAGTTGCAGTCTAATTTGTAGTTGTTCCAGTTGTTCATTTCCAGTTGTAGTTGTTTGATGAAGGTAGAAGCCGTTGAGCAAGTGTAGCAATTAGGTTATCTTTGACAAACCTTGTGAAATATGTAGCAGCCATGCAGTGAAGGAAGTCCACATAGTTGTGGCTGTGTTTTACAGCACTTGCAGTGTACCAGTTCCAGCAGAGGACCACATAGTTGTGGCAGTAACCATGCCAGCAGAAGACTGTATGGTCATGGCAGTTGTTGTTTCTGGAATCGCGGTGGAACAGCAGATTGACTGTCCAGTGATAACCTTGTAGCTGTTTCGGTTCTGTAGTATCCCAATCAAACAGCCTTAGAGGATTGTTAGCTTTATTCCTTCCAACCCCACTCCCCTTTATTTCTCCTTATTCAACAGCTTGGATCTATCCTTCTAATTATTGTTTAATATTGATATTAGATTCATTAACAATTTTACCTGGTAGTATCCCATGACCTCTGTGACGTCCATCTGTGTCCACCTTTTTTTTTCCACTCTTTCCAAGGGTCCTAGCCATTGGAGGACGGGAGCCTCCGTACCTATGGACCACATGTGGTGGAGGACACTATTTTCACCACAACCTGTGCGATGCAGCTTTCTCACAAAAGGAGTCTCACAAAGCACGTGAGGATTCACTCAGGTCTCTCAAATGTCACATGGTGACTCACGTTGGTGAGAATCTATTCCAGTGTGATTTGTATGAAGAACACTGTTCCTTCTAATCTGTGCGCCTGCGTGCGTGCACACACATTTTACAACTAGTGAAATAATGTGATAAATATCTTATCAATTCCCCCCCTGAAATCGTTCTTGTTGGCTTAATAAATTTAAATACTTGATACAATTTCGATGTTTATAATTTACCTAATATATCAAATTCTATTTGGAAAAGGGAACAAATCAATAGAGTTTCCCACAAAGACCTACTGTTAAGGAATAACATGAGCAAAGAAAATATTGATGAAAAAAATATATACATACTAAAAGAGCCTTCTACCCACTTCCCTCTCTCGTATCTTGCACTTCCTGGATGATGGGTCATCCCTGCATCTCGCCCTCAGCCTTGGATCAGAAGCAGTTGGTGATTTTTTTCTGTTTGTCACAGAAGATATGGCGCAAAATGTGGTAACCTGCACCAACCAGAGAATCGATATTTTGGCATCAAAATATGCTAATCAAGCAAAGGGATCACGTGGGCACACATGCTCAGATGAAATATTGGCCCTTATTGGCATTCTTGTAGAGAGTGGAGCCAAACAAGATAATAAACAAACATCAAAGGAAATGTTTGATCCTCTGCATGTGTCACTTTTGTACCGTGCTGGGCTAAGTGAATCAAGATTCACTTTGCTTTTACGGGCCATATGTTTTAATGACCACACCACACGGGAAGAACGAACCAGGACTGACAAAATGGCTACATTTAGGCACATTTGGGAAAGGATGTTAAGAGATTGTATGAAGGAGTGATTGTGCCAACAGCACTGTATGGGCCAAAAACATGGAACATAAGAGAGGAAGAGAGAAGTTTGAATGTGTTTGAGAAGTATGATAAGGGTTACTATGCTGGATAGAGTGAGACATAAGGTGGATAGGAGAAAGGGGGTGGAAAGGGAGTTGGGAGATAGGGTTGATGAAAGAGTATTGGGATGGTTTGGACCCATGGAAATAATGAGTAAAGAAAGATTAGTGAAAGAGGTGTGGAAGGCAGGGGTGAAAGGAGTGAATGTGAGGGGGTGACCTAGGATGAGATGTATGAAGTAAAAGGGGCATTGAGAAAGAGGGAAATGTCTGTTGAGGAAGGACAGAAGATAGGGGTGAATGGAGAATGGTTGTATATAGATTTTGCTGTCAGGCATGAGGGTGATGGGGTATGTGTGAAAAATAAATTGATGCAGCCCAAAGAAATTTCTCCCTGTCTTTTTCCTTTTCTGCATGAGGGGATGGAGAAGGGGGATTGCTGATTTAATGAAGTGGCCTGATACAAACCTGAGGTACTCCTTACAATAGGATACTTCGTGTAGAGCAATATTCCTACCACTAAACACTGTGTTTTTAAAATCCTCACTCCGTGGGTCTGTGCAACGCTTAGCCTCAGCAAGGGGGCCCTTCCCCTCCACCACAAGTCTCGCACACTATACTCCATTCTCTGAGCCAGGTATGAAATGAATCACAAGGTTTGTCAGGCAAGGGAGAAGGAACTTTTAGAGGGGTGGTTGAGGAGGGCCATTAGATGGTAAGGAGTACCTAAGGTTTGTATTAGGGAAAAATTAATTTTCCTGCGAAAATGACATTTGTTCCGAAGAATACAAACTCTTCGGTACTCCTTACAATAGGAGACTCGGACTTAGGAGGGAAGGAAGTTGTTATCTAGCCTGGAAAACCTCCGTAAGGAAATTTTAGTGTGCTAAGACTACGTTGACCAGACCCCTATACATTCCCCTAAACTTTGAAGTGCACCCATTTCTGTTCCCAGGAGTGGAGACAGACAGGTTATACTCACTTTTGTACCACTGAAGGGCTTGAATTGATTCCCTTGGAATGCTTGAGAGCCCTCGGGTGAGGTAAGGAAATGTAGGAGTATGAGAAGGACTTTGGAAAGTTATCACCGCGTTTGCCGAGCCAGAACCTGGATGAGTTGTCAGGGTTGGCTGTGTGCTATTGGGGAGGGGTATATCATTTCAGGACTTCTTGGGCGGCCACTATGGGGCCCAAAGAGAAGTTCCCTAAAGATTCCCACATAACTTCTTTGAGGTAAAAGGAAGTGAGCGTATTCTGGCTCTTCCATATATCTGCTTGAAGAACCTGGTTGACTGACAGATTCTTTCTGAAGACTAGGGAGGTACCCACTGCCCTCAGGTCATGGGCTTTTGCTTTAGGGCAATCTGTGTGATTCATTTCGTAGGCTCTGCGGATGACTTCCTTGATCCAGTAAGAAATTGAATTTTTAGTGATGGGCTTCGCCTTACCTTTAGTAGAGACGAACAACCACTTTAATTCTGGTCTAAGATGTTCAGTTCTCTTGAGGTAGGTCCGGATGGCTCGTACAGGGCATAGTACGGTTTTCGTTTGTTCTCCCCCTACAAATTCGTTCAAGGAAGGAACACTAAAGGACTAGAATCTAGGGTCGGATTTGGCAGGATCTTGGTTTTTGACAATGAATTGAGGCATGAAAGTGAAGGAGACCTCTTTCCATCCTTTTGAATGGGCGACTCTATAAGAGATGGCGTGTAACTCCCCTACTCTCTTGGAAGATGCTAGGGCTAGCAGAAAAACTGTCTTCAAGGGTAGGTCCTTCAGATGTGCATCTCGGAGGGGTTCGTAAGGGGGACCCCGCAGAGAGTTCAAGACTAATGCCACATCCCACGGAGGAGAACTGATTTCCCTGGGGGGAAGTGCCTGAAGAGCATGGAAATTTCTGGTGAAAGAGCTAGGTCCATTCCCTTCAGAGAAAACATCTGATTTAGCGCTGCCCTATAGCCTTGCACTGCCGAGAGGGAGATCTTGGACTTCCTGAGGAAGTGGAAGAAGGAGGCGATCTCAGGAATGGTGGCTTGATCTGGGACTATTATCCTGGAGTGGCACCATTCTGCAAAGGCATTCCATTTCCCTTGATAAAGGTTAGCTGAGGAAGAGCGAATAGGAGCGGACATGTCCTCCGCCACCTCTCTGGGAAAACCCTTCTTTAGGAGGATCCGGACCATAGTCTGAACGCGTGAAGATTGAGTGCTGAAGGGTTCTTGTGCCAAGCCCCGTTGATGGGTTGATGAAGAAGGTCTGGTCTTCCTTGAAGGGCCAGCAGCTCTTCTACCGCTAGATCGAGGGCGTCTGGAAACCATGAGGCTTCTAGCCACCCAGGAGCGATCAAAGTCATCCGAAGGTTGGATGCGTTTCTTACTCTCTGGAGTACCTTCTGTAGCAAGGGAAACGGTGGGAAAGCGTAGGTGTCTAGGTTGTCCCAATTTTGCAGAAGAGCGTCCTCTCCTGCTGCCAGCGGATCCGGGAGAGGGCTGAAATACTAGGGGTGATCAGAAAGTAATGACAGTCGGACTCGTAGCTGAGAGACTATAAGTGTTGGGGGGGCGGGGAGCAAAGGGCAGCAAGTGTTGCCTGTTGTTACATGTTTTAGCATGTCGCTGTTTGTCTAGCTTACATTTTATCGTTGCGCTGTGCGATTGCGTCATTGTTGGTTTGCCTCTCTAACCGGAAACATGGATTTTTCGAAAGAAGGCTGCAGATTCTACACCTTCACAAGGTGGAAACTAGGGAAAAAGGCAACGGAGATCAGAGAGGAATTGTTGCAAGTTTTTCCCGAGTCTACTCCATCACTGGAAACTGTTTCCCGCTGGATTCGAGCTTTCGCAGCCGGAAAATTGCAGCTAGAAGATGATCATCGTCTTGGCCGCCCTCGGACATCCGTGACCGAAGCAACGACGGTCCGTGCGCGGGCCATCATTGACGAAGATCCAACTGTTACTCTTCGATTCTTATCCTTGGAGCTCGGTGTCAGTTATGGGAGCGCACATGACATCGTGCATGAACACTTAGGGCTGAGGAAGAAGTGTGCTCGATGGATACCTCATTTGCTTACGGAAGAGCAGAAGAGCGAACGGGTGCGGATTTGTCGTCTATGGCTGGCTGAATTCGAGCCAAATGGTCCGAAACGGTTCTCAGATGTAGCTACCGGAGATGAGTGTTGGATTTCTTTCTTCACCACCAGAGACAAGCAGTCTAACATGGTGTGGTTGAGTGATGAAGAACCTCGACCTCAGATTCTGAAGGAAGGATTTCGCAGCAGGAAGCGCCTTTTCACCATCTTCAATTCACAAGGACCAATGTGTGTGGATGTAATGCCTCAACAGTGTACTATCACAGCTCGAGTCCTGGAATATCAGGCCAAGACTGCACCAACCCGTCGCCGATCGCGCCTTTTGCTGCACCATGACAATGCTGCCCCCCACAAAGCTCGCCTCACTGTGCAGTTCCTGGAGCAGCAGGGGATCACACTTCTCCCTCACCCACCCTACTCTCCTGACCTTGCTCCCTGTGATTTTTGGTTGTTTCCAAAGATCAAGGGTGCGATCGCAGGGAAGCTGTTTCATCGCATCCAAGATCTGGCGCGAGCAGTCAATTCAGAGCTACGAGGTATATCGGCTTCTGAGTACCGTGAGTGCTTCATGAAGTGGCGAAAGAGGATGGAACGTTTCATAGAGGCAGGAGGGGAGTACTTTGAAGGAATGTAGGCCACTATTTGGATTTACTTCTGTACTGTGAAAATATATGGTATCACTGTCATTACTTTTTGATCACCCCTCGTATATTGGGAGCTGGTGATTCCATCTGGTGGCGAAAAGGTCCACCAGAGGGGAGCCTCATTTGTTGAGGATGAAGTTCGCTACTTCCTGATGGAGGGACCATTCCGTGCTGATTACCTGACTTCTTCTGCTGAGGTGGTCCGCCCAGACATTCTTCTTCCCTGGGATGTAGCGAGCTCTGAGTGACACTTGGAGATTCTCTGCTAAATTGAGGATGTCCATAGTCAGAGGGCATAGGTCCTGTGAGACTGTGCCACCTTGCTTGTTCAAGTAGACTATACCGAGGAATTGTCCGACATGATGCCCACTACTTTCCCCGAGATATGATCCTTGAAGTGACGGAGAGCCAGCAGTACTGCTTTCAACTCTAGCCAGTTGATATGGGCTGTCCGCTCGACTGTGGACCAGGAACCGCTGACGTGATTGTCGTTGAGGTGGGCTCCCCAGCCCTCCTTGGAGGCATCGGAGAATAGGAGGACTTCGGGGGGAGATGGGCAGAGGGGCATCCCCACGAGCAGGTTGCACGTGTTCTTCCACCAGAGAAGAGAATCCTTGACTTCTCCGGTAAGGGGGATGCGTTGTCGGGTTTTTTTCCCCTTGCGGGGCCCACTGAGACTTGAGGAGCTACTGTAGCGGACGCATTCTTTGTCTGCTCCTGGGGATTAATCTCTCTACGGAGGCCACATGGCCCAGGAGGACTTGGCACTGTTTCGCCGTCAGGAACCCGGTCGATAGTGCTTGTACAACTAGAGAAGTGAGATTCTGAATTCTCTTCTCTACTGGGAAGGACTTCATTAGGGAAGAGTCCAGGACCATACCCAGGTATGTGACTCTCTGTCTGGGAATGAAATCTGACTTCGTCTGGTTGACTATGATGCCCAATTTGCGGACGAAAGTTAGGACCATTTTCAGGTGTTCTTGGCATAGCTGGGCGGACTGTGCCAGGATCAGCCAATCGTCCAGGTAACGGAATAGGCGAATTCCTTTGTAGTGGGACCACGCCGAAACGAGTTTGAACACTCTGGTGAAGACTTAGGGTGTTGTGGAAAGTCCGAAGCATAGGCAGGTGAACTGGGAGGTGTTGCCCTTGTGGACGATTCTAAGGAATTTTCTGGATGAGGGATGCACTGGTATTTGGAAATAGGCATCTTGGAGGTCCAGTGACACCATGAAGTCCCCTTCCCTGATAGACGCCCTTACGGACTCTGGGGTGCCCAATCAGAACTTCGTCAGGGAAAGGAACTTGTTGAGAGAAGACAGATTGATGACTTGTCTCCCCCCCCCTGTTGCCTTTTCTACGAGGAATAGCCTTGAGTAGAACCCTGGGTCCGGAGTCGAGACTTTCTCTAGAGCTCCTTTCTGAAGCAGAGCGGAGATTTCCTCCGCTTGGGCCCGCCCGCGATCCGAGTCCGGATGTGTCCATACCTCCAACACAAATATCCCAAAATTTACTGGGGAATCTAATACCTATGGTGTCAACAAATATCTTAATTTAATAGATACTCTGATAGTAAGAATATAACAAATGAAAAAAGAAAGATTGAGGTACTCAAGGAAATATTGATCCTGAGCATGGGAGGGCTAGGTTTGTCATTAACTTCCAGCAAATGGAGGAGATTAATCAATATGAAGATTATAAGAAAGCCTTCATTAAACATTTTATGTCCAAATGTGACCAGGATCCTATTAAGTCATTAGTTAGGATGATAAAAGAAGTTAGGACAAGTAAAACTGACACAGAGTACTTAGCTAGATTAGATAGGTGGTCAAAGGACATGAATTCTATCTTGAAAAATTCAGACTGGATAGAAGGATCAAGTGACAAAATGAAAATTTCTCAAGTAATCAAATTGATCACATTTGGATTGTTAGCAAAAAATTCTGATGACTTAACAGCAGAAAGGCTGTGCAAAGATCTTAAATCAAATATAAGTTTAGGAGAAGTAGATTATCTTCAAGGATACAGTGAGACCAGAACAATAAACCCATATGTAATGCCTATAAATCAACAAAGCCAATATAGGAACTCTAGAGAGTTTAAGAAAACAGAAGTAGGACATAGGCGGCATGCTAGAAGTCCATCCAGGGATGCTAGAATCCTATGTTTTAATTGTAATACCTGGGGACACAAGGCCCAAGAATGTTTTTATGGAATTATTTGCAGAAATTGTAAATACGAGGGCCACAGTGAGTATCAATGTAGGAACCCTCCATTCTGTATTTATCATAATAAGATAGGTCATAGGACTCATGAATGCAAAACATTTCGGGTACCCCCCGGGCTAAGAGGAAAAACCCCAGACACAGAATAAACAATTTCAGAACTCCCCATATATATACCGATAGGCGGTATTGTGTTAAATATGGGAATGCAAGAGAGGTGAAAGAAACTGACAAACTGATAATTACTGTTGCTAAAACTTCTGTAGGACCTCTCATTGCGGGTAAAGTGTTCAATAAGCCTATTCAAATATCTATTGATACAGGGCCTGTAGTTAATGTAATTACTAGTAAAGTTTTAAACCAGTAGAACCCGGGAGTGAAAATGTTGGAACCAATCCATTACTCATTGCAAGGTGTAACTGGAAATCAGTTAAAAACATTAGGTAAAGTAGAGCTAGATGTTGTCTTAAATACAAATGAACATTTGTACATTCCAGTGATAGTGGTAGAAGAGTCTGTTTTTTCAGGAGATTTATTGATAGGATTTGCAACTATGAGAAAAGAAAACATGGTAATTTGTCCTGCGGACTTAGGAATTTTAGTGAAGTCACAGTTAATCCCATTTTTGAATCAACCAGACTTAAGACCAATGACAGGAATCAATGAATCCTTAGATAACATTTCTATCTTAGATAACGAGGCCGAGCGGTCCAGACCAACTTAAAGCAAAGCAACTTGTGAACCCAACTCAGAAGTTCAGGAAATCCCAGAAATTACTAAATTATCAATGACTGAAGCCTTGATAATTGCAGATTGTGGCGTAACAAGGTCGACATTGTTACATCCCATGTCAATTAATAAGGTTGAAGTGTGTTTGAAAGGAATCAATGTAGACTGAATAATTACAGTCCCAAAATCAGTTAAAATTAAAGGATTGAAGTGGGACTCAGGGATTTATAAGTCAAATAAGAACAGAGTAGAAGTATTAGTAATTAATACTATGAATATAGAGATAGTTTTAAAGAAAGGTACACAAATAGGATGTATTCAGGTGTGTACTAAACCTATCAAAATTTTAAATGAGAATAGTGAGGAGATAGAATTACCAACTTCATCAATATGTTCAGTTCAAGAAGGAATAGACTTAAGAAATAGATATAAAGAATTATTACAATCAACTAATTGCCCTGAGTTGGATGAAGGTTTACTTGCTTTGCTTGTGAAACACAAAAAAACAATTGCTTTGCCGGGGGACGCCTTAGGCAAAACAACTGTTTTAAAACATCACATTAAGCTAAAACCAGGAACACAACCTATCTACATACCCGCCTACAGAGTTCCTCACTCTAAATTAGCAATAGTAGATAAACTGATCACTGAAATGTTATCACAGGATATTATTGAACATAGTAAAAGTGAGTGGAATTTTCCGTTGATCTTAGTACCAAAGTCAGATGGAACTATGCGCCCAGTTATTGATTACAGGGAATTGAATTGAATAAGCACACCATTCGTGATAGGTTACCATTACCCATTATCGGTGACATTTTGAGAAGTTTGGGAACTGAGAATAGATATTTTAGTACTATAGATATCAAATCAGCTTTTTGGCAAATAGAGTTGCATGAAGATTCAAGAGAGTTCACAGCATTTTCTACTTCAACAGGACATTATGAGTTCAAGAGAATGCCATTTGGGTTATGTAATAGTCCATTAACTTACATGAGATTAATGAATACTATTCTAGATGGATTGTTAGGAAACACTGCCAGTGTATTTCTAGATGACATTTTAATAGTTTCTCAGACTGCAGTGGAGCACTTTAAGAAATTAGATTTGATATTCTCAAGACTAGGAGAAGCAGGGTTAAAAGTAAAACTTGAAAAATGTAAGTTCTTGCAAGACAGTGTCATTTACTTAGGACATAAGATAGACAGACACGGACTTAGTACAGTGAATTCAAAGGTTGACGCTGTCAAGAATTTTCCAGTTCCGACCAATGTAGACAAGGTTAGGAGCTTTTTGGGATTGACAGGATATTATAGAAAATTCATTCAAAGATATGCTGACATTGCTAATCCACTAAGTTCTTTGTTGAGAAAGGACTCAAAGTTCATATGGGGACTTGCACAGCAGCAAGCTTTTGACAAGTTGAAAGAGAAACTCACGAGTTCACCTATTTTAATTTTTCCCGACTATGAAAAAGAATTCATTCTTTGTACTTATGCGCCTGACATAGGATTAGGAGGCATACTGATGCAAGAGAGAAATGGAACTTTGAAACCCATAGCTTACACATCAAGACTTTGTAATAGTGCGGAGAGAAACTACTCTATAACAGAAAGAGAAACTTTAGCAGTAATTTATTCTTTAGAAAGTTTTAGGGATATGATACTAGGGTATCCCATCAGAGTTTGGACTGATCACAAGGCTATTCAGAACTTATCTAAGCATAAGAATCTTAGAGGCAGACTTGCTAGATGGTTTGCGATACTCCAGTGCTATGAAGTTCAATTTGAATATATTCCGGGTAGAAGGAATCTAGCAGATTCACTTTCTAGAAACATTAGTCAACCAATGACTGGGACTGGGTTGATTAATTTTGTTTGTAGTATAGAAGAATTAGTAAATTTAGATGAGGAAATGCTAATAAGAGAACAGAGAGATGATGAGACATGTGATTAATCAAGCATTTGATGAACTCAAGAGATCCTCCAAAGCTACCAAAGGGGTATAAGATAGAGGAATTTCATTTGATTAATGGAATTTTGTATAGGAAAACAGTTGTAAGTAGGAAAGATATTTTTAGAGGTCAAGTAAATCAGTTGGTTATACCATTGCTAAATTCCTACTTAAATGTTACTTAAGTTATTATTGAAATCCCGTTCTCTTCCAACCTAAGATTTATATTATTCAAATTTATACCCTTCCCATTGAAGGTAAATGGTTCATTTTATGAAGTAGATATTCCAGTTGTGGACCCAATCAATTATATCCTTTCTGTAGACAATCTGAAGGAGAGCAGGATCTCTAATGACAAATTGAAGGATTGTAAAAGATTTAATAGGAATCTTTATCTTTGTCATTCATCCCTTTTTGTGTTCCGTGAAGCTTTGAAAAATTCATGTGAAGCTTCTCTGGCTAGGAATGTGTCTGTTATGAACAATTGCCATTATAGAAAAAAAAAATGGTAGACCAAATCCCTCATTGTAACATTCAAGGATCTCATTATTTGTTTTTTCCTAACAAGACAAAGGTATCAATCAATTGTCCCGGGTTGAGTCCTAAATTAGATTTGGTTGAAGGTCTTATCTCTGTATTTGATAATTGTGAATTGCATGAAGACACTATTTCCACAATTTCTAATACCCTTAATACAATGCATTTAACAGATAATACCTATATTTCAACCTTCAATTTCACATTGCCTGAAAACTCACCTCCTTTGAAAATTAAGAGAAGACCATTGTCAAGATCTCCCTCAAATGATTTTCCCATTATAACATTTATTGTTATACCTTTACTTTCAGTGTTGTTGGCAGCACTGATTGCCATTGTTGTATTCCGGAGGTTGACTCTGTCAAAACCCATTAACCATGTGTCTGCTTAACTATACGGGGTGACGGAGGAAGCCATTTTCCGTGCTTGTTTACCTTGTTCCTTGCATGCACTTTCTTGTGAGCATGAAAATACGCGGACCACTGCTTATCATCCCATTGAGTGCACGTTTCACAGGGGGATGAAGGGGAACACTCTATATTCCTACACTTGATGCACCAAATGTGTGGGTCCGCGTGTGCTGGCGGGAGCGGAATAAGGCAGGGATATTTCCCTTCGTTGAAGGCACACAACCTATCTCGAACAACAACACTAGAACCAGATTCCATACTTACAGTGAAGGGTAGGATACTCGGTGGGGGTTAAGGAAATGAAGCGGGGTAGGAAGAGGGCACTCAAGAAATTCCAGGCCACCGGATGTTTTTGATGCAAGACGCTCAAAAAGGACGCCTAACTCCTGAGCGTGCTGGAAGGCCGATGGAAGCGGACGAAGCAGGTTGCCCTATTTTCGTCACTACACAAACGCAAATAGTGAACCGTGGAATAAGAAGGGTGCACTATCGTTTGAATAAGAGAAACTTCACAACCGTTCAAATAAGGAATGCCGTTCCCAAAACTGAACTTGGGTAAATTGGAGCAAGTATTGTGAGAGATGTTGACTCGTTGGCTACCGCGAAGAGAATGGAGTATAGTGTGCTAGACTTGTGGGGGAGGGGGGGGGGGCGGTGCCACAGTAGGGCCCCTTACTGAGGATAACCGTTGCCCAGACCCACGGAGTGAGGTGTTTAAAACACAGTGTTTAGCGGTAGGAATCTTGCGCTACGCGAAGTATCCTATGGTAAGGAGTACCGAAGAGTTTGTATTCTTCGGAACAATTCTTGAATGTGGCTTAGTCAGAGACCATATTGGAGGTAACCACTGACAAGGTATTATGTAAATACAAGGATGTGTTTGATGGACCAGAATGTTTAGAGAGTGAATTACATTTAGAGGTGGATCCAAATGTTAGAGCAGTGGCGCATCTTGCATCTAAAGTGCTTGTAACCTTGAGAGATGGATTGAAATGTGAATTAGATGAAATGGAAAGGAAAGGTGTGATCATTAGAGAAAGTAGTCCAACATACTGGGTTAACGGTATGGTCATTGTAGATACAGTAAATCAAGAATATGTCTAGACCCTAGAGAAATAAGCCTTTAAAGAGGCAACACTATCCCCTACCAACTATTGAAGAAGTAACACCAAGGCCTACTGATGCCAAAATGTTTTCTGTATTAGATACTACAAAGTGTTTTTGGCAAATACAATTAGATGAAGAGTCTAGTCTTCCAAACTAATCATATTTAACACTTGTTTTGGTAGGTATAGGTTTTCCTTTTGGCATTAGTCCTGCTCCAGAAATTGATCAGAGGTACATGCATGAACTGTTTGATGATCGTACAACGTCGTACAGCGGATGAAACATGATGATCCAGTGAGAGGACAGTGGAGCGCACCACAACAGTGCCGAGGCGTAGTGTGGTACGATGGAGCTAGTAGCATAGCAACGGGCGTCGTCTTGGAGATAGGGGGCGTAGTAGTCGAAGATGGAGGAGCGTGGCAGAAAAAAAAAAAACAAAAAAAAAAAGGATAACTATCATCACATCAACGTATTGTATTTGGACGCGGCTATGAAGGGCGTCAATTTTGCGCTGAAATGGGAGCTGCGTGACATCGAAATCAGGACTGACTCAGCCACAGTAGTGGGGTGGATGAACTCAGTGCTAACGGCTGAGACGAGAGTACGCATGAAGGGAGCTGAAGAGGTCCTTGTGGAATGTCGTCTTGGGATCCTGAGAGAGTTCATAGACGAGTTTGGCTTGAGGATAAGGGTGAGGGATTGTAACGGAGGTGAATTCACGGAACTACGCCTCTGTCGAAGGAGTGCAGTGACTTATTTTGGATCTTCGTCGTGTGGTGAATGACGAAGAAGATGAGGAAGAGAGTCACGACTTGGTGGTGAATGAGGGGGCGGTGTCGCGGAGACCCTACCTACCGCGACACGCGTCCTTCGAGATGGCTGCAGGACTATGAAGTGGGAGATGGAGTAGACGAAGAATGAGTTGATCTCGAGATCAAGGTGGGGGCGAAGGTGAATGTGACACAGACTGGGACGCGCGGTTGGCACCCCCGGTGGGGAGGGGGGGTCAAGGGGCACGAGGAGCTGGTGACCCCAGGAGAGGGGGTGCGGGGGACTGCCCGCGGGTCGGTGCGCGTGGGCAGTGTAGTGAGGGCAACGGGTGTGTGCATGTCTGTGTGCGTGGAATGAAGGGGGACGCGGTTTGGCTATGTTACAAGTTAGACGGCAGGAAAAATAGCACAGGGACCGTGTGGTGTGAAGCAAAATAACCACAGCCGTAGGGGGGAGACAATACAATGCGGGTGGGGGGGGGGTTGACCTTACGTCCATCGACCTGACCAACACATATGGTTCAATCTGGCGGAAACGTCTTGGTCACCATTTGGGTTACCAATTGATCAAATCTTCTTGTATTGGCTAGATAATTAGGCTAGCTAATTATGCTAGTTAGGATCATATAGTCCACTCGCGTGACTGGTGATTACCTCAAAGGACTACTAGAATTAATTCAACTCCCACATAAACGTAGCATTACATTCCCTTCGAAGCTGGTGATTTGAATTTAAGAGCACCGGCAACAGTGTATGGGCATAGGCAGTTCACCCGACGCCCGCGGGTACCGAGCAGTTAGCCTCGGGTTCACACTGGGATAAGTGAGCCACACGTGCCCTCGGAAGAACCAAACGTGTCCCACTCTCCCATGGGGTGGCTATCGAGGATTTTACACCTCAATCCGGCCCGTTTAATCACCGTCAGCCATATAATAGTGATTCTTGTGTTTAGTGTCCCGGAGAATTGTTAAATTGAGACAAGTGTTGTACACAAGTGCCACAAAGACCAGAAACGTGTTTGATCTGTTCCGCCTACGGAGACTGAGCTTATTTAGAGTGTATGTTGAACCACTCCCGTGATACCATGACGAGAACATAATTTGATTCGGTGTGGTGAGATCTGGAAAAGGAAGTCTTCGGAAACGGATCCGCTTCCCGCCACGAGGTGTGCCATCAACGAGGACAGCCATGATTCCCGCCGCCCGCAGTGCCAAGTGTATCCATCGCCAGCAGCCGCACCCTGCATAACCGAGGACAAGTACTCATTTGAAAACTTCCTCAGGCCGTGCAGAATCCTCGGAGAAATTCCATAGTAAATTGAGGTATTTTGGTCATTATTAGTTAGGAATTAAAGCGCGCAAGGCTAGCCAGGTAGAATACGTAAATCATAAGTGAAATTGGAACATTTGAGATTGAACACTTAAAGATTCAAGTTGCATGTCAGTTGCCACTGACTGTAGAAATAACTTCAATCAATAAACTCAGTGTAGTCTGCTCTGATTAGCCTAGGATTGTGATCTACATCATGAGCTGCCCCTCCCCCCTCTCTCTTTGAGAAATAAACACGCTCGTCTTGAAAGGAACGGTCGTGGTCCCGGCCGGTGACTCAAATCTCCTGGACTTTGGCTCCCAACTGCAGCTATCCAGCGCCCTTCGCCAATTTCCCAGCGTACGAGAATTCTCATGCCCCCCCAACCATTGAGCTGCTATTATCTATATTTCTACTTTTAATACCTCTGCTGACCTGTTCGACCTCGTCTGTGTCATCTGCACACCTTTTGTTGACACCCATTCTGACGTCTGGGGCACTTCCCCTTCCTCATTTTCTTCCATTTTTCTCAATAATCTCTCCCCTTCTCCTTTTTCTTCAAATTTTCACTGCACCACGAACTTTCCCCTTCCCTACTGATACAACACAGGTACTCCCTCGTTGCTGAAATCCACTTTTTTTGTGTGTGGGGGGTGGGGTTCCAATCTTCGCTGTCAATCCGACGTTGTGTGTTTGTGTATTCACTTGCTCTTTGGATCACGTGTTGGACTCGTGATCGACAGCTATTTCCCTCCTGGAAGAGAGCTCAGAGCTCGTAGGTCCGATCTATGAGTAATGCTATGACCTTACACCACACACACACACCCAACTCCCCGCCCACGAGAGTCAGAGTAACGACCCGAAGCGCAGCTGTACCGAAATAATTTCGGCCCTGGGCAGGATTCGAACCGAGCACTACGCGCACCACCATACTGGTAGTTCATCGCTCTACCAACTGCGCCACCGAGTCGTGTGTGTGTGTGTGTGTGTGTGTGTGTGTGTGTGTGTGTGTGTGTGTGTGTGTGTGTGTGTGTGTGTGTGTGTGTGTGTGTGTGAAAACATGCGTTATGATGATAATGAAGCAATTATATTCACAATGTTATACGATTACAGAATGCTGTGACAATAATGAAGTACGTGTGTCATAATTAGGTTGTTGAATGTGACGATAATGTTTCGATTGTGCACTGTAATGTTGTAATGGAAATGGTTTGGGCTCTGTAATGTTGGTGTTGTTTCGCCTTTTGTAAATTGTGTACTCTCATTAATGTTTGATTTTTTTCTTTAATAAAACGAAGTTGAGAATAATATTTGACATCATTCATCAAGTCATAAGTCACCCTTCACTTAAGTATTCCTGCTGTGATATCTTTACCCTCCTTTTGTGCGTCCTACATACATCACTTCTGTTTTTGTTCATTTTCATACCATTTCTTCCTAGTCCCGTGTTCCGTCTCTCTACCCACAGTTGCCCTGCCGCAGTGGTTTTCAACCTGTGGTCCCGACATGGGCCCCTAAGGAGTCAGGGTTCTACGATCGGGACCCCAAACTAAAAACTAGTGGTGCTTAGTGAAGGCCAACTGATTCTATTCAGTGTTGAATTGGTTTCCAGGAGGCTAGAGGACAGCAATACATAAGTATGGGGTACACGGGAAAGAGTGTTGAGGACCCCTGCTCCATCGTGTCAGCAATCACAACTGCATCATAGATTACACTGGGGAACACTAATTTTGTTGCATTTAAAAAAAGACTTTTCTATAGTCAACTTGAGTGTGCTGATTTCAAATCGGAAGTCGGGTTTTGTCTGCAAGCTACAGATTTTATGCAATTTGACATTTTTATTTATTTTTTAAATTTTCGTTATTATAGGAAATTGCAATATCAGCCACAATTCTTTTGTTCACTTGAATCTTAAAACAGTATGAAAGCCATTTCTGTACATTTATTAAGGCAAAAGAAACAGAACATTAACAGAACATCTATCCCAAAGTTAGATTAGCATCCTTCAGAACATCACCACAGCTGATGGAAGCTTATCAATTTCTTTGTGTATTTTTTTCAGGCAGGAATTTGCGTTTGTAACTTTTGCGTTTGTACATTTCATTTGGGCAATTTCGTTTAATGCTCCAGCAGTAGTCAGCCATCATACTTTTGTCCCAGCGCCCTTGGTAGCGTTCTTCCATGATCTTTAGGTCTTGGTGGAATCGTTCTCCTTGTTCGTCACTCACAGCCCCCAGGTTGTCAGGGAACTGATCAAGGTGGCTGTTCAAAAAATGAAGCTTGATGCTCATGTTGCACCCGAGATCACGAAAAGCGAGGAGCATTCTGTTCACAAGTTCACTGTAGTTCTCCGCCTTATTGTTTCCAAGGAAGTTCTGAACGACTGCCACAAAGGACAACCATGCTGCCCTTTCTAAAGCGGTCATCTTAGCAACAAACTGATCATCACGAATTAGGGTTCGAATCTGTGGGCCATCAAACACGCCTGCTTTGATCTTCTCAAATGATAACCCTGGTAAAGCTGTGATGATGTGTTGGAAACATTCACTTTCGGTTTCCATTGCCTTGACAAATTGTTTCATCAAACCTAATTTGATGTGAAGAGGAGGAAAGATGATCTTATCTCTGTTTACAATTGGGTCTTGTATGATATTTGGCCTGCCTGCTTCAAGGGTGTCACGAATAGGCCAGTCCTTCTGGACCCAATGTCTGTCTCGTGCTCGGCTGTCCCACATACAGAGGAAACATGGAAACTTGGTGAAACCTTTCTGTTGTCCAAGAAGAAAGTTGACCATCTTTAAGTCTACCCAAATTATCCAATTGTGCTCATGATACTTTAATAAGTCCATGACCAGTCTCATATCATCATAGTCTTCCCGCAAATGCACTGAGTGACCGACAGGTACTGCTCCATAAACATTGCCATTATGTAAAAGAACACACTTTAGACTGCGTTTTGAACTGTCTAAAAAGAGTCTCCATTCAGCAGGACCATTCAGTAAGGTACACCCACTTCTTTGAGAAGCCCTGGGATGTCATGGCAGTAAACAAACTGTCTGTCTTTTGAAAAGAAGGTCACAAAAAGCTGGTCACGCTTTCTGAAATATGATACTTTAACAGAGTGATCAACAAGATTTCTGCCTTGTAATCTTGATGCCAAAAGCTCTGCTGCTTCCTTTGAAATACCTAAATCCCGCACTAAATCATTCAGTTCAGCCTGGGGAAGAGGCTTAGGGACGGGGAAAGGTTCAGTGTCTGAAGAACAGTCCTCCGATTGTGAACACTTTTCTGACAATTCACTGTCACAACTGTCTTGCTGGCTTGTATCATGTCCAATGTCTTTATCGTCCAATGAAGGCAAGCCTTTGAAAACTGGAACAGGTACTTCTTCAGAGTGCGGAACAGGCCGAATAGCTGAGGGAATGTTCGGATACGTAATCCTATGTCGGTTTTTCTTCCCAACACCCGTTGTGTTTACCATGCAGAAATAACAGTCAGTTACATGGTTGGTGGGTTCGCGCCAAATCATTGGAACTCCAAAAGGCAGACCTTTGCGTTTTCCTTTGGTCCAGTCTCGAAGCATTTCCTCACAATTGTGGCACACAACATGAGGAGCCCATTGCTTGTCTTCATCACCAAGATGAACTTCAAAATATGCCTTGTAGGCACGCTTGACGAACGAGGATATGTTACGTCTCTGACGATTGAGTGTGTAGCATCCACATATGTAGCAGAAGGCATCAGGCTTGTTTCTGCAATGATGTCTCATTCTGGAAGCCATGTTTGAACTGAAACAAAAGAAGAATGATCAAAATATTAGAAGCTATCTATATATATGGACGTTAAAATGCTTATACATGGTTTACGCAAGTTCACATATGTACAATTTCATTAACCTCAAATTGCATACAAACTAGAGCTTGTAGAGAAAAACTAATTTCAGATTTGAAATCAGCGCCTAAAACTCTTTCAAAATCCGTTAAAATATCCAATGCAACTAAAAGTTACTGAAAAAGTGTTCCCCTGTGTTATAGAAAAAAAATGTAATAGAAAATAGATAGAGAAAATAGAAGTAGAAAATTTAAATAGAAGATAGAAATAAAACATAGATGTAGAATTAAAAAATAAAAATGGCAATGATAGTAGTATAAATAAAAATAAACAGAAAATAAACATATGAAATAGAAATATATACTAAATATAAATATAACATGAAAATGTAAATATGAAATAGAAATAATAAAATAGTTATACAAACATGAAATAGAAATAAATGATTGGAAATAAGAAACATAATCTAAGAAATATTAAATATGAAATATAAAACACAGAATAGAAAAATAGAGAAGATATGTAGAAAACTTTCACCTCCACCCTTAGGCTTATGTCAGTTGTTTTTTTGTTTACATATGACGACGTAGCCCGTCAAGCATTATTTAAAGAACTTGTTTTCGTGGCTGTGCTTTGTACAGGTTAAACAAGTGTACCTTCTTGAATTCGGAAGAGCAATGATATAAGGGTAAGATAACTTAGTGCATTTGCCACTCTTCAATTCTCGTTCGCACTGTATATGGTATTCCGAGCAAGGGTGGGTATTTATCAGAATCATTTTGAAAATGTTTGCCAATCTCACAGCTGCAATTACCAATAACATTGGGCATTGGCTACCTCTTATCATTCTAATATATTCTGAACACCAGACATAAGTACCGCAAACAAGTAGTAACGTCAGCAGCTATATATATAAAAACAAAATAAAAATTGTAGAACATCTTTACATTTACCAAGGGTTGGTACGAGCACAGAAATTTACATTTACCAAGGGTTGGTACGAGCACAGAAATTTCAAGTTTGGTTTAACTCTTCAATTCTTATTGCAGGAAGAAGATCTTTTCATTACAAACACAATGTTTTTTTTTAGTTTTTTAGATTGCTTTATGAATAAGGGAGATACGGTATTTTGAAATATCCTGGGATTCCAAATTTTTTGCTAAAGGTAGGTACAGTCACAAAAAATAAATAATTAGATAAATAAATAAATAACCCTTAGATTTGTGTTGCATATGAAAGATAATTTCATTACAAATTAAATACTTTTTAAAACTTTTAAATAACTTGCAAAATAAGAGAGATTGTTTTTATTTTTTATCAAAAATTTTTAGCTAGATTTTACCATAACAAAGTGTGAGAATTGAGGTAATTGGTAATTTGTAAAGATTTTGGTAAAGAAATATACATATTCTAAACCACTGGTCCAATTTTATTGAAATTTGGAATACTTGGTTTTTATGGGTCAACAAATCACCTGAGCATGTCAAAAACAATTTGGGACATTATCATACCAAATTTACCTTTTTCATGGCAACTATTAGGTTGTCAATTTAGAGATTATCATCAATAAAATCCAAACCACTGGCCCAATTGACATGTGAAGGTTTTATGGATCAACAAATCATCTGAACATGTCTAAAACAATGTAGGACCTTCCTTTTATACTATTCTTACTAATACCTCTCATGTTGTCATGGCAACTATTGTCAATTTGGGGATAATCATCCATAAATCCAAACTGCTGGCTCAATTGACATGCAACTTGGCATATGAAGGTTTTATGGCTCAACAAATCACCTGAGCATGTCATAAACAATGTAGGACCTTCCTTTTATGCTATTCTTACTAACACTGATCATGTTGCCATGGCAATAATTAAGACTGTACACGTGGGTCCGCAGGCAGCGTCACCATTGCAGTTGGAATTTTAAATATTGCCGCTGCAATTTTGAGCAACCTATTCAACTAGGTTCTCCTGAGTTTGACCTTGGTAGCGTTTGATGCATGCGCAGGTGGTTCAAAATGTTTTCCTGTTCGAAAAATTTAGATTCAGTTCTTCAAAAATAGAAGGATTGCTGCTAGATGGCATCTACCAGCAAAACCTGACAATCCAAAACTTGCTTTCCAGCAGCAAATCCACAGCCACATCATGAACAACAATCTTGAAGTCACTCATTTCTGGGAAAAGCAAGCTAAAAAACATGAATATCACATTAAAAAGTTATTATATAGTTTTCCTTTAGATTTCCACTTGGAAAACTAAATTGCCATTGCAATGATCCAAATTTTTATGATGAAATCGGTGAAACTCCGTCAGTTTTTGAAAATGCATCTAAACTTCTAGGACAGGAAGATATTTTGAATCACCCGCATACAAGTTGAATGCTAACAAGCCTCAAACTGAGGAGAACCCATTCAAATGGGTTGCCAAGGCTGACAGTGGAAACGTTCCATCCACGATGGTGGTACTGCCCGTGGATGTGCGCATTGCTACCAAGGGGTTAGATTAGGTTACGTCAGGTCTCACATCAACAATTCTTACCTCTATCAGCTAGCATTTATCATTGAGTATTGTGAACTACATTTATAAGTACAGTAGTCCCTCGAATAACGCGGGGGTTAGGTTCCAGAAATTACCGCGTATAACCAAATCCGCATATGCTGATATTTCATATTAAATACCTGGGTAAATCTTTAGCTTCGACCATGGGAGTAATATAGCAATAGAAAATTAAATATTAATGTTGTAAATTAAAATGTATCACCGTAATATGCAATTTTGTGTGCGGAAATGAAAAACAAAAAAGGTGCTGAAACAGATTTTTTAAGTAACGAAGTCGTGCACGACGAATGGTACGCCATGTTTGTTATGGTAGATGCCGACGTCGAAGATATGAAAGGATGATAGATTCGTCTGATGTGATGCGTCACTATAGCAGAAACAGGAGCACAATGGGTCACGGCATGTCATTTTCACATTTTTTTATGGTTCGCACAGAAGATTCATTAAGTCTGTATTCTCTGGCACATGATGCATAGGACATGCCACTTCTCAGTTTGTCCAAAATGACTATTTTTTCTGATAACGTCATACACTTCCTTTCTCGCTTAGCAAAATTTCCAGCTTTTCCTTGAATCTTTGTCTTTGTTGGCTTAGAGGAGTGTATCGGTGACATGTGAAGAACACGTGGAGGGGTAATGAACACGACTTCCAGAGCAATTGACCAGCACTACGAATGGTGAGAGACTGAGGAATGGGTCACCGCACAAGCCGCGGGAACAGGTACAATCAAGCGCACCTCTAATGGATTGTAACCAACAAACAACATTAACTTTACGAGTACATAAATGATCAAAGTGAGACAAAACAGTGTGGTGGTTTGGTTTGAACAAGCCAGGGAAAATGAAATTCACTTTGGTCTCTTATTCTAATATCTTTGGTAAAACCACAAGTAATAGCCACTGGTTAGTGGATCTGATCAGTCGTAGCTGGACGGTGAGCCTAACGTCAGAGGCGGTGGCGGCTGATGACGGCGAGGCTCGATGGGACTGCTACAAGACTGGACGAGATGTTGTTGCTGCTGCCGTGGCTATTACTATTCTGCCCTGACTGGCCGCCGCTGCCCTATTTAAGGGTCGCTCGCGGCTCAGCGTAGTTGGCAAGAGAGGTCGCTAGCCGCTCGAGAACCATTTGCTGGCTCCTGATTGGCTAGCTCATATTCACCTCTTGCCAACTATGGGAAGTGTGTGACCGCCTGTGGCTGCGTCACTACACCACTCCCCCTCTCTTCGAGAGCGGGCGTCGAGGGAGATAGGGAGCGACGCGCGCGACGTGGTTGAATCGGTGTGGCCTTCGTATCACTCGCCCAAAACGTGTGGTCATTCCATCAGGGGGCATGTCTGGCGAAGAGGACCTTGATGGAGGGGGGCTCGATTGCAGGGTGGTGTGGTCGAAGTCAGATGCCTGGCGAGGTGGGGTCGGTTGAGTATGGAGCTGTGGAGACATAAGGTTGGGTGAGAATTGTTGCATTGCATGGTAGAGTGGGGGCGTAGGGTGGGGAGGATCTTGCGGGGTGCCGGGAACAGTTGTAGAAGGACGTGGTTGCGGGGTGGGAGAAGGAGAAGGGTTCGCTGTCGTGTGCGTGTGATCTGTGTATGGTGAAGAGTCAGGGGCAGGAGGGGAGTGTTGGTTTGGAAGGGAGAGTGTTTCGGGGGGTGAGGAATGACTTGGTTCGGTGGTGAGGATGGGGTTAGGACCATGTTGTAAGATGTATTGTAGTGGCCCTGGAGGGGAGTGTTGGTTTGGAAGGGAGAGTGTTTTGGGGGGTGAGGAATGACTTGGTTCTTGGTGAGGTCGTTCAAGGGAGCAAGTTTTGCAGCTGCGTTGGGGTAGCGGTCGGGCTTCGTGATGCGGTTAAGTTGACGGTAGTCACCGCAAGCCCGCCATTGGTTGGGCGGTGGGGGTGGCTTGGGAACCATGTGGAGTGGTGATGCCCAAGCACTCTCCGATGGTTGGATGATGTCCTGGTCTAGGAGTTCTTGGAACTCCTGTTTGGCAGCGGCCAACTTCTCTGGGGAAAGTCGTCGAGGCTTGCTGTGTACTGGCGGTCCAGATGTCTGGATGTGGTGCATGATGTTGTGAGGGGTGGTGGTGGTGTTGGTCTTGTCTGGCGATGTTAGCTGGGGAAACTCCTGCAGGATGCGTACATAATCGCCAGCGGACTGGAGGGACGATATCTGGTGGGATTTGGCGTTAGTGGTGGTTCCCGGTATGCTTGTCGTGCCGTGGTACAAGCAGTTATCCTTGGCGTTTACTACCATATTGTAATGCTGGAGGAAGTCGTAGCCAAGAATGGGGTGCTGGACCGCTGCTATGACGAATGTCCAAGGGAACTTGACATCGTGGAGGTCCAGGACGCTGTGGTGGCTGCCGTACGTTGCAATGGGCGTACCGTTGGCTGCAAGCAGGTCGTAGGATGGCCACCGTGTACCGTGGTTGGGTTCTTCCGTCGGGGGTATGATGCTGACGGCTGAGCCCGTGTCTACCAGGAAAGAGAGGCCAGAGTGGCGATCACGCACTGAGAGGAGGGTGTGAGTATGGTTAGCGGGGGTAGGAGTGCTTACCGACCCCCGCGTTTGGCGTTTCCCTGCGACCAGCTGCATGGTTGTGTGCATCTGAGCGCCTTGGCTCCGAAGCGGGTATGGTACCAACAGGAGGCAGTATCCTGTCGTGGAGCGGGGCTAGGTGGTGGTTGAGGGGGGGTTCCCTTCTCGGCAAGCAACTGGTTGAGCAAGGTCTTCATGTCGGCGACTTCCTGCCGTAGTTGCTGCATACTTTGGTCACTGGCACTATATGACATGGGAATGTTTTCAGTCGCAGCACTATGGTCGATAACACCTGGGTTGTCACTACACTTTGCACGAACACTATGCACTGGTTTGTGTACCGAGGTATGTCGCTGGAACAACCTATCTGCTATTTCGCAGTATTGTTCGTCGTCCTTATCGCCGGCTAGAGCTTCCAGGTGTAAGTGGAGGGCGTCCGGCATCTTGGAGAGGTGAATGGAGCGGAGGAGTTCCTTGGGCAATGACACCTTTGCCCGGGTGTTGAGGTTGGCCATACGGGTGTATAGCTGTGAGGGGGTGGTGTCGCCGAGTTCGCTCTGCTGGATATCTCGGTAGAGCTGGTCGTCAGGCCTGGCGCATAGCTTCCGTAAGGCAGTCTTGAGGTCGGCACACTTGCCTTCTTCCGGAGGAGAAGAGACGGCGTTACGGACAAGGGCGATGACGTCCGTTGGTAGAGCGGCGATGTACGCGCCGAAGGCTTGGTGGTCCGGAACGTCACCTTGAGTGGCTAAATAGGCTTCTGTGTGAAGTAGCCAGCTCTCCAAGTCACGGGAGAAACTGGGAAGTTTCACTTGTGAATTTTCCACAATCCTGGTTGTCCTTCACCGGGGTCACCAATTTGTGGTGGTTTGGTTCGAACAAGCCAGGGAAAATGAAATTCACTTTGGTATCTTATTCTAATCTCTTTGGTAAAACCACAAGTAATAGCCACTGGTTAGTGGATCTGATCAGTCGTAGCTGGACGGTGAGCCTAACGTCAGAGGCGGTGGCGGCTGATGACGGCGAGGCTCGATGGGACTGCTACAAGACTGGACGAGATGTTGTTGCTGCTGCCGTGGCTATTACTATTCTGCCCTGACTGGCCGCCGCTGCCCTATTTAAGGGTCGCTCGCGGCTCAGCGTAGTTGGCAAGAGAGGTCGCTAGCCGCTCGAGAGCCATTTGCTGGCTCCTGATTGGCTAGCTCATATTCACCTCTTGCCAACTATGGGAAGTGTGTGACCGCCTGTGGCTGCGTCACTACAACAGCAATAATGAAATATTGGAAAGTGGAATATAATCTAATAAATAAAAGTGGTTTCGTGTCTGTCTGTCAGACTTTTTTCTCGATTCAATCGATCGACTAATTTCGATTTCGACGACTCAACCTTACTTTGTAAATATTTCAGATTAAATTTGGCTCCAATTCATGAGTAGCATTCAAAGTAATTGAGCTTTTCGAACAAATATTAGCTATTTTTTTTAATGAAAAATAGTCAGACATTTTCTCGATTCGATCGATCGACTAATTTCGATCTCGACGACTCAACCTTTGTAAATGTTTCAGATTAAATTTGGCTCCAATTCATGAGTAGCATTCAAAGTAATTGAGCTTTTCGAACAAATATTGGCTAATTAAAAAAAAAATGAAAAATGATAAAAAAAAACAATATATAAGAAAAATAATAAAATACACTTGCCATACATACCATTGATAAGTAATTAAAATTGAGAATAAATTCGATAAAAAAAAATTTTTAAACGAGGTAATATCAATTTCGTCTTTATATTATACAATTTATTCTTTTAAAAATTTGTTAATTTTTTCGATCGATCCAGGTGACGCGATTCGAACTGCCCGATTTGTTGTTCGTCGAATCGCACTTAAGGTTAGTAATAAATGAGGTCGTCACCTCTTCATTCGCTCAATAAAACTGGTAATTATAGCGGTAGTGTTTCAGACTTGAATCCTTTTAGTATGGATTCTAATATCATCATTAACACTGTTAACAGTAGAAGTAGAAATAGAAAAATAAGTGAAAATTGTAATATATATATATATATATATATATATATATATATATATATATATATATATATATATATATATATATAAGTGAGATGGATGAAGAAGAAAAAGAGAGAATTAGGAATGGAAATAGGGAATATCAAAATTTTAAATTAAGAGTTTATCGAATTCATCAACATGCTGAGATCTCAGGGGCGAAGCCCCTTTCTAACAAAATCTAGTAATAAAATAAAATGAAATGAATATAAGTAAAATACAAAATATATACAGTCGTTCCTCAGATAACGCGATTTATTGTAACGCCCCGGAGGTTGACACGTGACCTCAGGCAGCCACCCACGGCTTTCCCCTCACCCCACACCCTTGTTTGAGCAGTTCCCAGTGTACATAATGACCGCATTATATGAGGATCGACTGTATATGGTAAAATAGAAAGCAGTCACCACAAATGTTTGCGATGTTGCCGCGTGTGTGCGTATGCGTGCCCAACTCGGCGCGAATTTTAAAACAATTCTCTACATTTGAGATGGTCTTGAAATAAAATCCGCGTTATTTGAGGGACTACTTTAGTGCAAATTTATATTTATTTTGGCAGCAATTTTTAGAAAATTGAGACTGGCAAACATTTTTGTATGTTACAGAGATGTTCACTGTTCTCACAGCTGAAATTCTTACCAATATCATTGGCTAGATCTTATCATTCTAAGTATTTTGAGCCCATATGTAAATACCTCAAATTAACGTGATCCGGAGTATGAAAATGAAGAATTTATGGAGTACACTCTGAATTCAGTGTGCACTGATTGTGATATTCTTGTGAGTAAAAACTTTCTTGATATTCATTTATATAATCTTACATAGATCCTGGATGCAGGTAATATGACCTATATGTTTAGATCACTTCCAGCTTGTGTAGGTCAGGCTTCTGATTTGTGTACTCTATGTCCTCCCACAATCGACCTCTAGTATAAAAGTGTTCATCTGGGAAGTGTCCATTTGAGTAGTAATGTGGGACAAGCACACATATCAACTTTATAAATGTATTGGAAATACCAAAAATGGTTAATTGGACATTCTGATGGTGGGTGCTCTGACCCATTCATATTTTTCACCACAATGTAAGCAAAGACATGGTTGCTGGATCAAGTCTCTGATTGACACAAGCCACTGTCCATCCAACCTATGTACTGGATATAGGTGCTGATATTAGTACATCTGTCTGTACTGTTATTATGTTTTTGTGTAAAGTGTTCATATGGGAAGTGTCCATTTGAGCAGAAATGTGGGACAAGCTCTATTTAGAGCAAAGCTCATAGAACATCCAACTTGACATGAATTAATGCTAATAGTCAGGGACACCTAAACTAAGAGAGCACTAATATCAAATGAAAATTACACAAATAGAATTGGGATTTTTTTTTTCTTTCTTTACCCATTATTATCAAACGAGTGTCACAACTAGAAAGGAAGAAATCATAGGTTTCCTTAAAGACGACCAGGTATTTGTATATAATTCTAAGTTTAAATGACCTGTAGATTTTACTGAATGCGACAAGAAAAGATATGGATAATACCTCTACAATTTCCTAGATAAATTTTGTTTATTACATTTTGTTAAGGATAATAACACAAGTACACCACTTACCAGTGAATCTTAAACGGTGTGACTTGTATCACTTATTTGAGTCAAATGAACTGAATAAACCTTCCTCAAGTTGGTCATGTTTAGATTCAGGTCTTGTGAGCCCAAACATGGTTTATTGTGGAGTTAGATTAAAATATGACTCTTGTGGCCAGCTGGGCCATTGTCCACTTCCAAATATCATGACATGATGAAAAAGCCATAGCAAAATTTAAATTGTTCTGGTGGAGTTAGTACGCATGTAACTAAATGATGATTTTCACCTCGTTTCTAATGAAAAAGTAGAATGAAATATGACATCACCGTATCTGTTAGTGTTCCTTCCTATTTTATGTTAGGCCATGGCATGTGCAAAGGGTCTGTTTAGGAACAAACTTGAGTATGAAATTGTTTGTGTACATAACATCCACTATCTCATTTGAGTATATTGCACACTTTCAGAGTTAGATGTTATTATAAATACATTTCTTTTCTTTTTTTTTTAGGATGAAGATTATCACCACTTCATTGGAAGAGCTATCTGTAGATTCCATACTTGTTATACAATGAAAAGGACCTAGTGTGACATCTGTGGTACAATTATATCACTAGTCATCTTAGATATCACATGATGACCCACACTGGAGGGAAGCCTTTCCAGTGTGACCTGTGCAGTTGTGCCTTCTCACAAAAGGGTTCTCTCACAAAGCATATGATGAGCCACACAGGAGAGAAGCCTGTCCAATGTGACCTGTGTAATGTAGCTTTCTCACAAAAGAATCAATTTTTCATATGATATCCCATACTGAAGAATAGCCATTCCAGTGTGACTTATGTGATAAAGCTTTCACACAAAACTGTCACCTTAAAAATCACTTGATGGCCCACAGAGAAGAGCAGCCTTTCCAGTGTGACCTGCGTGATTCTGCTTTCTCAAAAAAGGATGTTCTCACAAAGCTTTCAAGGAAGCACAGGATAGAGAAGCCTTTCCAGTGTGACCTGTATTTCTGCTTTCTCATGAAAGGGTTCTCTCACTAAGCACATAGGTAAAAATAACAGTAAGTATGATTACAAGTTATTTGGAAATTCGTTAACAAAAGTGAATAGTGAAAAAGATCTCGGTGTAATTATCAGTAACGATCTCAAATCATCCAAGCAGTGTATTTCAGCCTCTGTGAAAACGAATAAGGTTCTAGGAGTGATTGCACGATCTTTTGACTTCAAAAGTCCATCACTCATTAACAAGCTATATAAATCGTTAGTTCGTCCACATTTGGAATATGCTGTTTCCGTATGGTCACCAAATCTCATTAAAGACATTGACAGATTGGAAAAAGTACAACAGCGAGCCACAAAACTGATTCCAAATATAAAAAATAAATCGTACGAAAATCGACTAAAACATATGAATCTGTTTTCCCTAAAAAAGCGTAGACTCAGAGGTGACTTGATACAGGTCTTTAGAATTCTAAAGGGAATTGACAACATCAAAAGTGACAAAATTTTCACATTGAATGAGAATCAGACAAGAAACAATGGTCTCAAACTGTCCGGAAATAGGCTCAATTTGGAAGTGGGTAGAAACAACTTAGCCAACCATGTTGTTAATGAATGGAATAAACTTCCTGTAGAGGCAGTACAATGTAGTTCAGTTTGAAGCTTTAAAAATAATTCAAATAAACACCTAAGCAAGATGCTGTAATGATTATTATTCATTTTGTATTATTTGTTTTTGTTTTATCATTTGTCTGCTTGATTCTCATTTATCATTAGTTATATGTCAATTCATTATTATTCAGTATTTACCTGATTGTTTGTTGTTTGACAATGCCTATGCCTTTATTTATGTATTTTATTTGATACATTATTATAGTTTTTATCTATTATTATTATTAGGATTCTTTTTTTTTCATCCGATGTAGATATGGACCAAAAGGTCTCCTGTCGGCATGCTCCGCCTTTGTAATCCTTTGTAATCCACACACAAGAGAAGCCTTTCCAGTGTGGCCTGAGCAATCAAGATTTCCCATTAAAGAATGACTTCAAAGATCATGTGATGATCCACACAGGATAGAAACCTTTCTAATGTGACCTGTATGATTCTGCTTTCTCACAAGAGGGTCATCTTAAGCAACATATGAGAACCCACACAGGAGAGAACCCTTTCCAGTGTGGCCTCTGTGATAAATCTTTCTCACGAAATAATCACCTCAAAGATCACATGATGATCCATGGAGGAGGGAAACCTTTCCAGTGTGACCTTTGCAATTCTGCTTTTTTACAAAAGGAATATCTCACAAGGCATATGAGGACTCACACAGTAGAGAAGTCTTTCCAGTGTGGCCTGTGTGATAAAGCTTTTTCTCATAAGAGTTATCTCACACGGCATATAAAGACCCACACAGGAGAGAAGCCTTTCCAGTGTGACCTGTGTGATTCTGCTTTCTCACAAAAGGGTACTCTCACACAGCATATGAGGACCCACACAGGAGAGAAGCCTTTCCAGTGTGATATATGTGAATCTGCTTTCTCACAAAGGGGCAATCTCAAACAACATATGAGGGTCCACACAGGAGAGAAGTCTTTCAAGTGTGACCTGTGTGGTTCTTCTTTCTCGCAAAAGGGTGCTCTCAAAGAGCATATGAGGACCCACACAGGAGAAAAGGCTTTCCAGTGTGACCTGTGCGGTTCTGATTTCTCACAAAAGGGTACTCTCACACGGCATATGAGAACCCACACAGGAGAGAAGCCTTTCCAGTGTGACCTGTGTGGTTCTGCTTTCTCACGAAAGTGTTCACTCACATTGCATATGAGGACCCACACAGGAGATAAGCCTTTCCAGTGTGACCTGTGTGTTTCTGCTTTCTCATTAAAGTGTTCACTCACATTGCATATGAGGATCCATACAGGAGAGAAGCCGTTCCAATGTGACCTTTGTGATTCTGCTTTTTCAGCAAAGTGTAATCTCGCACAGCATATGAAGACCCACACAGGAGAGAAAACTTTCGAGTGTGACCTTTGTGAGTCTGCTTTTTCACAAAAGGGTACTCTCACACAGCATATGAGGACCCACACAGGAGAGAAGCCTTTCCAGTGTGATATGTGTGAATGTGCTTTCTCACATAGGAGCAATCTCAAACAACATATGAAGACCCACACAGGGGAGAAGTCTTTCAAGTGTTGCCTGTGTGATAAAGCTTTCTCACAAAAGGGTTCTCTCACACACCATATGAGGACCCACACAGGAGAGAAGCCTTTCCAGTGTGACCTGTGTGGTTCTGCTTTCTCACAAAAGGGTACTCTCAAAGAGCATATGAAGACCCACACAGGAGAGAAGACTTTCAAGTGTGACCTGTGTGGTTCTGCTTTCTCACGAAAGGGTACTCTCAAAGAGCATATGAGGACCCACACAGGAGAGAAGCCTTTCCAGTGTGACCTGTTATTCTGCTTTCTCACAAAAGGGTGTTCTCACATTGCATATGAGGACCCACACAGGAGAGAAGCCATTCCTTTGTGACATGTGATTCTGCTTTCTCACAAAAGGGTCATCTCAGAAAGCATATGAGGACCTACACATGAAAGAGAACATTCCTTTGTGACCTGTGCAATTCTGCTTTCTCACTTAAGGGTCATCTCAGAATCCATATGAGGAACCACACATGACAGAAAAATATAGTGTGACTTGTACAATAAAGCTTTCTCACAAAAGAATCACTTCTAAGATCATGTGATGATACACACAGGTGAGAACCTATTTCTTTGTGACCTGTGTGATGCAGTTTTATTATATATATATATATATATATATATATATATATATATATATATATATATGTATATATACTGTATATATATATATATATCACTTGATGGACCACACAGGAGAAAAGTGTTTCCAATGTGGCATGTGTACTAAACCTTCCCCATGAAAGAATCAGCTCAAAGATCATATGATAATCCACACAGGAGAAAGACTTACCAATTTGACATTTGTGATTGTGCCTTTTCATAAAAGAGTCATCTCACACTTATGAGGACCCACACATGAAAAGTGTTTCCAGTGTGACAAGTGCGATTCTGCTTTCTCACTAAAAGGTTATCTCACACAGCATATGAGGACCCACAAAGGAGAGATTTTCCAGTGTGATTCTGCTTTCTCATGCGAGGGTTTTCTCACAAATCAAGTGAGTACACACACAGAAGAGAAACCTTTACAGTGTTGCCTGCATGATAAAGCTTTCTCACTAAAGAATCTCAAAGATCATGTGATGTTCCACACAAGAGAGAAGATTTTCCAGTGATTCTGCTTTCTCTCAAAAGGATTCTCTCACACAGCATATGAGGATCTACACTAGAGAGAAGTCTTTCTAGAGTGAGCTTTACAATTCTGCTTTCTCACTAAAGAGTAATCTCACAAAGCATACAAGGACCCACACAAGAGAAGCCTTTCCAGTATGACCTTTGTGATGAGGCTTGCTCACAAAAGGGTGATCTCAGAAAGCATATGAAGACCCACAAAGGAGAGAAGCCTTTCTAGTGTGACTTGTGCTTTTTGTTTCTCTCTCTCTCTCAAAGGCTCTCCCAGTATATGAGGACCCACAATGGAGAGAAGCCATTCCTGTGTTATATAGCTTTCTCTTAAATGAGTTATCTCACAAAACATATGGGGACCCACACAGGAGAAAAGCTCCTGTTCAACCTGTGTGGCTCTGCTTTCTCACAAAAGAGTTCTCTCACAAAGCATATGAGCAGCCACAGTGGAGAGAAGCCATTCCTGTGTGACCTGTGCAATGCAACTCTCGCACAGAAGAAAGGACGGTAGCCTTTCCATTGTGACCTGTGTGATTCTGCTTCTCACAAAAGAGGTCTTGATCATCACAAGATGACTAATAGTGCACACAGACATGGTTGTATTCTGTAATGTGTAGGTGTTTGTCAATTTACAAATGTAAAAAAACATTATTCAAATAACAATTGCATAGAACTGTCATTTGGATATGTTTATGAAAGTGTTAAGCTACAAATTATATGGAAATTCAATGAATTAAGTTAGTGTGTATGAAGAATGGGTGAATGCCAAAAACAAGAGAGAAGAAATAAGGAGTTAGAAAATAAAATCAATGTTGAGAATGAGTAATGGACTTGTGTGGTTTGGATGGATGCCATGGAGAATGTCTGATAAAAAGGAGGTACTGGGATGGTGGACTAGCTGGTAAGGTTAGTTAATGTTTAAGAGAGGGTAGACAAGGGGGACAAGTGTGAGTGTAGTAGATTGAGAGGGATCAGCTTGTTAAGGCTTCATTGAGTGGATTAAGATAGGAACAGAGGGAGTAGTTGGTGAGGAAGAGTGTGGGTTTAGGACAGGTAGGGGTTGTGTAGATCAGATATTTGTGGTAAGATATGTGAGAAAGCTATAGGAAAAGGTGAAGATGTTTTTTGGGCTTTTATTGATCTGGAAAAGGCATCCATCCATCTCATCCTAGGACATCCCCTCATGTTCACTCCTTCCACACCTCTTTTACTAATCTTCACTCATTCTTTCCATGTGTCCAAACCATCCTAATACTCTTTCATCAACCCTATCTCCCAACTTCCTTTCCACCCCTGTTCTCCTCCTCACCTCATTTCTCACTCTAGCCTAGTAACCCCTATCATACTTCTCAGACGCCTCATCTCAAACACATTCAAACTCCTTCTCTCTTCCTCTCTTATGTTCCTTGTTTCTGCCCCATACAGTGCTGTTGGCACAATCACTCTTTCATACAATCTTCTCCTAGCATCCATTCCCAAATGTCTATTTCTCATTACACTTTTTAATCCCCCAAGGCATTTACTCACTTCTCTCAATCTACATTCTACCTCCACCCCCACTCCTCCCTTTCCTGCCACATTCACACCCAATTATCTAAAACTGTCCACTTTCTCCAGTCTCTCTCCCTTAATACTCACTTCCAGTTCTGTTGCCACTCTCTTGCCTTGTACATCTCATCACCTTACTTTTACCCACTTTTATCTTCAACTTTCTTCTTTCACACACCTTCCCAAACTCTGTCACTAACTTCCTCAATCCCTCCTCTGATCCTGCTATAATCGCTGTGTTATCAGCAAACAAAAACTAGCTTATCTCCCATTTTTCTCCATTTTTTTTAACCATCTCCAATCCCCCACCCACTACCCTTGCATTCACCTCTCGCACCACCCCCATCAATGTGTAAATTGAACAGCCAGGGCAACATAACACATCCCTGACGAAGTCCCACCTTTACCTCAAACCATTCTCTCTTTCCATTTCTAATCCTAACACTCTCATAAAAACTCATGACTGCTCTTAACAGCTTTCCTACTATCCCATATATCTGCAAAACTACCCACAGTGCCTCTCTGTCAACTCTGTCATAAGCCTTTTCCAGATCAATAAAAGCCCTCACACCACCCCATCAATGTATAAATTGAACAGCCAGGGCAACATAACACATCCCTGACAAAGTCCCATCTTTACCTCAAACCACTCTCTCTTTCCATTTCTAATCCTAACACTCTCATAAAAACTCATGACTGCTCTTAACAGCTTTCCTACTATCCCGTATATCTGCAAAACTACCCACAGTGCCTCCCTGTCAACTCTGTCATAAGCCTTTTCCAGATCAATAAAAGCCCCAAAAAATATCCATACCTATTCCTATAGCTTTCTCACATATCTGTCTTACCACAAAATCTGATCTACACAACCCCTACCTGTCCTAAACCCACACTGTTCCTCACCAATTACTCCCTCTGTTCCTCTCCTAATCCTCTTAATCAAGATCCTCCCATAAGCCTTCCCAACTACACTTAACAAGCTAATCCCTCCAAAACTGCTACACTTACACTTGTCCCCCTTTCCCTGGTAAAGTGAAACTATACAGGCACTCTTCCAGTCCTGCGGCACATTACCCTCTCTTAAATAAACATTAAATAACCTCACCAGCCAGTCCATGACTGTACCTCCTTTTTCAGACATTCTGCATGGTACCCATCCAACCCAGGTGCTTTGCCTGTTCTCATCATCTTAACAGCTGCCTTCACTTCATCTTTCTTTATTTTTCCTCCATTTTCCTCACTCATCACAGTCATTTTCTTAGTGCTTCCCACTGCAACTACCTTTCCCTCCCTATCCTCCTTCACATTTAACAACTCCCTAAAATGCTCTGC
This sequence comes from Oratosquilla oratoria, assembly GCF_046742065.1. Lineage (NCBI taxonomy): Eukaryota > Metazoa > Arthropoda > Malacostraca > Stomatopoda > Squillidae > Oratosquilla > Oratosquilla oratoria. Next base: position 65,567,886 of record NC_134788.1, on the reverse strand, counting down.
CCGCCTTCCTCTCACTGCCTTCTCTTCCATTATCATCTCTCCATCTGCACCTTTTACCTTTTCTTCTTTACTTGATTTACCTCCTTTTCCTCTTTTAATTTCTTTTCAAAACATCTTTTTATAACTTTCAAAATTTTCTGTCATACTCTTACCCCATTCACATCTGCTCTCCTCTTTGCCTCCTTTATCTTATGCTTGACTTCTCTTTACTTTGTATCTCTCATATGATTCCCTCGTCCTAATTTGTAGCCAATCTATGAAAGCCTGCTTCTCTTCTACACCCTTCCTTGCTTCCTCATCTCACCATTCATTACCCTTCCTTCTATTTCCTTCTGTCCTCTTTGTTCTACACACCATCTTTGTACACCTTGTGACTCCCTCCTTGAAATATCCCCATTCCTCCTCCACTCCTTGTTCTACTCTATCCTTCACTCCCTCCCACTCATCTCTCCACTTTTTCTTATACTCCCTCTCCTTTTCTTTCTCATTTAAGCAGTTCACTCTAAGTACCTCCCCACCTTCTGCCCTTTTCCTCTTTCTCCCCTTAGAACATGTACATCCTTAACTCTTTCTACTGTACTCCTGGTTACCACTATATAGTCCATTAACACTATCTGCCACCCATTCATCCACCACATTCACCCATGTGTACTTATGCTTGACTTTCTTCCTAAACACTATATTTGCTGTTATATGTAAATACATAAAATTAACATAATAGTTACGAGCGATTTAAAAAATAAATGAGACTGGCAATAATCTTTATATTTATCTGCATGTATATCCTGTATGCATACATCGTTATTGTTTCTACATTGTTAATGGGGGATGGGGCTCCATTTTGTCTTCCGGAGTATGAAAATGAAGAATTTATGAAGTTCACTCTGAATTCAGTGTGCACTGATTGTAATATTCTTGTGAGTAAAAGCTTTCTTAATATTCAGTCACATAATTTTACATAGAGACTGGATGCAGATGATATGACCTATATATGTCCAGATCACTTCCAGCTTGTGTAGGTCAGGCTTCTGATTTGTGTACTCTATGCCCTCCCCCCCAGTTGACCTCTAGTATAAGTTTCCTCAAAATTATATTTAGTCTCTTGATGCAGCAAGAATTTATCAAGACTCCTTTCAAATTATACTTCAGCAGAAGCCTGATTTAATGAGTTCCCTATAGAGGAAGATATAACAGAAGTTTAAAAATAACTAGGGGGAATATCATGGAAAGTTTGGATAAGTGAACATATTTCCATTAAACCAAGCATCTGCCATTAGTTGTAGTCCCTGTTAATTGTGGGGTTCATGATCTAAAACATGATGAGATAGGTGAAAATTTGCTATATAGAAACAATGCTCAAATGTATTAATCTTCTTAGTCTAAGCACTCTCACACTCTTTAAAGATTTCAATTTATGTAAACACTTCTTTTAAACACATTGTAGAAATACTTAAGCACATAAGAAAATTTGTAAGCCTAGTAATGTATAGAGAATATGTGTGCATAAATATGAAGTAGAAATATACAGGTTGAGTCTCCTAAACTCGGCTATCTAAGACACAGCAATGCCTAGAACTCAGCTGTAAATACATGTTTTCTAAAATTCAATAGGCCACCCAAAAAACTGCATTGTAGTTCCTGGTATGGCTACCTGGTGCTGCCACAATCTTTTCTTGCCACCAGTTTAGGTGTGGTGGTTTGTTGTGTATATATGTACTGTATAAGTATATATGCATTTATAAATACAGGGTGTTTGTGATAAATTTGACACTTTTTTGGACAGGAAAGTAAAAGTCACATCTTGGCCAAAATATGATGTATTCTCAAAATTCAAAGTGCATCTCTTAGAGGATCTTTTACCAAATACAGCTTACTCAAAGAAGCCACCTTGAGCCTCCACCACGGCCTACAGGCAGGACTTGAACCTGCAGCATGCAGCCCTCACGGTGTCCTTCAAGAGACATCTGAGCACCAGTTTGATCCTGGCAATCAGCTCATCCTTGGTGTTGCAGGCAGTACAATTGGTGTCTTTTTCAACTGTGCCCCACATATAACAGTCCATGGGGTTGCAATCAGGCAAGTTGTGGGCCAAATGTTGGGACTGGTGAAGTTGTAGAAGTTCTCAGACAGCCACTTAGATTTTGCCAGAGGTGTGACATGGAGCTGAGTCCTGCTGTCACACGTATGGTCTTCCCACAGCCACCCCCCCCCAGCACTTGACAACAGTGGACAGTAACTCAATATAGCCATCTGAAGTGAGTCTGAGTCCCTCTTCAAAGATGTGGAGTGGCATGACATGGGTTTCACTGGAAACACCCAAAGACCATCACAGTTTGAAGGAACTTGGTCTTCATGAAGTGCAGGACTTTGTGCAGACTGTAGGCTAGCCACCTGTTGTTCTGTGCATTGTAAAACTGATCCTGGCAGAAGTTCTTCTTGTCCGAGAAAAACCAGAGCATCCCCAGCTTGACTTGGTGTTTGACCTTGTTGAGAAGTTTCTTAGCTTTTGTAAGGTTATTCTCTTGGACCTTGGTGGTGAGTAGTTGGCCCTTGTGCCTCTTGTATGAGGAGTAGCGAAGATCCTCGTTCAGTGCTTTCTTCATAGTTGCCACTCCCACACCCATCTCTCTTGCCAAAGTCCGCATCGCCTTGCCTGGATCTTGCCACACCTTGTTTTGCAGCTTCTCGATGAATTTCATTGTGCAGAGTCAGAACACCTGCTATGTTCTTGCTAGCCACTGCTTCTACATCTCTGTCACAATTCTCCAGCTCACATCTTATGGCCTTCGCAGTATTCAAAGAGTACTGAGCTGCAGCTAAGTTTTCCCAATTTTTTTTAATCTGGTGTGAATCATCATGATACAAGTCACTCTTTCCCAATATTCCAGTGATTTCCAGTCATCCATGCTCTCTAGCTCTCACACCCACCAGTAGTCCACAGAATCAGCTATCCATTGCACTTTACTACTGTTAAGTCCTTCAAATGGTTCTGAAATGACCGAAGATGAAATTATTATAAAATTTATCCTGAACACCCTGTATATACATACAAACATATATATATGCATGTACATATATGTATACAGTACAATATATATGTATACACGTGTGTAAAGATTGACAAATACGGAGGTGAGGCATAATTGATATTTATACACCCATTGCAGTAATTAACTGTTTGGTGTGGTTTGATTCTAAAATTCCATCTAAAGGGCAAGGTAGATGGAGGAGCAATATGGCCTGTGTTAAATCCCTATCTTGGATCACCTTTACCATATTTCTTGAGGTTATTTGTAGGGAGCAATCCAGTCTCTCTTTCTAGATACTTAGCAGCATGGATAAGGTTACCTCAGTTTTCCTGATAGTATACCACAAACCAGTAAGGTGTAGGGATGTGGTGAACTCTGGGAGCACATTGCTCAACATCAACAAAGAGGTTGGAATAATAATCATTCTCTCTGTCAACTACATTGTTTGATTGAATGATATCAGCAATTAGGCTGTCGTCTATAAGGTGTAGGGAATCTATTGCCTTGTATGCAGTTTTGGCAGCATTATCAGATGTAAATGTTGCATAGAATTTATTAGAAAGACAGTTACCATTGTATTTGAGAAAGATAGGGAGAATTGTTGCTAAAGGCTTGAGAGCAGAGTGGATAGCATAGTGTGGTAAGGATGTGTAGATGTTGATTACTTGAAGGGTGCCAAGACAGGACTTAGCAGGTGACCTGCAGGGTCTTCCAGCATGAAACAGTGGCAGGGGGAGTACGAGCTCCATCCTGCACATATGCAGCATCACCATTTTGACCAGAGTGACATCTCAAGGGCTTGGTCAACTGCCTATTGAAGACCAGAGGATTTTTAAAGTGTATCCATGGAGGTATTTTGTGATATACAGTAACTGGCTCCAGGAGCCAAGGGCAGCCGTATACTGGAACTACAAGGGGAGCAAGAACTGGTCATCATAAATGGGGTACCTCATCCCCCATGGGAGCTACTTATTTTTAAAAGTGGTTCCTTATGATTCGAAAATTTGTTCGTAAGATAGCTAATACCTCTCTCCACAACTAATCCCAATCCATACAGCAAAGGATGACCTCATCAGGTGGCCCATATGGGCAACCTAGCTCCCTCAACTGCGACCTTGCTAGCATGGGTGGCCCTCTCCCTGTAAGGAAGAGCTGGGACTGAAGCCCCCTATAGTCTTTCTTGCAAGGTCATTGGGATGTGCACCCCCCCCCACACACACACACACCACAACAACAAGGTGTTTCCCATTGCAGGAGAACAACTAGGCAAATGCAAGACTAATGAAAAGGTGTTGGATAGGTGTATGCTTTGACTGCCACCTCCCTAACAGGAGGAAAGGTCCTATTGGTATGTACTTACAACTTGTACACTGGTTGAAAAGTGGCTCATGTTGGAATTGATCTTGTAACTGTGTTTACATTGCAGTAAAACAGTATGAATGGGCTGGAGCATACACTATTATAATGACCAGTTTACAATTTTCAGTTTCCACTCTGTATTTACCTAGTTGTAATATACGGGAGGGGAGCTATGCTTGTGGTGACCCGTCTTTGTATCTCTCCGCATCAAATTTTATCTTAAAATCTTGTATAGTGTTAGCACATACTGTTTTCTTGTCTAATTTGTTGCATGTATTTATCACTCTGTGTGGGAAACTGTTCTTTTTCAAGTTTTTTCTATAACTATCCTTTTTCAATTTTTTTCCGTGTCCTCTTGTTTTACCGTTTTCCCATACTAATAGGTCGTTCCTGTCTAAAACTTCCATTACTTTCATTATTCTGTAGATAGCAAATCTCCTCTTTCTCTTCTTTGTTCCAGAGTTGGTAGGTTCAATTTGGATAGTCTTTGCTCATATGTTAGTTCGGCGAGTGTCGGTGCTAGTTTGGTTGTCGCTCTTTGTAATCTTTCTAGTTTCGTAATATTCTTTTTGGTACTGGGTGTCCAAAGTGATGCTGTGTACTCAAGTTTTGGTCTTATTAGTGTAGTTAGTATTTTCCTTATCATTTCTTCGTCCATATAAGTAAATGCCACTTTGATTGCTCTCAATAAGTTATAGGTTTCTCCAAAAATCTTCTTTATATGCTTATCTGGTTTCATGTCCTTTCCAATCATCACTCCAAGATCTTTTTCATAGTTTTTTTTTTTCTTCCCCAATTCTGTAATCTTTTGATATTCTGTTTCTACTCTTTCCAAATTCCATTATACTGCATTTCTTAATATTGAATTTTACTTCCCACTTGTGAGTCCAATTCCATATTGTGTCCAGATCTTGTTGCAATGAGTTGCAGTCCTCTTCCATTTTTACCTTCTTAAGTAATTTTGCATCATCTGCAAAAAAAATTATATAGCACTCCACGCCTTCATTCATGTCATTAATGTATACAGCGAACATGATCGGGGCCAGTATTGATCCTTGCGGGACACCGCTTTTTACTTCTTCCCAGTTGGAGAATTTTTCTCTAATTACAACTCTCATTTTCCTCCCAATCAGGAAGTCTTTCATCCATTCCAATAATTTTCCTCTGATGCCACCTTTTGACTCTATCTTATTTATTAGTTTCCTATGAGGTACCTTATCGAATGCCTTTTGCAGGTCCGGGAAAGCACAGTCTGCCCATCCATCTCTTTCTTGTATTATGTCTACTAATCTTAAGTAAAAGCAGATCAGATTTGTTGTACAGGATCTCCCTTGTCTAAATCCAAATTGATTTGGGTTCAGTATAGATTTTTCTTCCAGGTATTTAACCCATCTGTTTTTGATCACTCTTTCACAAATTTTTGCTATTGTACTTGTTAGTGAGACTGGTCTGTAGTTAGATGGATCTTCCTTATCACCTCCCTTATAAATTGGTACAATGTTTGCATTTTTCCAGTCCAATGGTACTTTTCCTTCTTTAAGTGAGGATTTAATTATATCATATATTTTGTCAGTTAATTCTTCCATGCATTCTTTCAGTATCCAGTTTGCTATTCCGTTGATATGATGTGTGTGTGTATATATGACCTAATAAATAATCAGTGACCAATAGTAATAACAGTTGAGTGGGGATTGGTGGCAAGTAGTGTGGTTACATAGATTGGCACTTCCTTGAAGCCCGGCATGCAAAGCAGTATTTTGCCATGGAAGCTGCATGTCGCTGGGGCACTTGAAATGGAGTGAGGTGTGTGTCACTAACCACCAACTAACTGCGGTTAGTATTGGTCACTGAATATCTATTTGGTCGTAGCAGTATCATATCTATACACACACATATCAACTTCATCAATTGTATTGGAAATCCCAAAAATGGTTAATTGGTCATTATAATGGCGGGGGCTCCAACACATTCATATTTTCCACTACAGTGTAAACAAACACACAGTTGCCAGATCAAGTCTCTGATTGACACAAGCCACTGTCCAACCAGTGTACTGGATATACGTGCCAATGATAGTACATCTGTCTGTACTGTTATTATGTTTTTGTACAAAGTGTTCATATGGGAAGTGTCCATTTGAGTAGTAATGTGGGACAAGCTTTAATTAGAGCAAAGCTCATACAACATCCAATTTGCCATTAATTAGTGTTAATAGGCAGGGACACCTAAACTGAAATAGTATTAATATCAAACAAATGTTCCACAAATAGAATTGGGATTTTTTTTTTCTTTCCTTCCCCATTATTATCACATGAGTGTCACAACTAGAAAGGAAGAAATCACAGGCTTCCTTAAAGTTAACCAGGTTTGTGTATCTAATTTCTCCATGTTTAAATGACCTGTAGATTGAAAATGTTTTATACAAACAGGTATTTTACTGAATGTGACGAGAAAAGATATTGATGATACCTCTACAGTTTCCTAGATATATTTTATTTATTACATGTTGTTAAGAATGATAACACAGATACACCACTTACCAGTGAATCTTAAATGATGTGACTTGCATCTCTTATTTGAGACAAATGAACTGAATAAACCTTCCTTGAGTTGGTCATGTTTAGATTCAGGTATTATGAGCCCAAACATGGTTTGTTATGGAGTTATATCAAAATATGACTGTTGTCACCAACTGGGCCATTGCTCACTTCCAAATAGCATAACATGATGAGAAAAGTTATAGCAAAATTTGAATAGTTCTGGTGGAATGAGTACACATGTAGCTATAGGATGATTTTCTCCTCATTTCTAATGAAAAAGTAGAATGGAATATAATATCACCATATCTTCCTATTTTATGTTAGGTCATGGCACGTGCAAAGGGTCTGCTTAGGAACAAACTTGGGTATGAAATTGTTTGTGTATAAAACATCCACTATCCTGTCAGAGTATATTGCACACTTTCAGAGTTAGATGTTATTATAATTTCATTTTTTTCAGGATGAGGGTAAATATCACCACTTAGGAAGAGCTATCTGTAAATTCCATACTTGTTATACAATGAAAAGGACCTAGTGTGACATCTGTGGCACAATTATATCACTAGTCATCTTAGATATCACATGATGACCCACACTGGAGGGAAGCCTTTCCAGTGTGACCTGTGCAGTTGTGCCTTCTCACAAAAGGGTTCTCTCACAAAGCATATGATGAGCCACACAGGAGAGAAGCCTGTCCAATGTGACCTGTGCAATGTAGCTTTCTCACAAAAGAATCAATTTTTCATATGATAACCCACACTGGAGAAAAGCCATTCCAGTGTGACTTATGTGATAAAGCTTTCACACAAAACTCACCTTAAAAATCACTTGACGGCCCACAGAGAAGAGCAGCCTTTCCAGTGTGACCTGTGTGATTCTGCTTTCTCAAAAAGGAATGCTCTCACAAAGCATACAAGGAAGCACATGATAGAGAAGCCTTTCCAGTGTGACCTGTGTTTCTGCTTTCTCATGAAAGGGTTCTCTTACTAAGCATATGAGGATCCATACACAAGAGAAGCCTTTCCAGTGTGGCCTGAGCAATCAAGATTTCCCATGAAAGAATGACCTCAAAGATCATGTGGTGATCCACACAGGAGAGAAACCTTTCCAATGTTACCTGTGTAATTCCGCTTTCTCACAAGAGGGTCATCTCAAGCAACATATGAGAACCCACACAGGAGAGAAGCCTTTCCAGTGTGGCCTCTGTGATAAATCTTTCTCACGAAATAATCATCTCAAAGATCACATAATGATCCATGCAGGAGGGAAACTTTTCCAGCGTGACCTTTGCAATTCTGCTTTTTTACAAAAGGATTATCTCACAAGGCATATGAGGACCCACACAGTAGAGAAGTCTTTCCAGTGTGGCCTATGTGATAAAGCTTTCTCACAAAAGAGTTATCTCACACGGCATATAAAGACCCACACAGGAGAGAAGCCTTTCCAGTGTGACCTGTGTGGTTCTGCTTTCTTACAAAAGGGTACTCTCACACAGCATATGAGGACCCACACAGGAGAGAAGCCTTTCCAGTGTGATATATGTGAATCTGCTTTCTCACAAAGGAGCCATCTCACAAAGCATATGAGGACCCACACAGGAGAGAAACCTTTCCAGTGTGACATGTGTGGTTCTGCTTTCTCACAAAAGGGTGCTCTCAAAGAGCATGTGAGGACCCACACAGGAGAAAAGCCTTTCCAGTGTGGCCTGTGTGATAAAGCTTTCTTACAAAAGAAATGTCTCACACAGCATATGATGACCCACACAGGAGACAAACCTTTCCAGTGTGACCTGTGTGGTTCTTCTTTCTCACAAAAGAGTGCTCTCACATTGCATATGAGGACCCATGCAGGAGACAAGCCTTTCCAGTGTACCCTTTGTGATTTTTGCTTCTCACAAAAGGGTCATCTCACACGGCATATGAGGACCCACACAGGAGACAAGCCTTTCCAGTGTGACCTGTGTGGTTCTGCTTTCTCACGAAAGGGTACTCTCGCACGGCATATGAGGACCCACACAGGAGAGAAGTCTTTCCAGTGTGGCCTGTGTGATAAAGCTTTCTCACATAAGAGTCATCTCACACAGCATATGAAGACCCACACAGGAGACAAGCCTTTCCAGTGTGACCTGTGTGGTTCTTTCTCACAAAAGGGTGCTGTCACACAGCATATGAGGACCCACACAGGAGAGAAGTCTTTCCAGTGCGACATGTGTGATAAAGCTTTCTCACAAAAGGGTACTCTTACACGGCATATGAGGACCCACATAGGAGACAAGCCTTTCCAGTGTGACCTGTGTGGTTCTGCTTTCTCACAAAAGGGTACTCTCACAGAGCATATGAGGACCCACACAGGAGAGAAGTCTTTCCAGTGTGGTCTGTGTCATAAAGCTTTCTCACAAAAGGGTAGTCTCACACAGCATATGATGACCCACACTGGAGAAATGCCTGTCGAGCAGCATGACCTGTAACATGGAGCCTTCTCACCAAAGGGAGATTTGAAATAGCATGTAATGTCTTATGTGGAAAGAAGCCTTTCCACCACAACCTGTGCAATGTAGCTCTCTCATGAAGGAGTAATATCAAATGGAATATGATGAACACAGGAGAGATGCCTGTCTACTGCTACTTGTATGATGCAGTTTTCTTGTAAGATGTTTTCAAAAGTCACATGATAACCCACACGAAATAGAAACTTTTCTAACATGATATTGCATTGCACATTTCCCATGAAAGATTGGAGTTTTGTGGGGAGATGTTCATTAGATTCAAACCTAGACCCATGGGATTCAAGGTAGAAATGAATGTGACATACTTCTTGAAAAAAAAAAAAGTTTTATACCTGCCCACAAAGTTCTGTATGAAATTGTTATGATTTATTTAATGATGCTGTGGTGAACTTATACTAGTGAATTAGTTGTAGTGAATGCTTTATAGGACCAGAATATCTAAAATCTGTTCATCATTTCAACCTATATGTGTTGGAAATGGTCTAGTTTAAGTTTGAACTAATATGATATAGAAACAGTGGACTCCTTGATTTGTATAAAACAAATGAAATAGGTAAATAAATGATTGTGGTATTAATCAGTATTGTGAAACCACAATAAATAAGACAAAACTGAAATACAATTGTGTTACATTGACTAAATGTATGTCTTACAGGCCACACTGACCTTGTCCCGTGTTGTTTCAATCCAACCATGACATGAGACACACAAGTGAATTTAACTAATTGTAGTGTAAAGGAAGGAAGCAAGAGTCGTTAGATAACATCACCAATTCCAGCTTATCATACCAAACCTCAAATTCATATACAATTCCAACTTGGTGTATATTTTTGACTTGCAATGATCACATTTTGATTTGAATTCATGTTTTCTTCCGGCTTGGGCTATATCACCTAAACTATTCCAAGTATTGATGCATCTACATGGAAAACTATTTCTTCACATCCCTTAGACATGTAGTCTTTCATAATTTGTTCTCATGACCTCTTTAAGCCCTCCTAACCTTAAGAGATCTCTTCTGTCAGTGTAACCTATCCTATTTAGTGACATGAATACTGTAATCATATCACCACTTTCTCTTCAAATTTTCAAAGTTGACAGAGGCAGTGCTTTTAATCTTTCCTCATATGAGATGTCTAGTATTGAAAGGGGAAAATGCCATATCCCTTGGTATGAAATATGGTTCTTAGAATGTTTGATGTTAGGAGACAAAATGGGTTATGCATGATACCAGCATTTTTCCCTTTCTCTTCTAGACGCCTAATATGGTTTATCTGGCAGGCTGGAGACCAGTGTATTTTCACCTAGTTGTATTTACCTACTTGTATTATATGGGAAGGGAGCTATGCTCATAGTGACCCTTCTTTGTATCAATCAGCATCAAGTTTGTTCTTAAATTCTTGAATAGTATTTGCACACATTGTTGCCTTATCTAATTTATTCCAGGTATCCACTGCTGTGTGGGAAGCTATTCTTTTTCAGATCTCTTCTCTAATTATCCTTTTTTAGTTTCTTTTCATGTCCTCTTGTTTTTCTATTGCCCCACTTTTATAGATCATCTCTATCTAAGATTTCCATTCCTTTAATGATTCTATAGTTGGTAAATCTCATCTTTCTCTTCTTTGTTCCAGAGTTGGTAGTTCCAATTTGGACAATCTTTGTTCATATGTCAATTTGGAGAGTGTTGGTGCCATCTTTGTTGTTGCTCTCTGTATTCTTTCTAATTCTTTATATTGTTTTTAGTTCTGGGTGTCCATAGTGTTGCAGCATACTCAAATTTTGGTCTTACCAGTGTAACTAATATTTTCTTGACCATTTCTTCATCCAAATAGTCAAATGCCACATTCATCGACCTTAGTGGGTTGAAGGTTTCTCTAACTATTTTGTTGATATGTTTGTCTGGTGACATGTTTTGCCTGATTATTACTCCAAGGTCCTTTTCTGAGCTCACTTTTTGACTTGTTCTTCACCAATTTTATAATTCCTTGATATTATATTTTTACTTTTTCCAAACTCCATTACACAACATTTCTTGATATTGAAGTTAGGTTCCTACTTTTGACTTAAGTTTTCATGGCCACTTTATCCAATGGGGCAAAGATAGTTCAAGGAATTGATGATGTCTGGTTCTTTGCTTAGTAGCAGATCTGACCTTGTGGGGATGTCAGTTCCTCTTATCCAGGTCACTTCCTTTATTCATTGTGTTCTCCATTGTATTACTAATTTTGTCAAGTGAAAATGTGAGCACTGAAGAAAGGGACTCTTCTTTCTATAGAGTAGTGTATGAAAAGAGATTGTGACTTGCCATTATAATGAAGACACAAATGAAAACAGGACGTGTGGTAGGGGTCAAAATAGCTACTTATGTTAACAAGTTTGGATAGTTTATTCTCTCAACTTCCCACAGAAAATCACCAGTTGCAAAGGAAATCTGTCACATTGTGTTCAGTATGAATAAAAGCAGGTGAGAGAAAATGCATTGGGGAACACTGAGCACAGTAGTTTGTCACAGTGAAGAAGAGACTAATGTAGGGCATGGTGACTTGAATATTTTTGAGTAATCACTTGCTTTCATAGCCAAAATTACAGCTTTTCCTTGACTTTATTATTGGTCACCATATAATAATTGTGACCATTTTTCCTAGCCAAAATGGTGACTTTTTCTGTGACTTTATTACCTGACACCCATAATATAGCCTAATCTGGATCTATATAACAACTTAAATCTATGTATAATGATTGAATCATAAGGACAAATCCCAGGTTTATCTAAGAAAAAAAAAATGCACATAAAGACTTTGTTAGTATGATGTTTCACTTGTTACAGCAACATATAGTACCAGCAGAAAGAGTTAAAACCAGAAAATGTTCCTGTCCAATTGGTACATGATAAAGCTGTAACAAGCAAAATGTCATAATAAATGGTCTGTCCTCACATGGTGTTCCTTTAGATAGACTTTTTGACAACTGTCAATTGTATAGAAATCCCAAATTGAAACTTACATGAATGTATAAGTGTACACATGAACCAAATGTACACATTGGGAGTTTTCATCAAGGTTGCCTCAGTGTAGGTTGTTAAGGGAGAATCCCCAGTGGAGCTACTTTATGAGGACTTCCCAATCATGGGGGCTCTTAGCCCTTTTTTTCAGTGGAGCTTTCGTGATGGGGTTTGGCCAGCCAGAGAGTTAACAGGGCTTCCCAGTTGTGGGAGATTTAACATTGTTACCCATTGAAGTTTTGTTCAGGCTTCTAAAGTAGGAACTCCCTTACGGGAACCTCCTTGTCATGGTGGGGATTTGTTATATAGACTTCAAGCCAGACTGTGCACTTCAATAGGCCCATAAATATTGCTCCATGTGCCTGTTAAATTGAATCCCTACTCACCATACCTAGATCTACAAGGGGGGACATTTTTTTTCAAGTGAGGTGTACCATGTTTGGTGTAATACATTTCCAAACCCCACCTAAGCCCAATGCTATGACTTTAGTTAGTTTAATCAGAAACTAAACTGGTATGAGACACGGTGTGGTCGATAGTTGTTGACTGATGATTTGGTGATATCTTGATTTGAAATGCATATACATTTTTTCTGTGTATCTTTATTCGTTTTGTCGGGAAAATCGAATGGACCGGCAGGTTAGTCCAAAGATAAGCCCTCCAAAGTGAATATTAATTTTTGTCATACTACCCATTAAGCTTAAGGATTTTATGTACAAATATAGAACAAATTATCATATTCAATTCCTCTTACAACCCAGTATTGTATATTTGAAAATCATGTTCATAAAAAGGATAAAAATATTAAAATTGTTATTGAACCTTCATCACCAGTGGATTGCCACAAAGCTCGGTATACTGCCCTCTACTTTTTCTCATTCTTATAGCAGACATCAATGAACAAGTGAAACTTTGGTTGTGGTTTCTCTTGCTGATGATACTCATACATTTAGGACAGTATCAACTAAAGTGGAGGCTGGACAGTTACAAGAGAACCTCTTAATACTGTATTCATAGGCAGAGTACATTGGTCTTATATTAACAGCTGATGGGTTAAGACCAGACCCCAAGAAGGTAAAATCCATTAAGGAGTTTTCAGCCCCTCGAGATAAGCAAGAACTACTAAGATTTCTGGGAATGATTAATTACTTAGGAAAGTTTATTCCAAATATCAATGAACCTCTGAGAGGTTTGCTGGAGAAGGGAAGAGATTTCAATTGGGAAGGAGCTCAAGAGAGACGTTTTCAAAAACTTAAAACATGGTCAGTGAAGCACCAGTTTTGAGATATGATATTTGTAAGCCACTTTGATCATTGATGCATTGAGATATACTGTATTGGCATGTGTTTTACAAGAAGATCACCCTATTGCCCATGCTGCCATGTCCCTAACCAAGACTTAGAGAAATTGTTTCCAAAATAGAGAAACAACTCCTAGCTATAGATTTGGGAGCAGAAAAATTTCATTCTTATCTGTATGTCAGAAGTAAGGTACTGTAATTGAAGACACTGACCCTTAGAGAGTATTTTTAAGAAATCCCTGTCTTCAGTCCCTCTGAGGTTACAGAAAATGCTTCTAAGACTTCAGAAATATTCACTGCAAGTACAATATAAGGCCAAAATATGTACTGTATATAGCTGATGCTCTGAGTAGAGTTAGCTGGGCTGAGGATATGCAAATTGAAGATTTAGAGGTTCAAATAAATTTTGTAACAAATGAACAGCTAGATGCTGCAGGTAATTTAGTTTCTGAAAGACACTACTAAGTGTATTTCATACACTTAGAATATTTATTTTAGAAGGATGGCCTGATTATAAAAGAGACATTCGATGATCCCAGAAGTAAGGAATGCTCGCACGTCGGTCATATATAATGAAAGCAGCTGAACTTGCATAACGCCGCAATAATACACATATATTGTCCTCATTTCAGATGGGGAGGGGGTTAATGGTAGGGCTAGCGCTGATGGCTGACAAATTTTAGACCTAACCATTAAAAATTCCATTTAATAAAACTATTTTAATGCGTGTTTTAAATTTTCAATTTGCTCATTTCAGTTGGGGGGACTAATGGGGGGCTAACCAAGTCCCCCCTTTGCGCCGCCGCTGGTTGCATTGTCCTTTTCAATACAATATAACCTAAGATTCTTGACGGGAAAGATGTAATAATATGAGAATTATGTTTCTTACTCTGATTTGATAAATGACAGTGTTACTGTGGTGTTAAAGATTTAATATGGCACAGATAGGGACGCGCGGTTGGCACCCCTGGGTGGGGGTGGGGGGTTGTGAAAAAGCGCGAGCAGTGGTGACCCTGGGAGGTGGGGGGGGGGACGCCCGCGGGTCTGTGCGCCTGGGCAAGTGTAGTGAGGGCCACGGATGTGTGCATGTCTGTGTGAGTGGGATGAAAGGGGGACGCGGCTTGGCTGTCTTACAAGTTAGGCGGTGGGAAAAATAGCATAGGGACTGTGTGGTGTGAATCCAAGGAGGGTTAAAGACTGAAGCAGAAGCAACTGCAGGAGCGGGATTTCTACAAAAATAGAGTAAATAAATCACCATTTTAGTTTACAAGCTATTTAGGCACCAAGATGGGCGAGACGACGAGATCCAGGGAGCTATTCAAGATGAACAATATCACCTTAATGCCGTTTGATGGAAATGGAAACGTAGCCAGGTGGCTTTAAAAGGCGGAGTTGGTAGCGAAGCTAACGGGAGTGACGGACGTGGCCAGCTATATTGCCCTTCATCTAGAGAAGGACGTGTTAGCCATCTATCTGAAAATGGCTGCCGATTATCAATTGGATGCGGGGAAGGTTAAGAAAATATTGAAAGAGGCTTTCGGTGAGAGTCCGTTTGATGCGTTTGGTCAGCTGCAAAGAATAGGCTGGGCAGGCGAGTAGGTTGATGTGTTCGCCAACGAAATTAGAAGGTTAGCTGGCCTCTTGACGTTCGAGGGCGAAGGCTTGGAGAAACTAGTGAGGATGGTGTTTGTGAATGGTTTTCCAGGTCGCATATCCGCTGGACTAGAGGAAATAAACAGTGCGGTGACGGCGAATATGGACGAATTGATAGCCCACGCCAGGCTCCTGACGTGGATCTCCGGCTGGGGGGAAGACGCCCGAAGGTGCTAATAGATACCGGCTGTTCAACCACCACTGTGATGACCGACGTGGTTCAAGAGTTCAGACAGGGAGATGTGGACTCTGATGACAGTCGACGGAAGAGACAAAGTGTGAAGGTGACCAGGAAATTGAAATGATGGTCGAGAGCAGTCAGATACTACTAAGAGTGCTCGTCATTAGAACAGTTAGAATGGGAATTGACGTGGTGCTGGGAATAGATGCAATTACTCAGCTTGGAGAAGTCACGTTTATCGCCGGACAAGTGAGGATTGGAGCGATACGCGACTCGAGCACGGGAGAATGGACGAGGACCCGGCTGAGGCCGGAAGTGGACGTAGAAATGGCAATGAGGGCTGTGGAGGGCAGTACCACCGCAAAATTTAACCCTGTCGAGAGAGCGGTGCCTTGCACGACTGAGGACGAAGACTTCCTGGTGAAATTTGATGGCCAGAAGTGTAGAGTGGTATCTGAAAGAAGGCTCACCTCTTTTGAAGAACAAAGTCGACTGCTACAAGCAGACTCTCAGAGAGGGGGTGAGGGACGACTTTGACCCCGAAGTAGAGCGGTGGATTGATGGTGGGATTTTGAGTCCTTGGGAGGAGCCGGTGGAGGGTGGAATCTTGCCCTTGATGGCGGGCAGTGGTACAGCCAACCGAGAACTAAACCAGTTCGTGAGGTGTCATACTGGCGATGATTTTGTAGACTTGTGTAATGAGATCCTACGCAGATGGCGCCAAATGAGGGGAGCGTCCACGATTGTAGACCTGCGGGCGGCTTACCTACAAATTCACGTGGCGAAGAAGCTATGGAAGTACTAACTAGTAAGATATAAAGGTAAAACGTATTGCTTACCATACTGGGGTTTGGGTTGTGTCCACCCCCGAGGATCCTGAAGACCGTACTGGAGAAGACTGAAACGATGAAGAAGGGCACGGACTCGTACCTCGATGACATACTAGTGTGGATGGTAGCGTGGTATCAGCGACGGACGTAGTGGAACATTTGGCTCGGTAGGTACGGATTAGTAGCGAAGGAGCCGGGACCGGTGGAAGGGAGAGCGGTGTTGGGACTGCAACTGGAGAGAGACGGGACTGGAAACCTGCTGTTCAGGAAAAGCAACGAGATCCCGAAGGTTACGGACAAATGAGCAAACGAGAGCTCTTCTTCCTGTGTGGCAAATTGGTGGGTCACTACCCGATCGCCGGTTGGCTCAGTGTAGCGTGCAGCTATATTAAGAGGCGGTCAGGGTCGAAGGATTGGGGAGAGAAGGTTGATGAGGCCACGCTAACGATGATACGTGACGTCGTACAGCGGATGAAACATGATGATCCAGTGAGAGGACAGTGGAGCGCACCACAACAGGGCCCAGGCGTAGTGTGGTACGATGGAGCTAGTAGCATGGGTGTAGGACAGTTGCTCACCGGATAGTTGCTCACCGTACAATTGCTCACCGGAGAAGTGACAAATAGGACATTTGCTCACCAAATGATTATTTTTTACTTTTCTTGAACTTAATAACAAACAATATACAGGATTTTTTTTAGTTATATTGAAGTTTATTACAGCAATAAGGACACTACATCGAGACTTAGTATTTTACTGTTGGCTGGTAAATTATGGCTTATGATTTTACTTATGAACTCTTCCGAGTGCTTGATGTGAGACATTGAAAAACATCCTACAAACGGCGACAATATTTTCGTGAGCCATTTTGAGGTCTTGTTAAGCAGGAGTTCCTACTTGATATTATTGGTCTAAAAGGGATGTCCTCTTTATGAATTTTTGGGAGACCGTAAAAGTTTGGTTGCTGTGGATTAATAACTTTCAGCTTTTTAAAAATTTCTTTACCTACAATATCACGAGCACGTCTGTTAAAATCAGAGGTCGTGTTCTTTGGTGGATTCTTTGTCAGTTGTTCGTATGTATCTCTGTCATTTAACCCATTCAACTCCGATGACAAGATGTCTTGTCATTTGGTCAAATAAACCAAAAAATCATAAAACACCAAAATGTTTGATCAAACACCAGAAGAATATGACGTCAACCCTCGCTTCGCTGCGAGCGAAGCGAGGATTGACGTCATATTTTTCTGGTGTTTGATCAAACATTTTGGTGTTTTATGATTTTTTGGTTTATTTGACCAAATGACAAGACATCTTGTCATCGGAGTTGAATGGGTTAATAAGTCGAAGATTTTACTTTCATAGTCTGAATTGACTCCTAACCCTAACACTTCTAGTTCATGAGCTAGAAGTGTTAGGGTAAGGAGTCACTGAAACCAACTAAAACATTGCATTAGATTATATTGTAGAGTTTGATAAGTTCTTGGCCTCTAACAATTATGATAAAGATTTACTTTATCTGTGCCAGGGGTATGCTGTAAGAAGTCAGTGTCTTCCTGACTTTCTAAATGCAGTTGGCCACACCATTAGACTGGACTTGTAAACCACAAAGGACAATGAACCCACTTCAGTAATGCACCAGTTGTAAAACTGTAGTCACTATATATTGATGGAAGAAATTGGTATTGAATTTTATGATTAATTAAAAACTTATATATGAAAGTTTGTATATTGTTTGTGTATTATTGCTGTAATAAATTTCAATATAACAAAAGAATCCTGTATTATTGCTGTTATAAGCTTCAATATAACTAAAACATTCTGTATATTATGTTATTAAGTTTGTATATTGTTTGTATATTATTGCTGTAATAAACTTTAATATAACTAAAAGCATCCTACATACTATTTGTTATTAAGTTCAAGAAAAGTAAAAATAATCCATTGGTGAGCAAATGTCCTATTTATTACTTGTTCGGTGAGCAACTGTCTATACCCGAAGTAGCATAGCAACGGGCGTCGTCTTGGAGATAGGAGGCGTGGTAGACGAAGATGGAGCGTGTCAGCGAAAAAAAAAAAGGATAACTATCATCACATCAACGTATTGGACGCGGCTATAAAGGGAGTCAATTTTGCTTTGAAATGGGAGCTGCGTGAGATCGAAATCAGGACTGACTCAGCCACAGTAGTGGGGTTTGATGAACTCAGTGCTAACGGCTGAGAAGAGAGTACGCACGAAGGGAGCTGAAGAGGTCCTTGTGGAATGCCGTCTTGGGATCCTGAGGGAGTTAATAGACGAGTTTGGCTTGAGGATAAGGGTGAGGGATCGTAACGGAGGTGAATTCACGGAACAACGCCTCTGTCGAGGGAGTGCCGTGACATATTTTGGATCTTCGTCGTGTGGTGAATGACGAAGAAGATGAGGAAGAGAGTCACGACTTGGTGGTGAAAGAGGGGGCGGTGTCGCGGAGACCCCGCCGCGACAAGCGTCCTTTGAGATGGCTGCAGGACTATGAAGTGGGAGATGGAGGAGACGAAGAATGTGTTGATCTCGAGATCAAGGTGTGTGTGTGGGGGTGGGGGAATGTGGCACAGACTGGGACGCGCGGTTGGCACCTCCCAGGTGGGGGGTGGGGATCAAAAGGCACGAGGAGTTGGTGACCCCAGGAGAAGGTGGGGGGGGGGACCTACTCGCGGGTCAGTGCGCGTGGGCAGTGTAGTGAGGGCCACGGGTGTGTGCATGGAATGAAGGAGGGACGCGGTTTGGCTATGTTACAAGTTAGACGGCAGGAAAAAATGGCATAGGGGCCGTGTGGTGTGAAGCAAAATAACCACAGCAGAAGAGAAACTTGTAGACAGTAAGTACTTTCGTATATTACATCTAAAGACTAATTGAAAGAGATATAGAGTTGTGTTTAAGTGTATCAGGTAGCAACCGTAGGAGGGAGACAATACAAGGAGGGTGGGGTGGGGGGTTGACCTTACCTCCATCGACCTGACCAACACATATGGTAGGTCCTGGAGCTGCAGCGTCTACGTCGTGGGACCACCCCCCAACCCCAAGAGTTGGGGGCCAAACGGCAGCAACCACCCCTGGCCACCGGCTCTACGCAGGTGGCACCGATCCCCAAGAGGAGCTACGCCTACCTTGGGGAGTACCACAATCCTTTTTCCCAACATGCAATATTACGTTTTTTCTGCACCGAGGGGTGATTTTCCGGCGATCACCCCTCTTCTTCTACCTTTAGCTGGAGATGTAGAGAGCAATCCTGGGCCCACCACAAAATACACATGCCCAACATGCTCTAAACCCATTACTTCGAGCAGACAGACAAAGGGCTCAGTTCAGTGCAATATGTGCAAAAACTGGGCCCACCTCACTTGTACAACACTTGCTGACACAAACCAATACACAAACACTTGGACATGTTCTACCTGCCCTCCAGTAACCCCACTCCCACCTCCCCAACCACAGCCAGCACCCTCACCCACTCCCAATTTCCCTTTGCCCTTACCCCCGATTAGTACTCCCCTTCCTTTGTCCCCGATCTCTCCTTCCCCCCCCCCTCTGACCCAGATCCTACACCTTCCCCACTCCCACCCCAACCTCAACCCCAAACGGCAACATACAACACATACAAAACACACAACATCAACATATTACAACACAACATTGACGGTATTAACACGAAAAAAACATGAACTTGAACACTTTCTTAAACAACACAACATACACATTGCGATTTTACAAGAAACAAAACTAAGACACTCACACAAAACACCATCATTTCATAATTACACCACCATCAGACAAGACCGGACTGACGGCTATGGCGGTGGACTCATCACCCTGATCCACCACTCCATCTGTTTTGTGGACACAAGTGCCACAACCAAAATTCTCCTCCCTACCACAGATAACACAACAGAAATCCAAATCCATTCGAATCCGCACAGGCAACAATTCAACACTGACAATAGTTAACATGTACATTCCCCCCCAATCATCCCCCACAGTTCCAGACACCTTCAGGCCTCATTTTAGCCAACTAGCCTCAATCCCCAACCTGATCATGGGTGGAGACTTCAACGCCAAGTCGTCTGCCTGGTATGTCGACAACCCTGACACAGACAGAGGGCTTGATATACAGACTCAGTTTGACTCATTGACTATCATGAACAACACACATAATCATACACATATCCCACACCAAGCCCTCTACACTCCCTCCTCTCCTGATATCACCTTTTGCTCCCCCTGCCTAACCCCAACAACATCATGGAGAGTGGTCGGAACCCTTGGCTCTGACCACCTTCCAATCATCATCACCACCAAAACAAGATGCACCCCAGTTGGCCACAGACACACTTACACCAATTACAAGAGAGCTAACTGGGAAGCTTTTATTGAAGAGACAGAACAACATTTTGAAACACTTAATAGTACACCAATCACAAACATAAACAATGCTGTGCACACTTTTAATACAATCATACAAAATGCAGACAAGAGATACATCCCTAGAGGCAACAGAAAATCACACAACCCCAACTTCACACCAGAAATCCAAAGCCTCATCAGACAACGTGACACACTTAAACACGGTACCCCCACACCTATCCCTCAAAACATAGCAGACCAAATACAAACACTAAACACTGTGATTGCCAATAAAATACATGAACAAAAAAAACACAAAATTGGCAAAACTTTATCAATACACTTGATCACAAAACAAACACCAGCAAATTGTACAAAACACTCAACAGCATTACACTATCCAACAGTAACACTACACGCTCTCACGCAGCAATAATCACAACAACAGATAATCTACCCTCAAACAGACAACAAGCAAACGCACTCATACGTCATTTTGCACAGACAAGCCATCTCACTTCTCACCCTGACGACCGACGCACCATTCGACGTAAGAAAGACTTTCCCACAGACTCAGACTATATACCCTTCATAGACAGTCAGACAAAACTCATAATACATAGTCTCAAGCACTCATCTGTCTGTGGCCCTGATAACATAAGCAACATCCACCTAAAACACATTGGACCACAAGGTATACACGCACTCACAAACATTGCAAACTACAGCTATTCACACAACACTATACCCGACATCTGGAAGCATGGTAAAATAATCACCATTCCAAAACCTAACAAAGACCCAACAATCCCAACATCGCACCGCCCAATCACACTTCTCTGCACCCCCTCTAAAGTCATTGAACGCCTAATACTTCAACTTGTCACACCACATATTCCCCTTGCTGACTCACAACACGGTTTTAGGCCACTACACTCCACAAACACTCTCCTGACAAACCTCACACAAAGAATTTTAGATGGCATCAATTCAGATAGGCCCCACCAAAGAACACTTCTTATAACATTAGACATTAGTAAAGCTTTTGATGCTATCCCCTGCCACAACCTAACAAATAAAATATACAACACAGACATGCACAATAACACCAAAAGATGGCTGGCCAATTATCTGGCAGGTAGGAATGCTTACGTGTCATATAATGGCCAATCATCGCACATCAGAAACATTAAGAACGGAGTACCACAGGGCTCAGTTCTATCCCCCCACACTATTTAATCTATACATGCATGACTTACCCACGCCAGACACCTCAGAAATACAAATCTCTTCCTACGCAGACGACATAACTATCACATGCACACATCGTAACACAGACAAAGCAGCAGAAATAATCCAGCCATACCTTGACACACTCAACACATGGTTCATCACAAACAGACTCAAAATAGCTCCAACCAAATCTACAGCAACACTTCTCACCAACTGGACAAAAGAACACAAATACATACCTCATCTCTACATCAACAACACTCTAATACCACACACAAACAACCGAAAATTCTTGGTGTAACATACGATACATCCATGTCTTTCAAACAACACATCACAAACATAAAAAACAAATGCACACCCAGACTTAACGCACTTAAGTCAATCACTGGAACAACATTTGGACAAAACAAAGAAACTAATATAACAATATACAAACAATGCATACCCTCAGTGATGAATTATGCGAGTCCTGCATGGGCTCCTAATCTCAGTGAGACATACCACAACACCCTTCAAAACATACAAAACAAAGCCCTAAAAACAATTACAGGCTGCACAAATACAACACCTACAGACCATTTACACCATGAAAAAAAGTCCTCAAAGTCAAGGACCACCTCGACATGAGAGGCACACAAACACTTGCCGCAGCCACCACAAACACATTACACCCGCTACACTACATAGCAGAACACCCACACACACCAAGAAACATTAAAACAACACCCAAAGACCTTTATCACGCACAGATACTCTTTTCTCTTCCTCCACAACCACCAAATACCAGCCTCCGGAAACATATTCATAATCATATCACTCACCACTCCATTAACACACTGCTGCATGCCAGACCTCCTGATATCCACCCTTCTGAATCCTCTCTCCCACGAAAGGACAGAGTCCACTTGGCCAGACTGCGGTGCGGTCACCACCCAGCACTTCTAAGCTACCAGAAGAGGCTGGATGACCGCATTGTGAACAGCTGCCTAGGATGTAACACTTCACCCCATACCATACAACACATAATGGAAGACTGCATTATACACAATCATGCACGCAAACAACACAACATACGCTCTATAAAGGATTTGTGGGAAAACCCAGTTTCGGCTATGGCATTCCTTGGGGAGACGGGACTGCTCGGACAGATAGTCTAGGGACCAACAACAACAACAACACATATGGTTCAATCTGGCGGAAACATCTTGGTCACCATTTGGGTTACCAATTGACCAAATTTAAAATGCCCATAGGTCAAGTTTATATTTTCTATCAAAAATGCCTGATATTAAGCAAGGTTCTATTACATTTCTTTCATGTAGGTTCTTTCCTTTGGCTAAAATCTTTTTGTTAAAGCCATGTTAACTTTAAAGGAAGGCATATCTCTACACATAATTAAACTAACAAAAACACCTTAGTTATTATGGATAAAAGTGATTATGTTAACAAAGTAATTGGTCTATTATAAGATAAAAAAAAGACACTTATTATGAACTTGAAGATCCGTGTGACACGGTAAATAAGAATTTCCAAGCTTCAAGTGGCCCTTCGCTCCCAACCCACGACGACACTCGCAGGCTCCCACCCGGCCGGACCTTCTAGCCCTGTAGTATACATTTAATTCATGTA
Source organism: Oratosquilla oratoria (assembly GCF_046742065.1). Lineage (NCBI taxonomy): Eukaryota > Metazoa > Arthropoda > Malacostraca > Stomatopoda > Squillidae > Oratosquilla > Oratosquilla oratoria. The sequence continues at coordinate 65,544,242 of NC_134788.1, read as the reverse complement.
TGCGTTACATCTTGTGTGCCTTAGTTTCATTTCCTTGGCTTGTCCGGCGAACCTAACCACAACAAAAGCTCGAAGTTGAGAATAATATTTGACATTATTCATAAAATCATGTGTCACCCTTCACTGAAGTATTCCTGCTGTGATACTTATACCCTCTTTTTGTGCGTCCTACATACATCACTTCAGTTTTGTTTTTGTTCATTTTTAGACCATTTCTTTCTAGTCCCGTGTTCCGTCTCTATCGCGGTGGTTTTCAACCTGTGGTCCCGACATGGGCCCCTAAGGACTCAGTGTTGTACGATCGGGACCCCAAACTAAAAACTAGTGGTGTTTAGTGAATGACAACTGATTCTATTCAATGTTGAATTGGTATCCAGGAGGCTAGAGGACAGCAATATATAAGTGTGGGCTACATGGGAAAGTGTGTTGAGGACTTCTGCTCTGTCGTGTCAGCAAACACAACTCAATCATAGAATTATAGAAAAAACGTGTAGAGATAGGAAATCGATAGAAAATAGAAATGGAAGATAAAAATAAAACATAGATGTAGAATTAAAAATAGAAAACAGAAAATAGAAATGGTAAATAAGATAGTAATATAAACAAAAATAATAGAAGATACGAATATGAGATAGATATGAAAAATAGAAAATGCGAAACACAATCTAAAAACAATATATATATATATATATATATATATATATATATATATATATATATATATATATATATATATATATATATATATATATATATATATATATATATATATTAGATATAAAATATGGAACAGAAAAATAGAAATGTACAGAAAACTTTCCCCTCCACCTTTATGCCGTTTGTTTACATATGACGCCATGCCCCGTCAAGCATTGGGTTGCATTCGGTAATTTATTTAATTAAAGAACTTGTTTTCGTGGCTGTGATTTGTACAAGTGTACCTTCTTCTTGAATTCGTAAGTGCAATGATATGGGGGTAAGATTACTTAGTGCATTTGCTACTCTTCCATTCTCGTTCGCACTTTATTGGTATTCTGAACAAGGGTGGGTGTTTATCAGAATCATTTTGAAAATGTTTGCCAATCTCACAGCTGCAATTACCAATACCATTGGCTAGCTCTTATCATTCTAATGTATTCTGAACACCAGATATAGATACCGTAAACAAGTAGTAACGTCAGCAGCTATATATAAAAGAAAAAAATGATAAAACATCTTTACATTTACCAAGGGTTGGTACGAGCACAGAAATTTCAAGTTTGGTTTAACCCTTCAATTCTTGTTGCAGGTAAAAGATCTTTTCATTACAAACAAAATGCTTTTTTAGTTTCTTAGATTGCTTTATAAATAAGGGAGATACGGCATTTTGAAATTTTCTGGGATTTCCAAATTTTTGGCTTAAAGTAGGTACAGGCATAAAAAAAAAGAATAAATAAATAACCCGCAAAATTGTGTTGCATATGAAAGATAATTTCATTACAAATTAAGAACTTTTTAAAACTTTTAAATAACTTGAAAAATAAGAGATATTATTTCTATTTTTTCTTATCCCGAATTTTTTGCTAGATTTTACTGTAACAAGTGCAAGAATTGAAGGTGGTAATTTGTAAAGATTTTGGTAAAGAAATACACATAAACTCTAAGCCACTGGTCCAATTTTATTGAAATTTGGAATACTTGAGCATGTCAGAAACAATTTGGGACATCTCCATCATACCAAATTTGTCTTTTCATGGCAACTATTATGTTGTCAATTTAGAGTTAATCATCCATGAATCCAAACTGCTGGCTCAATTGACATGCAACTTGGCATGTGAAGGATTTATGGATCAACAAGTCATCTGAGCATGTCTAAAACAATGTAGGACCTTCCTTTTATACTATTCTTACTAATACCTATCATGTTGCCATGGTAACTTTTGTCAATTTAGAGATAATCATCCATAAATCCAAACAGCTGGCATATGAAGGTTTTATGGGTCAACAAATCATCTGAGCATGTCATGAACAATGTAGGACCTTCCTTTTATGCTATTCTTACTAACACTGATCATGTTGCCATGGCAACAATCAAGACTGCACATGTGAGTCCACAGGGAGCGTCACCATTGCAGTTGGAATTGTAAATATTGCTGCTGCAATTTTGAGCAACCTATTCAACTAGGTTCTCCTGAGTTTGACCTCGGTAGTGTTTGATGCATGCGCAGGTAGTTCAAAATATCTTGAATCTTCCTATTCTAGAAGTTTAGATTCAGTTCTTCAGAAATAGAAGGATTACTGCTAGATGGCATCTACTGGTAGGTAGATCAAACACCACCAGAGATGCCACCGTCGATGACGAGCACAATAGCGCGTCATTTTATGTGCATGCCATGCAAACGGCCAAATTTACATACCACGGGAAATTTTATTCATACAAATGTTCTGCAAGTGTATTTACTGCGATCGTAGTAAATTTCAAACAGTTACATCATCAGTTACATGTCGGTACATAAAAACATAAGATAAACATGGCAGCTTGCATTCAGCAGTAAATCGAAAATTGTTTTGTGTGTCAGTGTAAAAAAATTAGCTAAATAAATTCAGTGTATTAGCAACAGACCAAAATGAACGAAAACTACTAGTCTCGCGAATTATTCTAATACCAAAATAAAGGCAGCGTGTTACGGCAGAGCTGAGAAATCGGTGGTACTAATTAGTTTTTTTTTCTATCGGGTCGGATTATCGGATAATAACATCAACATCCATCCCGCCATCTTATCTATCACTGGTGGTATGGATCAAACTTCACTCTATTAAGTTTCTTACTGTTATGTTATTAGTGCAATAGACTTATAGTTGAATTATTTGAACTATTTTCTTTAAAATGTGTGATTTTCATGTAATTTGATCAAAGAGAAGTTATGTTTTTATCCTCCGTAATATTATGGACCACAGCTACGATTCGTCCTGCCCACTATCTATGATCACTGGTGGTATGGATCAAACTACACTATTAAGTTTGTTACTATTGTGTTATTAGTGTAATAAATTGCATATAGTTGAATTATTCAAACTATTTTCTTTAAAATGTGTGATTTTCATGTAATTTGACGGTATTCGTAGCTGTGATGGGTAATTTTGCAGAGGATAAAAACGTAATTCTTTGATCAAATTACATGGAAATCACACATCTTAAAGAAAATAGGTCAAATAATGCAACCATATGCTAAATTTTCATATAAAATTGTGCCTGTCAGTAAAAACCGTCATTGTTTACATTTGATCGGCGATTAGTCAGACCGCACGTTTCGGCCCGATTTCCTGGGACAAAATAGGCCCGATTTAATTCCATTCAAAATGCAACATCTCGAGAACTAGGACAGATGGATAATTCAAATTGCATTATACTCATAGCGACTTTTTGCATCCCATGAGAACTACTTCAGCTCAAATATAAGGAATTCCATTTTCATGTTGACCTAGCTACTACTGGCAAAACCTGACAATCCAAAACTTGTTTTCCAGCGGCAAATGCACAGCCGCATCATGAACAACAATCTTGAAGTCACTCATTTCTGGGAAAAGCAAGCTAAAAAACATGAGTATCACGTTAACCCATTAAACTCCGATGACAAAATGTCTTGTCATTTGGTCAAATAAAACAAAAAATCATAAAACACCAAAATGTTTGATCAAACACCAGAAAAATATGACGTCAATCCTCGCTTCGCTCGCAGCGAAGCGAGGACTGACGTCATATTTTTCTGGTGTTTGATCAAACATTTTGGTGTTTTATGATTTTTTGTTTTATTTGACCAAATGACAAGACATCTTGTCATCGGAGTTTAATGGGTTAAAAAGTTATTATATCGTTTTCCTTTAGATTTCCACTTGGAAAACTAAATTGCCATTGCAATGATCCAAATTTTTATGATGAAATTGGTGAAACTCTGTCAATTTTTGAAAATGCATCAAAACTTCTAGGACAGGAAGATATTTTGAATGACCCACATACAATTTGAATGCTAGCAGAGCTCAAACTGAGGAGAACCCATTCGAATGGGTTGCTAAGACTGGCAGTGGAAATGCTCCGTCCACGATGGTGGCACTGCCCATGGATGTGTGCATTGCTGCCAAGGGGTTAGATTAGGTTATGTCAGGTCTCACATCGGCAATTCTTACCTCTATCATTGGCTAGCATTTATCATTAAGTATTTTGGGCCACAATTATAAGTATTGCAAATTAATATTTATTTTGGCAGCAATTTTTAGAAAATTGAGACTGGCAAACATTTTTGTATGTTATAGAGATGTTCGCTGTTCTCACAGCTACAGTTCTTACCAATATCATTGGCTAGCTCTGGTCATCCTAAGTATTTTGAGCCCATATGTAAATACCTCAAATTAACATGGTCTGGAGTATGAAAATGAATAATTGATGAAGTTCACTCTGAATTCAGTGTGCACTGATGGTGATATTCATATGAGTAAAAACATAATATTCACTTACGTAATCTTGCATAGATCCTGGATGCAGGTGATATGACCTAAATGTCTAGATCACTTCCAGCTTGTGTAGGTCAGGCTTCTGATTTGTGTACTCTTATTTCCTCCCCCAATTGTCCTCTAGTATAGAAGTGTTCATATGGGAAGTGTCCATTTGAGTAGTAATGTGGGACAAGCACATATATCAACTTCATAAATGTATTGGAAATACCAAAAATGGTTAATTGGTCATTCTGATGGTGGGTGCTCTGACCCATTCATATTTTTCACTACAATGTAAGCAAAGACACAGTTGCCAGATCAAGTCTCTGATTGACACAAGCCACTGTCCATCCAACCAATGTACTGGATATAGGTGCCGATGATAGTACATCTGTCTGTACTGTTATAATGTTTTTGTATAAAGTGTTCATATGGGAAGTGTCCATTTGAGCAGAAATGTGGGACAAGCTCTAATTAGAGCAAAGCTCATAGAACATCCAACTTGACATTAATTAATGCTAATAGTCAGGGTCCCCTAAACTAAGAGAGTACTAATATCAAATGAAAATTACGCAAATAAAATTGGTTTTTTTTTTTTTTTTTTTTTTTTTTTTTTTTTTTTTTCCTAATCCATTATTATCAAACAAGTGTCACAACCAGAAAGGAAGAAATCATAGGCTTCCTTAAAGACGACTAGGTATGTGTGTATAATTCTTCTAAGTTGGATTTTACTGAATGTGATGAGAAAAGGTATGGGTAATACCTCTACAGTTTCCTTGATAGATTTTACTTATTACATTTTGTTAAGAATAATAACACAGGTACACCACTTGCCAGTGAATATTAAATGATGTGACTTGCATCACTTATTTGAGACAAATGAACTGAATAAACCTTCCTTGAGTTGGTCATGTTTAGATTCAGGTCTTATGAGCCTAAACACGGTTTGTTATGGAGTTATATTGAAATATGACTGTTGTGGCCAGCTGGGCCATTGCCCACTTCCAAATATATGACATGATGAAAAAGCTATAGCAAAATTTGAATTGTTCTGGTGGAGTTAGCACGCATGTAGCTTAATGATGATTTTCACCTCGTTTCTAATGAAAAAGTAGAATGGAACATGACATCACCATTTCTGTTAGTGTTCCTTCCTATTTTATGTTAGGCCATGGCATGTGCAAAGGGTCTGTTTAGGAACAAACTTGAGTATGAAATTGTTTATGTACATGACATCCACTATCTCATTTGAGTATATTGCACACTTTCAGAGTTAGATGTTATTATAAATATATATATATATATATTTTTTTTAGGATGAAGATAGATATCACCACTTCATTGGAAGAGCTATCTGTATATCACATGATGACCCACACTGTAGGGAAGCCTTTCCAGTGTGACCTGTGCAGTTGAGCCTTTTCGCAAAAGGGTTCTATCACAAACCATATGATGAGCCACACAGGAGAGAAGCCTGTCCAGTGTGACCTGTGCAATGTAGCTTTCTCACAAAAGAATCAATTTTTCATATGATAACCCACACTGGAGAAAAGCCATTCCAGTGTGACTTATGTGATAAAGCTTTCACGCAAAACTGTCACCTTAAAAATCACTTGATGGCCCACAGAGAAGACCAGCCTTTCCAGTGTGACCTGCATGATTTTGCTTTCTCAAAAAACAATGTTCTCTTAAAGCATTCAAGGAAGCATAGGATAGAGAAGCCTTTCCAGTGTGACCTGTGTTTCTGCTTTCTCATGAAAGGGTTCTCTCACTAAGCATATGAGGATCCACACACAAGAGAAGCCTTTCCAGTGTGGCCTGAGCAATCAAGATTTCCCATGAAAGAATGACCTCAAAGATCATGTGATGATCCACACAGGATAGAAACCTTTCTAATGTGACCTGTGTGATTCTGCTTTCTCACAAGAGGGTCATCTCAAGTGACATATGAGGACCCACACAGGAGAGAAGCCTTTCCAGTGTGGCCTCTGTGATAAATCTTTCTCACGAAATAATCACCTCAAAGATCACATGATGATCCATGCAGGAGGGAAACCTTTCCAGTGTGACCTTTGCAATTCTGCTTTTTTACAAAAGGATTATCTCACAAGGCATATGAGGACCCACACAGTAGAGAAGTCTTTCCATTGTGGCCTATGTGATAAAGCTTTTTCACAAAAAAGTGATCTCACACGTCATATAAAGATCCACACAGGAGACAAGCCTTTCCAGTGTGACCTGTGTGGTTCTGCTTTCTTACAAAAGAGTACTTTCACACAGCATATGAGGACCCACACAGGAGAGAAGCCTTTCCAGTGTGATATATGTGAATCTGCTTTCTCACAAAAGGGCAATCTCAAACAACATATGAGGGCCCACACAGGAGAAAAGTCTTTCCAATGTGATCTGTGTGGTTCTGCTTTCTCACAAAAGGGTCCTCTCACACGGCATATGAGAACCCACACAGGAGAGAAGCCTTTCCAGTGTGACTTGTGTGTTTCTGCTTTCTCTCGAAAGTGTTCACTCACATTGCATATGAAGACCCACACAGGAGAGAAGCCTTTCCAGTGTGAACTGTGTGTTTCTGCTTTCTCTCGAAAGTGTTCACTCACATTGCATATGAAGACCCACACAGGAGAGAAGCCTTTCCAGTGTGACCTTTGTGATTCTGCTTTTTCAGTAAAGTGTAATCTCACACAGCATATGGAGACCCACACAGGAGAGAAGACTTTCAAGTGTGACCTTTGTGATTCTGCTTTTTCACAAAAGGGTACTCTCACACAGCATATGAGGACCCACACAGGAGAGAAGCCTTTCCAGTGTGATATATGTGAATCTGCTTTCTCACGTAGGAGTAGTCTCAAACAACATATGAAGACCCACACAGGAGAGAAGTCTTTCCAGTGTTGCCTTTGTGATAAAGCTTTCTCACAAAAAAATGATCTCACAAAGCATATGAGGACCCACACAGGAGAGAAGCCTTTCCAGTGTGACCTGTGTGTTTCTGCTTTCTCACTAAAGTCTTCACTCACATTGCATATGAGGACCCACACAGGAGAGAAGCCTTTCAAGTGTGTCTTCTGTGATTCTGCTTATTCACAAAAGGGTACTCTCACAGAGCATATGAGGACCCACACAGGAGAGAAGCCTTTCCAGTGTGACCTATGTGTTTCTGCTTTCTCACGAAAGTCTTCACTCACATTGCATATGAGGACCCATACAGGAGAGAAGCCTTTCCAGTGTGACCTCTGTTATTCTGATTTCTTTCAAAAGGGTCATCTCAAAAAGCATATGAGGACCCACACATGAGAGAGAACATTCCTTTGGGACCTGTGCAATTCTGCTTTCTCACTTAAGGGTCATCTCAGAATGCATATGAGGAACCACATTTGACAGAAACCTTTCAAGTGTGACTTGTGCAATAAAGTTTTCTCACAAAAGAATCACCTCAAAGATCATGTGATGATCCACACAGGTGAGAAGCTATTTCTTTGTGACCTGTGTGATGCAGCTTTATTAAAAATATATATATATATCACTTCATGAACCACTCTGGAGAGAAACCTTTACAATGTGGCATGTGTGCTAAACTTTCCCCATGAAAGAATCGGCTCAAAGATCACATAATGATCCACTCAGGAGAAAGCCTTTTCAGTGTGACATTTGTGATTGTGCCTTCTCACAAAAGAGTCATCTCATACATATGATGACCCATATATGAAAAGTCTTTCCAGTGAGGCAAATGTGATACTGCTTTCTCACTGAAAGGTCATCGCACCCAGCATATGAGGACCCAGATAGGAGAGAAGACTTTCCACTGTGATTCTGCTTTCTCATATAAGGGTTTTCTCACAAATCATGTGAGGACCCACAAAGGAGAGAAACCTTTACAGTGTGGCCTGCATGATAAACCTTTCTCACTAAAGAATCGCTTCAAAGATCATGTGATGATCCACATAAGAGAGAAGATTTTGCAGTTTGACCTTTGTGATTCTGCTTTCTCTCAAAAGGGTTCTCTCACACAGCATACGAGGATCTACACTAGAGAGAAGTCTTTCTAGTGTGACCTTTGCAATTCTGCTTTCTCAATAAAGAGTAATCTCACAAAGCATACGAGGACCCACACTAGAGAAGCCTTTCCAGTATGACCTTTGTGATGGGGCTTTCTCACAAAAGGGCTATCTCAGAATGCATATGAAGACCCACACAGGAGAGAAGCCTTTCTAGTGTGACTTGTGCTTTTTTTTTCTCTCTCTCAAAGGCTCATCCAATATGAGGACCCACAATGGAGAGAAGCCATTCGTGTGTTATATAGCTTTCAAAAGTATTATCTCACAAAGCATATGAGGACCCACACAGGAGAGAAGCCTAACCTGTGTGGTGCAGCTTTCTCATGAAAGGGTTCTCTCACACAGCATATGAAGAGCTACAGTTGACCTGTGTGACCTGTGAATGCAACTTTCTCACAAAAGAATCACTTGAAATATCACGTGATCCCCTGCACAGGACAGTAGCCTTTCTTGTGTGACCTGTGTGATTCTGCTTCACACAAAAGAGGTCTCATTCATCATAAGGTGTCTAATAGTGCACACAGACATGGTTGTATTCTGTAATCTGTAGGTGTTTGTCAATTTACAAATGTAAAAAAACATTATTCAAATAACAATTGCATAGAACTGTCATTTGGATATGTTTATTAGAGTGAAAAGCTGCAAATTATATGGAAATTCAATAAATTAAGATAGTGTGTATGAAGAATAGGTGAATGCCAAAAACAAAAGAGAAGAAATAAGGAGTTAAAAAATAAAATCAATGTTGAGAATGAGTAATGGACTTGTGTAGTTTGGATGGATGCCATGCAGAGAGTCTTAAAAAAGGAGGTACTGGGATGGTGAACTGGCTGGTGAGGTTATTTAATGTTTAACCCATTCAACTCCGATGACAAGATGTCTTGTCATTTGGTCAAATAAAACAAAAAATCATAAAACACCAAAATGTTTGATCAAACACCAGAAAAATATGACGTCAGTCCTCGCTTCGCTGCGAGCGAAGCGAGGACTGACGTCATATTTTTCTGGTGTTTGATCAAACATTTTGGTGTTTTATGATTTTTTGTTTTATTTGACCAAATGACAAGACATCTTGTCATCGGAGTTGAATGGGTTAAGAGAGGGTAGACAAGGGGGACAAGTGTGAGTGTAGTAGTTTGAGAGGGATCAGCTTGTTAATGCTTATAGAAGGATCTTCATTGAGTGGATTAGGAGAGGAACAGAGGGAGTAATTGGTGAGGAAGAGTGTGAATTTAGGACAGGTAGGGGTTGTGTAGATCAGATATTTGTTGTAAGATATGTGAGAAAGCTGTAGGAAAAGGTAAAGATTTTTTTTTTTTGCTTCTATTGATCTGGAAAAGGCATCCATCCATCTCATCCTAGGACGTCCCCTCATGTTCACTCCTTCCACTTCTGCCTTCCACACCTCTTTTACTAATCTTTCTTCACTCATTCTTTCCATGTGTCCAAACCATCCTAATATTCTTTCATTAAGCGTATCTCCCAGCTCCCTTTCCACCCCTGTTCTCCTCCTCACCTCATCATTTCTCACTCTATCTAGCCTAGTAACCCCTATCACTTCTCAGACACCTCATCTCAAACACATTCAAACTTTTGCTCTTTTATGTTCCTCGTTTCTGCCCCATACAGTGCTGTTGGCACAATCACTCTTTCATACAATCTTCTAGCATCCATTCCCAAATGTCTATTTCTCATTACACTTTTTAAAACCCCAAAGGCATTTACTCGCTTCTCTCAATCTACATTCTACCTCCACCCCCACTCTTCCCTTTCCTGCCACATTCACACCCAATTATCTAAAACTATCCATTTCCTCCAGTCTCTCTCCCTTAATACTCACTTCCAGTCTGCTGCCACTCTCACGCCTTGTACATCTCATCACCTTACTTTTACCCACTTTTATCTTCAACTTCCTTCTTCCACACACCTTCCCAAACTCTGTCACTAACTTTCTCAATCCCTCCTCTGATCCTGCTACAATCGCTGTGTCGTCGGCAAACAACAACTGGCTTATCTCCCATTTTTCTCCATTTTCTTTAACCATCTCCAATCCCCCACCCACTACCCTTGCATTCACCTCTCGCACCACCCCATCAATGTATAAATTGAACAGCCAGGGCAACATAACACATCCCTGATGAAGTCCCACCTTTACCTCAAACCACTCACTCTCTCCATTTCTAATTCTAACACAGGCTCTACTACTCTCATAAAAACTCATGACTGCTCTTAACAGCTTTCCTACTATCCCATATATCTGCAAAACTACCCACAGTGCCTCCCTGTCAACTCTGTCATAAGCCTTTTCCAGATCAATAAAAGCCCAAAAAATATCCTTACCTATTCCTATAGCTTTCTCACATATCTGTCTTACCCCAAAATCTGATCTACACAACCCCTACCTGTCCTAAACCCACACTGTTCCTCACCAATTACTCCCTCTGTTCCTCTCCTAATCCTCTTAATCAAGATCCTCCCATAAGCCTTCCCAACTACACTTAACAAGCTAATCCCTCTGAAACTACTACACTTACACTTGTCTCCCTTTCCCTGATAAAGTGAAACTATACAGGCACTCCTCCAGTCCTCTGGCACACTACCCTCTCTTAAACAAACATTAAATAACCTCACCAGCCAGTCCACCATGACTGTACCTCCTTTTTCAGACATTCTGCAAGGTATCCATCCAGACCAGGTGCTTTACCTGCTCTCATCATCTTAGCAGCTGCCTTCACTTCATCTTTCTTTATTTTCCTCACTAATCACAGTCGTTTTCTTAGTGCTTCCCACTGCAACTACCTTTCCCTCCCTATCCTCCTTCACATTTAACAACTCCCTAAAATATTCTGTCCACCTTCCTCTCACTGCCTTCTCTTCCATTATCATCTCTCCATCTGCACCTTTTACCATTTCTTCTCTACTTGATTTACCTCCTTTTCCACTTTTAATTTCTTTTCAATTTTTTTTTTCATCACTTTCAAAATTTTCTGTCATACTCTTACATTTACTTTTTCGTTTAGGAATGTCCCCTGTGGGGCTACAAGGAGAAGGATGCTTAGTCCCAATCCCCGTCCCTATCTTCTCGCCTCTTACGATCCAAGTGGAAATACTTGGTGGCAGTATTCTTTTCCCCCACCACAGAAAATGAATACTCAGAGAAATGGTACAGGACAGCAGCAAGGGGTTGAGGGACAGCATAACGGAGGGACAATCGTAGTATAAAAGTGTCATCATTTCTCTATGAACAGAGTTTTCCTCTATCATAGACAAAATGATGTGTGGTTCTGGTCTGTAGGGGTGCCCCATATAGAGCCTAAAGTATCAACTGCATGCTACTTTGCCACAATAGTAAGCAGCCAATACCCGACCAGCACCCTAAGGTTTGGTTCTTTTAATGTGCGTGGATGTGGTATAGATGAGAGTAAAAGGGAAGAGATAGGTAGTTTTGTGAGAAGAAAGATGGATGTATTGGCTTTGAGTGAAACTAAGTTGAAAGAGAAGGGTGAGTGGTGGGAGGTTATCAGGAGTGAAGAGAGGGTGAGGGAGGGAAGGGGTGGCTATTCTAGTAAGTGAATAGATAGGTAAACGTGTAGTGGAGTGGAAGGAGGTTTCCTCAAGGATAATGTGGATGAAGGTGATACTGGGAAAGGAGATGTGGGTCTTTGTAAGTGCATGTGGGCCTGGCAGTGAGAAGAGTGTAGAAGAAAGGGAGGCCTTTTGGATAGATTTAAATGAGTGCATAGAGGATTTAGGTAGAAATGTCAATGTAATAGTACTGGGAGACTTTAATGCTAGGGTAGGAAATGGTCCAATTGATGGAGTGGTTGGGAAATGTGGAGTTCCAGGAGAGAATCGTGGTGGAGAGTTGATGGTGGAAATGTGTCTAGAAAGAGAGTTGATGATAGCAAATACAGTGTTTCGGAAGAAAGTCAAGCATAAGTACACATGGGAGAGTGTGGTGGATGGAAGGGTGGTAGATAGAGCATTGATGGATTATGTAGTGGTAAATAAGATTATGATTAGTTAAGGATGTACATGTGCTAAGGGGAGAGGGTGGGGGAATATCAGATCAGTTTTTGGTGGAAGGTAAGTTGAGAGAGGAGGATAGATGGAGAAAGAGGAAAGGGACAAAAGGTAGGGAGGTGCTTAGAATGAACTCTTTAAATGAAAAGGAGAAGGAGTACAAGAAGAAGCTGAAGGAGGAGTGGGAGGGAGTGAAGGATAGAGTGGAGCTAGGTGTGGAGGAGGAATGGGGATGGTTCAAGGACAAGGATGGTCTGTGGAACAAGAAGGACAGGAGGAAATAGAAGGAAGGGTAGTGAATGGTGGGACGAGGAAACAAAGAAGGTTGTAGAAGAGAAGAAGCGAGCTTTCACAGATTGGTTACAAAATAGGACGAGGGAGTCATATGAGAGGTACAAAGAAAAGAAAAGAGAAGTAAAGCAAAAGGTAAAGGAGGCAAAGAGGAGAGCAGATGTGAAGTGGGGTAAGAGTATGATAGAAAATTTTGAAAGTAATAAAAAGATGTTTTGGAAAGAAATTAAGAGAGGAAGAGGAGGCGAATCAAGTAGAGAAGAAAAGGTAAAAGGTGCAGATGGAGAGATGATAATGGAAGAGAAGGCAGTAAGGGGAAGATGGGCAGAATATTCTAGGGAGTTGCTAAATGTGAAGGAGGATAGGGAGGGAAAGATAGTTGCAGTGGGAAATGTTAAGAAAATGAGAGTGATGAGTGAGGAAAATGAAGGAGAAATAAGGAAGGATGAAGTGAAGGAAGTTGTTAAGATGATGAAAGTAGGTAAGGCACCTGGTTTGGATGGATGCCATGCAGAATGTTTAAAAAAAAGGAGGTACAGTGATGGTGGACTGGTTGGTAAGGTTATTTAATGTTTGTGTATTCTTTCCCAGTTGTCTGTGCAAAATGATTTATGAGACAACAAGCAAACACACTCCTAAATCATTTTGCACAGACAAGCCATCTCACTTCTCTCCCTGACGACCGACGCACTATTCGACGTAAGACTTTCCCACAGACTCAGACTATACACCCTTCATAGACAGTCAGACAAAACACATAATACATAATCTCAAGCACTCATCTGCCTGTGGCCCTGATAACATAAGCAACATCCACCTAAAACACATTGGACCACAAGGTATACATGCACTCACAAACATTGCAAACTACAGCTATTCACACAACACTATACCCGACATCTGGAAGCATGGTAAAATAATCACCATTCCAAAACCGAACAAAGACCCAACAATCCCAACATCGCACTGCCCAATCACACTTCTCTGCACCCCCTCTAAAGTCATTGAACGCCTAATACTTCAACTTGTCACACCACATATTCCCCTTGCTGACTCACAACACGGTTTTAGGCCACTACACTCCACAAACACTCTTCTGATAAACCTCACACAAAGAATTTTAGATGGCATCAATTCAGATAGGCCCCACCACAGAACACTTCTTATAACATTAGACATTAATAAAGCTTTTGATGCTATCCCCCGCCACAACCTAACAAATAAAATATATAACACAGACATGCACAATAACACCAAAAGATGGCTGGCCAATTATCTGGCAGGTAGGAATGCTTACGTGTCATATAATGGCCAATCATCGCACATCAGAAACATTAAGAATGGAGTACCACAGGGCTCAGTTCTATCCCCCACGTTCTTTAATCTATACATGCATGACTTACCCACACCAGACACCTCAGAAATACAAATCTCTTCCTATGCAGACGACATAACCATCACATGCACACATCGTAACACAGACAAAGCTGCAGAAATAATCCAGCCATACCTTGACACACTCAACACATGGTTCATCACAAACAGACTCAAATAGCTCCAACCAAATCTACAGCAACACTTCTCACCAACTGGACCAAAGAACACAAATACGTACCTCATCTCTACATCAACAACACTCTAATACCACGAACAAACACACCGAAAAATCTTGGAGTAACATACAATACATCCATGTCTTTCAAACAACACATCACAAACATAAAAAACAAATGCACACCTAGACTTACGCACTTAAGTCAATCACTGGAACAACATTTGGACAAAACAAAGAAACTAATACAACAATATACAAACAATGCATACGCTCAGTGATGAATTATGCGAGTCCTGCATGGGCTCCTAATCTCAGTGAGACACACCACAACACCCTTCAAAACATACAAAACAAAGCCCTAAAAACAATTACAGGCTGCACAAATACAACACCTACAGACCATTTACACCATGAAACAAAAGTCCTCAAAGTCAAGGACCATCTCGACATGAGAGGCACACAAACACTTGCCGCAGCCACCACAAACACATCACACCCGCTACACTACATAGCAGAACACCCACACACACCAAGAAACATTAAAACAACACCCAAAGACCTTTATCACACACAGATACTGTCTTCTCTTTCTCCACAACCACCAAATACCAGCCTCCGGAAACATATTCATAATCACTCACTGCTCCATTAACACACTGAAAGACAACACACTGCTGCATGCCAAACCCCCTGATATCCACCCTTCTGAATCCTCTCTCCCACAAAAGGACAGAGTCCCCCTGGCCAGACTGCGGTGCGGCCACCACCCAGCACTTCTAAGCTACCAGAAGAGGCTGGATGACCGCATTGTGAACAGCTGCCCAGGATGTAACATTTCACCCCATACCATACAACACATAATGGAAGACTGCATTATACACAATCATGCTCGCAAACAACACAACATACACTCTATAAAGGATTTGTGGGAAAACCCAGTTTCGGCCATGGCATTCCTTGGGAAGATGGGACTGCTCGGACAGAAAGTCTAGGGAACGACAACAACAACAACCAATGTACTGGATATAAGTGCTGATGATAGTACATCTGTCAAAGGATTACAAAGGCGGAGCATGCCGACAGGAGACCTTTTGATCCATATCTAGGTCGGATGCAAAAAAAAATCATATTAATAATAAATTAAAACTATAATAATGTAAATAACAAATAAAATACATAAATAAATGCATAGGTATAGTTGAATAACAAACAAACAGGTAAATAGTAAATGATAATAAATTGACATATAACTAATAATAAATGAAAATCAGACAGACAAATTATAACAAAACAAAAACAAATAATATAACAAATTATAATCATTACAGCATCTTACTTAGGTATTTATCTAAATGATTCTTAAAGCTTCGAACTGAACTACATTGCACTACCTGTGCAGGAAGTGTATTCCATTCATTAACTACACGGTTGGCAAAGTTGTTTCTACCTACTTCCAAATTGAATCTATTTCCGGACAGTTTGAGACCATTGTTTCTTGTCTGATTCTCATTCAATGTGAAAATTGTGTCACTTTTGATGTTGTCAATTCCCTTTAAAATCTTAAAGACCTGTATCAAGTCACCTCTGAGTCTACGCTTTTTTAGGGAAAACAGATTCATGTGCTTAAGTCGATTTTCGTATGATTTATTTTTGATATTTGGAATCAGTTTTGTGGCTCGCCGTTGTACTTTTTCCAGTCTGTCAATGTCTTTAATGAGATTCGGTGACCATACGGAAACAGCATATTCCAAATGTGGACGAACTAACGATTTATATAGCTTGTTAATGAGTGATGGACTTTTGAAATCAAAAGATCGCGCAATCAATCCCAGAATCTTATTTGCTTTCTCAGAGGCTGATATACACTGCTTGGATGATTTGAGGTCGTTACTGATAATTACGCCGAGATCTTTTTCACTATCCACTTTTGTTAACGAATTTCCAAATAACTTGTAATCGTACTTACTGTTGTTTTTACCTATGTGCATTACCTTGCATTTACTTGTGTTAAATTTCATTAGCCACTTTTCAGACCATTGCTGTAATTGATCTAAATCTTCTTGAATATCTAATTGGTTTGAGTGATCATTTGCCACTCCGCACAGTTTTGTATCATCAGCAAATTTGGAAACAGTAGATTTTAGTCCATGGTCTATATCATTTATACTATGAATAGAAGTGGCCCAAGAACGGAACCCTGAGGAACTCCACTTGCAACACTTTTCCATCCAGAAGTTTTTCCATTTAAAAGAATTTCTGTTTTCAACCTTTCAACCAATTACTAGTCCAACCTAATAGGCTACCACTTATTCCATGCAAAGCTAATTTAGTAAGTAGTCTTTCGTGTGGGACGGTATCAAAAGCTTTTGCAAAGTCTAGATATATTAAATCTATATTGTTTCTTTTGTCATAATTCGAGATAACTGTTGTAGAATTCGAGTAAGTTAGTCACGCAAGAACGTTTCCGTCTGAAACCATGCTGGCTATCATTTATCAAACGGTTACTTTCTAAATGATATTCGATAGCATCTCTGATGATAGTTTCCATTATTTTTCCTACGATTGAAGTCAAACTTATAGGCCTATAGTTATTTGGTTTCTTTTTGTCACCTTTTGTGAATATGGGAGTAACATTAGCTAGCTTCCATTCTCATGGGACATCTCCGTATATGATGGATGTCTTGAAAATAATTTCAAATGGAACCACAGTCTCATCTTTTTTATTTCCTTTAAGATTCTTGGATGCCAGCTGTCAAGCCCTGATGTTTTATTAACTTTGATTTTTTCTATACACCTTTTAATTTTTTCTTTAGTTATATTTACCGTAGTGAGTAAGTTTACCCCAGACTTTTCACAGGTTTCAGTTTGGAATTCACTGTGAGGTGTTTCGTTTACGAATACCGAGCTAAAATAATTGTTTAAGATATTACACCCTGATATCCACCCTGTCTGTACTGTTATGTTTTTGTATAAAGTGTTCATATGGGAAGTGTCCATTTGAGCAGAAATGTGGGACAAGCTCTAATTAGAGCAAAGCTCATAGAACATCCAACTTGACATTAATTAATGTTGATAGGCAAGGCTACCTAAACTAAGAGAGTACTAATATCAAATAAAAGTTCCACAAATAGAGTTGGGATTTTTTCTTTCCTTGCCCATTATTATCAAATGAGTGTCACAACCAGAAAGGAAGAAATCACAGGCTTCATTAAAGATCCTTGTTAAGTGCTTTCTTCATAGTTGCCACTCCAACACCCATATCTCTTGCCAAAGTCCGCATTACCTTGCCTGGATCTTGCTACACCTTGTTTTGCAGCTTCTCGATGAATTTCATTGTGCAGAGTCAGAACACCTGCTATGTTCTTGCTAGCCACTGCTTCCACATCTCCATCACAATTCTCCAGCTCACATCTTATGGCCTTCACGGTATTCAAGGAATACTGAGCTGCAGCTTAGGTTTCCCAAACTTTTGAATCTGGTGTGAATCATCATGATGCAAGTCACTCTTTTCGAATATTCTAGTGCTTTCCAGTCGTCCATGCTCTCTAGCTCGCACCCACCAATAGTACATAGAATCAGCTATCCGTTGCACTTTACTACTGTTAAATCCTTCAAATGGTTCTGAAATGACAGAAGATAAAATTATCAAATTTATCCTGAACACCCTGTATATACATACAAACATACATATGCATGTATATATATGTATACAGTACAATATATATATACATGTATATATACATATATCTCTATATATGTAGATTATATACATGTATATAACTATATGTATTTACCTTTTTGTATTTTACGGGAAGGGGAGCTATACTCGTGGTGTCCCATCTTCATATCTCGTTTTATCTAGACTTTAAATTCGTGTATTGTTTTTGCACACCCCACTTTCTCATCTAACTTGTTCCAAACATCTATTACTCTGTGGGGAAAGCTGTTCTTTTTTATTCATTATATGTTGTTAATAATAACACAGGTACACCATTTACCAGTGAATCTTAAATGATATGACTTGCATCACTTATTTAGACAAATGAACTGAGTAAACCTTCCTTGAGTTGGTCATGTTTAGATTCAGGTCTTATGAGCCTAAACATGGTTTGTTATGGAGTTATATTAGAATATGACTGTTGTGGGCAGCTGGGTCATTGCCCACTTCCAAATATCATGACATGATGAGAAAAGCTATAGCAAAATTTGAATAGTTCTGATGGAATGAGTACATATGTAGCTATATGATGATTTTCACCTCATTTCTAATGAAAAAGTAGAATGGAATATAATATCACCATATCTGGTAGTGTTTCTTCCTATTTTATGTTAGGCCATGGCATGTGCAAAGGGTCTGTTTAGGTACAAACTTGGGTATGAAATTGTTTGTGCGTAAAACCTCCACCATCCCATTAGAGTATATTGCACAATTTCAGAGCTAGATGTTATTATCGATACATTTTTTTTCAGGATGAAGGTAAATCTCACCACTTCATTGGAAGAGCTATCTGTAGATTCCATACTTGTTATACAATGAAAAGGACCTAGTGTGACATATGTGGCACAATTATATCACTAGTCATCTTAGATATCAAATGATGACCCACACTGGAGGGAAGCCTTTCCAGTGTGACCTGTGCAGTTGAGCCTTCTCGCAAAAGTGTTCTCTCACAAACCATATGATGAGCCACACTGGAGAGAAGCCTGTCCAATGTGACCTGTGCAATGTAGCTTTCTCACAAAAGAATCAATTTTTCATATGATAACCCACACTGGAGAAAAGCTATTTCAGTGTGACTTATGTGATAAAATTTCACACAAAACTGTCCCCTTAAAAATCACTTGATGGCCCACAGAGAAGACCAGCCTTTCCAGTGTGACCTGTGTGATTCTGCTTTCTCAAAAAAGGATGCTCACAAAGCATACAAGGAAGCACAGGATAGAGAAGCCTTTCCAGTGTGACCTGTGTTTCTGCTTTCTCATGAAAGGGTTCTCTCACTAAGCATATGAGGATCCACACACAAGAGAAGCCTTTCCAGTGTGGCCTGAAAAAATCAAGATTTCCCATGAAAGAATGACCTCAAAGATCATGTGATGATCCACACAGGATAGAAACCTTTCTAATGTGACCTGTGTGATTCTGCTTTCTCACAAGAGGGTCATCTCAAGTGACATATGAGGACCCACACAGGAGAGAAGCCTTTCCAGTGTGGCCTCTGTGATAAATCTTTCTCACGAAATAATCACCTCAAAGATCGCATGATGATCCATGCAGGAGGGAAATCTTTCCAGTGTGACCTTTGCAATTCTGCTTTCTTACAAAAGGATTATCTCACACGGCATATGAGGACCCACACAGTAGAGAAGTCTTTCCAGTGTGGCTTATGTGATAAAGCTTTCTCACAAAAGAGTGATCTCACACGTCATATAAGAACCCACACAGGAGACAAGCCTTTCCAATGTGACCAGTGTGGTTCTGCTTTCTCACAAAAGGGTACTCTCACACAGCATATGAGGATCCATACTGGAGAGAAGCCATTCCAGTGTGACCTTTGTGATTCTGCTTTTGCAGTAAAGCGTACTCTCACACAGCATATGAAGACCCACACAGGAGAGAAGCCTTTCAAGTGTGACCTTTGTGGTTCTGCTTTTTCACAAAAGGGTACTCTCATAGAGCATATGAGGGGACACACAGGAGAGAAGCCTTTCCAGTGTGATATATGTGAATCTGCTTTCTCACATGAGAGCAATTTCAAACAACATATGAGGACCCACACAGGAGAGAAGCCTTTCCAGTGTGACCTGTGTGGTTCTGCTTTCTCACAAAAGGGTAGTCTCACACGGCATATGATGACCCACACAAAAGAGAAGCCTTTCCAGTGTGACCTGTGTGTTTCTGCTTTCTCACGAAAAAATACTCTCACATTGCATATGAGGATCCACACAGGAGAGAAGCCTTTCCAGTGTGATCTGTGTGGTTCTGCTTTCTCACAAAAGGGTGCTCTCACATTGCATATGAGGACCCACACAGGAGAGAAGCCTTTCCAGTGTGATCTGTGTGGTTCTGCTTTCTCACAAAAGGGTGCTCTCACAGAGCACATGAGGACCCACACAGGAGAGAAGCATTTCCAGTGTGACCTGTGCAATTTTGCTTGCTCAAAAAAGAGTACTCTCACACAGCATATCAGGACCCACACAGGAGAGAAGTCTTTTCAGTGTGGCCTCTGTGATAAAGCTTTCTCACGAAAGAGTAATCTCACACGGCATATGAGTACCCACACAGGAGACAAGCCTTTCCAGTGTGACCTGTGCAATTTTGCTTTCTCACATAAGAATACTCTCACACAGCATATGAGGACCCACACAGGAGAGAAGCCTTTCCAGTGTGACCTGTGCTATTTTGCTTTCTCACATAAGGGTACTCTCACACAGCATATGAGGACCCACACAGGAGAGAAACCTTTTCATTGTGGCCTGTGTGATAAAGCTTTCTCACATAAGAATACTCTCACACAGCATATAATGACCCACACAGGAGACAAACCTTGCCAGTGTGACCTGTGTGGTTCTGCTTTCTCACAAAAGGGTGCTCTCAAAGAGCATATGAGGGCCCACACAGGAGAAAAGCCTTTCCAGTGTGACCTGTGTGTTTCTGCTTTCTCACGAAAGGGTGATCTCACACTGCATATGAGGACCCACACAGGAGAGAAGCCATTCCATTGTGACCTGTGTAATTCTGCTTTCTCACGAAAGGGTCATCTCAGAAAGCATATGAGGACCCACACAGGAGAGAAGCCTTTCCAGTGTGGCCTGTGTAATAAAGCTTTCTCACACAATCATTCCCTCAAAAGTCATATGATGATCCACACAGGAGAGAAGCCGTTCCAGTGTGACCTTTGTGATTCTGGTTTTTCACAAAAGTGTTTTCTCACACAGCATATGAGTACCCACACAGGAGAGAAGCCTTTCAAGTGTGACCTTTGTGATTCTGCTTTTTCACAAAAGGGTACTCTCACACATCATATGAGGACCCACACAGGAGAGAAGCCTTTCCAGTGTGATATATGTGAATCTGTTTTCTCACATAAGAGCAATCTCAAACAACATATGAGGACCCACACAGGAGAGAAGCCTTTCCAGTGTGACCTGTGTGATTCTGCTTTCTCACAAAAGAATGTTCTCACACGGCATATGGGGACCCACACAGGAGAGAAGCCTTTCCAGTGTAACCTTTGTGATTCTGCTTTCTCACGAAAGGGTCTTCTCACATTGCATTTGAGGACCCACACAGGAGAGAAGCCATTCCATTGTGACCTGTGTAATTCTGCTTTCTCAAGAAAGGGTCACCTCAGAGAGCATATGAGGACCCACACCTGAGGGAAACCATTCCTTTGTGCCTTTGTGACCTGTGCGATTCTGCTTTCTCACATAAGGGTCATCTCAGAATGTATATGAGGAGCCACACATGACAGAAGCCTTTCCACTTTCCAGTGTGACTTGTGCAATAAAGCTTTCTCACAAAAGAATCACCTCAAAGATCATGTGATGATCCATACAGGTGAGAAGCTCTATCTTTGCAGCCTGTGATCTTTGTGATTCTGCTTTCTCGCAAAAGGGTTCTCTCACACTGCATACAAGGATCCACTCTGGAGAGAAGCCTTTCCAATGTGGCCTCCGAAATAAAGCTTTCTCATAAAAGAAGTAACTCAAATATCATTTGATAAAACCACACAGGAGAGAAGCCTTTCCAGTGTGGCCTATGTGATTAGGCTTTCCCATGAAAGAATCAGCTCAAAAAACACATGATCCACACAGGAGGGAAGCCTTTCTGATATGACCTTTGTGATTACGCTTTCTCAAAGAAGTGTCATCTTACACAGGATATGAGGACCCACACTGGAGAGAAGCTTATCCAGTGTGACCTTTGTGATTCTGCTCTCTGAGAAAAGTGTTATCTCACACAGCATATGTGGACCCACACAGGAGAGAAGCCTTTTCAGTGTGACCTCTGTGGTTCTGCTTTCTCATACAAGAGTCATCAAACTAAGCATATGAGGACCCGTTGAAACACAAAGGAGACCCACACAGGAGAGGAGACTTTCCAGTGTGACCCATGCAATTCTGCTTTCTCACTAAAGAGTAATCTCACAAGGCATACGAGGACCCACACTAGAGAAGCCTTTCTAGTATAACCTTTGTGATGAGGCTTTCTCACAAAAGGGCTATCTCAGAATGCATATGAAGACCCACACAGGAGAGAAGCCTTTCCAGTGTGACCTGTGCATTTTTTTTTTCAAAGGCTCATCTTACCCAGTATATGAGGACCCACAATGGAGAGAAGCCATTCCTGTGTTATATAGCTTTCTCTTAAAAGAGTTACCTCACAAAGCACACGAGTACCCACAGTGGAGAGAAGTCATTCCTGTGTGACCTGTGCAATGCAACTCTCTCACAAAAGAACCACCTCAAATATCATGTGATCCCCCTGCACAGGACAGTAGCCTTTCCAGTGTGACCTGTGTGATTCTGTAATCTGTAGGTGTTTGTCAATTTGCAAATGTAAAGAAACATTATTGAAATAACAGTTGTATAGAACTGTCATTTGGATATGTTTATAGGAGTGAAAAGCTACAAATTATATGGAAATTCAATAAACTAAGAGAGTTTGTATAAAGAGTGGGTGAATGCCAAAAACAGAAGAGAGAAGAAATTAAGAGTTAGAAAATAAAATAGATGTTGAGAATTAGTAATGGACTTGTGTGGTTTGGATGGATGCCATGCAAAATGTCTGAAGAAAGGAGGTACAGTAATGGTGGACTGGCTGGTGGGGTTATTTAATGTTTGTTTGAGAGAGGGTAGTGTGCCGGAGGACTGGAGGAGTGCCTGTATAGTTCCACTTTACAAAGAAAAGTGGGGCAAGTGTGAGTGTAGTAGTTTGAGAGGGATCAGCTTGTTAAGGCTTATAGAAGGGTCTTGATTGAGTGGATTAGGAGAGGAACAGAGGGAGTAATTGGTGAGGAACAGTGTGGGTTTAGGACAGGTAGGGGTTGTGTAGAGAGATATGTGAGAAAGCTATAGGAAAAGGTAAGGATGTATTTTGGGCTTTTATGGATCTGGAAAAGGCTTATGACAGGGTAGACAGGAATGCACTTTGGAGGTTTTGCAGATATATGGGATAGGAGGAATGCTGTTAAGAGCAGTCAAGAGTTTTTATGAGAGTAGTAGAGCTTTTGTTAGGATTAGAAATGGAGAGAGTGAGTGGTTTGAGATAAAGGTACGACTTTGTCAGGGATGTGTTATGTTACCCTGACTGTTCAATTTATACATGGATGGAGTGGTGTGAGAGGTGAATGCAAGGGTAGTGGATCAGGGATTGGAGATGGTTAAAGAAAATGGAGAAAAGTGGGAGATACGCCAGTTGTTGTTTGCTGACGACACTGCACTTGTAGCAGGATCAGAAGAGGGATTGAGGGAGTTAGTTACAGAGTTTGGGAAGGTGTGCAAAAGAAGGAAGTTGAAGATAAATGTGGGTAAAAGTATGGTGATGAGATGTACAAGGGGAGAGAGTGGCAGCAGACTGGAAGTGAGTATTAAGAGAGACAGACTGGAGGAAGTGGATTAGATACTTGAGTGCGAATATGGCAGGAAAGGGAGTGGGGTGGAGGTAGAATGTAGATTGAGAGAAGTGAGTAAATGCCTTGGGTTTAAAAAGTATAATGAGAAGTAGACATTTGGGAATGGATGCTAAGAGGAGATTGTATGAAGGAGTGATTGTACTGACATCACTGTATGGGGCAGAAACATGAAACATAAGAGAGGAAGAGGGAAGGAGTTTGAATGTATTGGAGATTAAATGCCTGAGAAGTATGATAGGGGTTACTAGGCTAGATAGAGTGAGAAATGAGGAGGTGAGGAGGAGAACAGGGGTGGAAAGGGAGTTGGGAGATAGGATTGATGAAAGAGTATTGGGATGGTTTGGACACATGGAAAGAATGAGTGAAGAAACATTAGTAAAAGAGGTGTGGAAGACAGAGGTGAAAAGAGTGAACATGAGGGGGTGACCTAGGATGAGATGGATGGATGGGGTAAAAAAGGCATTGGGAAAGAGGGGAATGTCTGTTGAGGAAGGATGGGAGAAGACAGAAGATAGGGGTGAATGGAGAATGGTTGTGTATAGATGATGCTGTGATGCATGAGGTAGAGTGGGTGGGGGTGAGGGAGTATGTATGAGAAAAAAATTGACGCAGCCCAAAGGGATTTCTCCCCATCTCCTTTTCTGCATTAGGGGACAGAGAGGTGGGGTTGTCAAATGAATGATGTGGCCGTGCTGTGAATGTGCTGTGTCTTGCAACACTGCTTCTGACCCTGGGCAGTGGGCAGGATGCAGGTATGACCCATCATCCAGGAGGTGCCAAGACAAGAGGGAGGGAAGAGGGTAGAGGGGAATGGAGTGGATGTAGTGGATGGAATGGCTGGGAGTGGTTTCTATCCCTTTGTCTTTTGGCTTCCTCCTGTGCCAGGGGGAAAAAGCCTTTGGTGTATGTATGTATATATATAGTTATTTGTAAAGTTAGGAAGGTTAAATGTAATTATTCAGATAAATATAAAATACGTATTAAATATTTTTGTCAGCTCTGTCATTGTTGCCATGTAAAGTATTCTTGAAATACAAAATCAGTGAAAAAAAATAATAAAGATTTATGCCTAATGATTTGTCTTATTTATGGCACTCAGCACATAACTCCACCAATGTCAATCATAAAATAAAAAAAGATAATTGTGCCCACATTATAAATGATAGCAGGCCACTTTATACAGTATTTGTGAAATTTGTATACAGTCTATAAATGCCAGGGTTGCAAAAATAATAATGATAAATCCTTGATCACCATATATATTCAAATCTGCCTCAAAATATAATAACTTTTCTTGCCCTTAGACCCACCTTTCCACAAAATTTCATCATGAAAAGCCTTTTCATTGTGGCCTGTGCTGTGTAGCCTTCTGAGGAAAGAGTGCTCTCAAATGTCACATGATGACCCACACTGGAGAAGACCATATTCAAGTGTCACCAGTGTGATACAGCTTTTGCCCACAAGTGTCATCAAACTTGATATCATGGCTCACACACTGGAGAGAAGCCATTCTAATGTCATCTGTGTGATGTGATTTTCTCACACACAAAAAAAAAAGTGGGAAGAAGCCTTTCCATCGTAACCTGTGCAATGTAGTTTTCTCATGAAGGAGTAATATCAAATGGAATATGATGATGAGTACAGGAGAGATGCCTATCTACTGCTACTTGTATGATGCAGTTTTCTTGCGAGATGTTTTCAAAAGTCACATAACCCACACAAAATAGAAACTTTTCTAACATGATATCGCATTGCACATTTCTCATGAAAGACTGGAGTTGTGTAGGGAGATGTTCATTAGATTCAAACTTAGACCCATGGGAATCAAGGCAGAAATGAATGTGAGGTACTTCTTGGAAAAAAAAAGAAAAAAAAAAAGTTTTATACTTGGCTACAAAGTTCTGTATGAAATTGTTATGATTTATTTAATGATGCTGTGGTGAACTTATGGAAGTGAAGTAGTAGTGAATGTTTTATAGGTCCAGAATATCTTGAACCTGTTCATCATCTCAACCTATATGTATTGGAAATGGTCTAATTTAAGTTTGAACTAATATATTATAGAAACAGTGGACTCCTAATTGATCTGTACAAAACAAAGAAATGAAATAGGTAAATAAATGATTGTAGTATTAATCAGTATTGTGAAACCACAATAAATAAGACAAAATTGAAATACAATTGTTACATTGACTAAATGTATGTCTTACAGGCCACACTGACCTTGTCCCATGTTGATTCAATCCATAACCATGACATGAAACACACAAGTGAATTTAACTAATTGTAATGTAAAGGAAGGAAGCAACAGTCGTTAGATAACATCACCAATTCCAGCTTATCATACCCAACCTCAAATTCATATACAATTCCAACTTAGTGTATATTTTTGACTTGCAATGGTCACATTTTGATTTGAATTCATGTTTTGTTCCAGCTTGGGCTATACCACCTTAGCTATTCCAAGTATTTATGCATCCATATGAAAAACTATTTCCTCATATCCCTTAGACATGTAGTCATTATAATTTGTTCTCATGACCTCTTTAAGCCCTCCTAACCTTAAGAGATCTCTTCTGTCAATGTAATCTATCCTACTTAGTGGTGGGAATACTGTAATCATATCACCACTTTCTCTTCAGATTTTCAAAGTTGACAGAGCCAGTGCTTTTAATCTTTCCTCATGTAAGATGTCTAGTATTGAAAGGGGAAAATATCACATCCCTCGGTACAAAATATGGTTCTTAGAGTGTCTGATGTTAGGAGACAAAATGGCTTATGAATGGTGCCAGCATTTTCCCCTTTCTACTCTACAGTAGATCCCTAATATGGTTTATCTGGCAGGCTGGAGACCAGTGTGATTGCTGCCCTTTGTATTCTCTCTATCTTGCTTATATCCTTCACTATGTGGGGACCATACCACTGATGTGTATTCTAGTCTTGGACAGATCATGGTGTCCATGAGTTTGTTCATCATTTCTTCATCTATATAGTGAAAAACCACTTTAATATTCTGCATTAGTGTGCGCATCTCCCTCACAATCCTGCTGATATGTGTATCACATGACAGGTTGTCTATTATCAACACTAAAAATTTTCTCTTCTTTTGCTTCTGCAATGGGTTCACCTTCCAAGGAATAAGATAGTCGTTTGCAGTTAGCATCCCTAGTACTTTTCCATTTATCTATATTGAACTTCTTTTTCCATTCCTGCTTCCATGTAAAAATAGGTCAGTGATACTGACCTATGATTTTTGGTGTCTCCTCAATTCTGCCTTTGTGAATTGGTATCACATTAGCCCTTTTCCAATCAAGCAGCACAGGACCCGGGGATTTTGTAGCTTTAAGGCTTTCAATATGCTTGACTACTACTTGAATAATGCTGATATTAGTCTACTTTCTTCATCCCCACTGAAAATCGGATCACAGTCAGGTACCTTATTAGTAAACACTGAGAGAAGATATTTGTTAAAGTCCTCACTCATTTTTTCTTCCGATTCTATCGTGACATTTTCATTGTTTTTAATTGGGCCTATTCTTAATTTTTTGTTCTGTAGAGATGAAGGAAACCCTTTGGGTTGGATCTTGCTTGACTGGCAATCTTAATTTCATAGTTATGTTTTGTTATACGTGTATTCTTTTTAACCAGCTTTGCCATTTCGTTATATCTTGATCTAAGGTGTGTTTCCCTGTTTTTTATTTTTACATAAAGTCCTCTTTTCATTCTGATCTCATATTTCAGTCTGTCTGTCATCCATTTGGGAGTATTACTACTCTTCTGTATTGACTCCAGGGGGATAAATGTATTTTGTGCATTAATAATTAATCAAATCAGATTGCTATACATTTTATCCAAATCACTGACCTGGCTGTTGATCCCCTGCCCCCAAGTGACCTGACCCAAGGTATGTATATTCCCCTCCATGGCCCGACCCCTGACCGCACCATGATGTCCAAACCATCCATATGACATTTCATATTCAATTTCAAATAGGTTTTTGTATTGTCAAAGTTGGTCAATAGCTGTTCATTGAAATGCATGTACATTTTTTTCTGTGTATCTATATTCTTCTTGTTGGGAAAAGGGAATGGACCAGCAGATTAGTTCAAAGTAAGACAAGCCCTCCAAAGTGATTGATAATTCTCATCATGCTACCCATTAAGCTTAAGGATTTGATGTACAAATATAGAACAAATTATTATATTTGATTCCCCTTATAACCCAGTATTGTATTTTTGGAAATCATGTTCATAAAAAGGATAAAAACATTAGAATTGTTATTGACCCTTCGCCACCAGTGGAGTGCCACAAAGCTCAGCACTTGGCCCTCTACTTTTTCTCATTCATATAGCAGACATCAATGAACAAGTGAAAATTTGGTTGGGGCTTCTCTTGCCAATGATACTTGTGTACTTGTGTCGTTTCAGTTGGATACAGGAGCTGAAGTGAGTTCTACCCAAAAGGGTTTATGACAAGTTGAATGAAAAGCCTGAATTGAAACACATAAAAACAATACGAGTTGCTTTCACTGGAGATAAAACTAAACCTCTTGGTAAGTGCATAACTCTAAAAGATATCAGCTCACTTTCTATATTGTTGACATGAATTGTGTTCAGCTATTAAGTAAAGATACTTATAAACTTTTAGGAGTTGTAAAATTCTCGAATGTGGCTAAGTGAGAGACCATATTGGAGGTGACCACTGACGTGGTATTATGTAAATACAAGGATGTGTTTGATGAACTAGGATGCTTAGAGGGTGAATTACATTTAGAGGTGGATCCAAATGTTAGACCAGTGGCTCATCCTCCACATAAAGTGTCTGTAGCCTTGAGAGATAGATTGAAATGTGAATTAGATGATATGGAAAGGAAAGGTGTAATCATTAGAGAAAGTGGTCCAACAGATTGGGTTAACATTATGGTTATTGTAGATAAAGTAAATTAAGGATATGTCTATATCCTAAAGACTTAGATAAGGCTTTAAAGAGGCAACACTCTCCCCCACCAACTATTAAAGAAGTGTCAACAAGGCTTTCTGATGCCAAAGTGTTTTCTGTATTAGATGCTACAAAGGGCTTTTGGCAAATGAAATTAGATGAGCATAGTCTTCCAAACTATTCATACTTAACACTTGTTTTGTTTAAAAGAGGTACATGCATGAGCTGTTTGATGATCTTGAGGGAGTGGAAATCATAATGGATGATATATTGGTGTATGGTAGTTCTGAAGCACAACATGGCAAAAGGCTTCAAAAAGCTCTTAAAAGATACCAAAAAAAGAAATGAAATTTAAATCCAAGCAAGGTAAAACTTAAAACTGAGCAGGTAGAGTACATTGGTCATATATTAACAGCTGATGGGTTAAGACCTGACCCCAAGATGGTAAAATTCATTAAGGAGGTTCCAGCCCCTTGAGATAAGCAAGAACTACTAAGATTTCTGGAAATGATTAATTACTTAGGAAAGTTTATTCCAAATATGTCTAATATCAAAGAACCTCTGGGAAGTTTGCTGGAGGAGGAAAAAGATTTAAAGTGGGAAGGAGCTCAAGAGACATGTTTGCAAAAACTTAAAAACATGATCAGTGAATACACCCTAACACAATGGGTTAAGGAAAATGCTAGATATAGAAACAACGAGGAACTAACGAAACTAGACTTGATATTAATTTCTGAACCAGATATTGTGAACAAAATGGAGTTTAAAACACCAGTTGGAAAGAGTGACCATATACTAATAGATTTTGAATCAAAAGAACAGAACAATGTAGATAGGAATGATAGATATAGAGAGGGAAGATTTAAGTACAACAAAATAGATTTTGTAAAACTAAGAAAATTTGTCCAAAACACAAATTGGGATAAATTCTCTAAAGAGGAAACAAAGATGGAAAACAAATGGAACATATTCAAAGAAAAGTACAAAGAAGGAATTAATAGTTATGTACCAAAAAAGAAACAAAAAGAGATTTACATAAAATGTTGGTTTAACAAAGGGTGTAGTGAAGCTAGAGCCAGGAGAGACAAAGCCTGGAAAAAATGGAGAAAAGATAGAAAAACATATAAATGGCAAACATATATAAAACTTAGGAACGAATATGGGAATATATGCAGGAAAGAAAAAAGATAATATGAAAGGGATATCATAAACAAATGTAAGGATATATAAATGACAAACTAAAGGATAAATAAGCATGAAATAGTGAAATTGTGTGAAGGAGACAAAGAATACATAGATGAAATAGAGATGGCAGAATTTATGATCAGACATTTCAGGTCTGTTTTTACAATTGAGAGCTCACAATCTTGGGAAGATGGACAACAAGAAAGATCACTCATGATGAAAGAAATAAAGATAACACAAAAAGAAATAAGAGACCAAATAAAAAGCCTAGATGTCAAAAAATTGCACGGACCAGATGGAATTGCAAATTGGATACTGAAAGAGTGTATAGATGAACTGACAGACAAACTTTACAGTACAAGATAATTGACTTCTCAAAGAGGGAAAGGTGCCACAAGATTGGAAAGATGCAAACATAGCACCAATATATAAAGGAGGAAATAGGGAAGATGCTACAAGCACAGTAGCAAAACTATGCGAAAAGGTCACCAGAAAAAAATGGACCAAACACTTGAAAAAAAAAAAAACACTAAATAATAAACCCCAAACAATCTAGCTTTAGAAGTAGAAGATTGTGCACCACAAACCTAATCTGTTTTTACTGGAGATTAATTGAGATAATACAAGAAGGAGATGGATTTGCAGAAAGCATTTGACAAAGTACCACACCAAAAATTAATAAGTAAAATTGAAAAAAATAGGAATTCAAGGCAAACTGTTGGAATGGATGAAGGATTTCTTAATTGGGAGAAAAATGAGAGTGGTACTTAGAGACAAAAATTCGAACTGGGAAGATGTGAAAAGTGGCGTCCCACAAGGCTCTGTTTTGGCTCCTTTAATGTTTGCCATATACATAAATGATATGGATGAGGGAATAAAGTGTTACAGGAACTTTTTTGCTGATGATGCCAAATTACTCAAGTGAGTAAGAACAGAAGAAGATTGCAGATCGCTGCAAGATGACCTGGATAGAATATGGGAATTGAGTCGGAGATTTGAGATGAACTTCAACATTAAAAAATGTAGCATAATGGAATTTGGAAAAAGTAAAAAATAGAGTATTGGGACAATATAAAATTGGAAACAAAGTAGAAAAAGTCAACTCAAAGAAGGACCTAGGAGTAATCATCTCAAGTGACTTGACACCTGACAAACATGTAAATGAATTATTTGGAGAGACAACTTATTAAGATCAATGAAAGTGGCCTTCGACTACATAGATGAGGAGATAGTTAAAAGAATAGTTGTTACACAGATAAGATCGAAATCAGAATATACTGTATCAATGTGGGCACCTAGCACAAAAAAGAGCATAAGAAAATTAGAAAGAATCCAAAGAGCAACGACAAAAATGGCACTTACACTGTCAAATCTGACATATGAACAAAGATTAGAGAAATGACAGTTGTCAACACTAGAACAGAGAAGGGAAAGAGGCAATTTGTTGACCATTTTCAGAATTATGAAAGGGATGGAAGTTCTTGATAGAGACGACTTATTAAAGTGGGACAGAAGAGAAACAAGAGGACACGAAAAGAAACTAAAGACAGTTACAGAAAAGACCTGAAAAAAAAATAGCTTCCCACAGAGAATGATCAATGTCTGGAACAAACTGAACAGAGAAACAGTGAATGCCAGAACTATACACGATTTTAAGAATAAATTGGATGTAGAGAGATACGAAAACGGGTCACTACGAGCATAGCTCTCGTCCCGAAAATACAACTAGGTAAAATACCAGTTTTGAGATATGTTGTAAACGAGTCACTTTGACCACTGATGCATTGAGGCATACTGTAAGGGCATGTGTTTTACAAGAAGATCACCCTATTTCGGGCTAATGGCTACCCGAATCAAGTGGTGAAAAGGTGGACGGTACCGCA
This sequence comes from Oratosquilla oratoria, assembly GCF_046742065.1. Classification (NCBI taxonomy): domain Eukaryota; kingdom Metazoa; phylum Arthropoda; class Malacostraca; order Stomatopoda; family Squillidae; genus Oratosquilla; species Oratosquilla oratoria. Next base: position 65,512,192 of record NC_134788.1, on the reverse strand, counting down.
GAGAAGAGAAACAGACCGGGGTGAGACACAAACAGCCACAACCAGGATATCGCTCCCCTACGTGAGTGGGGTTTCGGAGGTCGCAGCGAGGATTTTGAATAAAAATGGAGTGACCATCGCGCACAGACCCAGTAATACGCTACGTGGAACTCTCACCCGAGTCAAGGATAAGGTGAGCAAATTGAACCAGCCCGGGCCGGTGTACAGCATCAGTTGCTCCGATTGCACAGCCAGCTATGTGGGGGAAACAGGAAAACAGGCTAGTACCAGACTACAGGAACACCAAGGAGCAGTAAACAAAAAAGACCAGAGTTCGGCAGTGTACAAACACACTGAACTGCACCAACCCGAGTTCGACTGGCAGGGCGCAAAGGTACTATACAGCAGCAACAGGAAAGGAAGCAGACTGTTCTTGGAGGCGTGGGCCACTAATGAAGACAGCATAAACAGGTCCATAACACTCAACCCCATATACACAGGAGCAAGGAACAGGTGGAAAAGTAACACGGACAATGGCGGGGGTAAATGGCTTTCCCCACCTTCTCCTTCCCCCCATCCCTCCGGCACCACACACTCTCGCTTGACACAGATCGAGACCTCAAATTAAAAACTAGTGGTGTTTAGTGAATGCCAACTGATTCTATTCAGTGTTGAATTGGTTTCCAGAAAGCTAGAGGACAGCAATACATAAGTGTGGGCTACATGGGAAAGTGTGTTGAGGACTCCTGCTCTATCGTGTCAGCAATCACAACTGTATAATAGCATTATAGAAAAAATGTGTAGAAATAAGAAATTGACATAGAAAATAGACAAAATAGAAATAGAAGATAGAAATAACACATAGATGTCGAATTAGAAATAGAAAACAAAAAATAGAAATAGCATTTAAAATAGTAATATAAGCAAAATAATAGAAAATACGAATATGAAATAGAAATATATATACATAATATAAATAGAAAATAAAAAATTGTCACAACTTTGGGTTGTGACACACGGACTACCATTACTTCTCATTTTCTTACGTCTGCTCTCAAACCACAGTTACCAAATACTTTCGCTCAAGGGCCTAGCCGACGCAAGCTCCATAGCTTTTCGTCTCCTTTCAGCCCTTTTCGGCCATCAATTCCCTCTACTCATTGGAATCACCGGAACTCTTAAGGCCTCTAGCAACTACTTCTTGATATTTTTCCTTCTTATCCTCAATAACTATTGTGCCAATTTGGCAATCAGTTACAGTGAGTGAGACTTCTAATTATTCAGGAAATTCCTGTCCCCTCCCTTTAGTTCCAGGTGTCTACGTATGCCTGCGAGCAAAGACACGAATGTCTAATATTAAGTATGGGATTCCACAACTTCTCAAGTTTACTGCTCTTTCTTGCAGTTGTAAGTTGCTACTTTATGAATAGTATTAGTGTATTACATTCAAGAGTTACCGTTCGAATTAGTTCTAACGGTTTCACTCCCCTCCTGCGTGCTTGCCATTTATTGTTTAGGCTAGTTTTAATTAGACTAGTTAGGATCATATCTTTCACTCTCGTGAATAGTGTCTACCCTCAAATAACAATTAGAACTGTTCCAACTTCCACATAAACATTGCGCTGCGCTCCCTTCAAAACTAGTGATTGGAAACGAAGAAGTAACGGCAACGGTGTATGCCATACAGTATGGGCAGGCAGTTGACCCCTGGAGTGCCTGTCCGGCAGTTAAGCTTGGGTTCACAGAGAGTGAGGTGGGACACACGTGTCCTCAGAAGGTCCAAATGTGCATCATTCTCTCGTAGAGTGGTCACTGCGAATTCCACTCATTAATACGAACTGTTTAATCACCGTCGATCATACACGGCTGATTAATTATAAGTGACTAGTGCCCGGAGAACTCGTGAATATCAGTGCCACGACATTCAGTGCCCCGTGACCAGGAACATGTCGGCGAAGAGTGTTGCCTTTAGTGATTACCCAACTTAATTGGTCTGCAGTATCGCATCAAGAGGGGTGCAGAATCGCCCCCTTTCGGGACATCCTGACTGGAAAGGAACTGGCAAATTACGGAGAGACGCCTGCACAACCGACCTCAATTCCCGCCCTGAGGTGCCACCCGCGAGGTCGGTCAGTCCCGCCGAGCTCAACAACAAAGGCGTCTGTGGTAAGTGCCAAACACGCAGTATTTTGGTAGGAGTTTATTGCGGAGATCTACACACAAGTAAGACAGGAAGTGATCTGTCACAAGCGAATGCTTGGGGGGCCTAGCTGGGCATTAAGACGCGCCCGTGGCCTACTTTCTGTTACATTGTTGCTAGGCGGGAAAAAGATTGGGCAAAACAATACATACTAACATATCTAGGTATATACATAGAAATATACAGCAACAAGAGAACAATTACATTTAATGATGAATATGCATGCAAAATGGTTAAGGGTAACATATATTTAGTTCCTTAATTCTACGACGTGTACAATTGGCATAGACGCATACGCGTTTGGCGTACGCCTAATGACGTATATATATTCGGTTATATAATTATGTATAGGCACTTATATAATGTAATGACTACATAGGCTTACTTATACAAAACATTTACAATAGATATATGTTGATATTAAGTACTCATGTATAATAAAGATGTGTGACATATACAATAAAGGAGATACATATACAATAAATATATACAATAATTAAGTAAGGAAGGGCTTGGCTACACATCTACACCCCAGACGCGGACCCGCGCCTATTTGAAGACACCCCCGCATCAAGCAGAAGACACTAAGAGAAGACGACCTAGGGGTTAAGTATAGTTAGATGTCATAGTCTCGCGCAGGGATTAGGTAGGATACATAAGTGAAATTAGGTTGTCTGTTAAATTAGCCTACTAAGTAGTGAGTGGCATGGTTACAATGTTTGATTGTAGAACCAATCTAGATCATTAAGCCTCACAATAGGATGATCTGTTTGATTAGCCTAGGACGGTCTACTTAATGAGTTGTCCCCCTACCACCCTCTTTGACTTATGTACATGCGCGCCGAGGGGTCTCACTAATTGCAGAGAAAACAGAGAAAACCGAGAAAATAAAAAAAGGACGGGTTTTGCTCAAATGCACACTTCTATATATGTATGGTTGCATTATTTGAACTATTTTCTTTAAAGTGTGTGATTTCCATGTAATATGATCAAAGAGAACTTACGTTTTTATCATCTGCAATTTTACCGACCCCGGCTACGACTCGTCCAGCCCGCCGTCTATGATTACTGGTGGTATGGATCAAACTACACTTTTAAGTTTCTTATTGTTGTGTTATTAGTGTAATAGACTACATATAGTTGAATTATTTAAACTCTTTTCTTTAAAATGTGTGATTTTCATGTAATTTGACCAAAGAGAAGCTATGTTTTAGCCTCTGCAGTATGACCGACCACAGCTACATATACCGTAACAAATTAGCATATGGTTGCATTATTTGAACTATTTTCTTTAAAAGGTGTGATTTTCATGTAATTTGATCAAAGAAAAGTAACGTTTTTATCCTCTGCAAAATTACCGACCCCAGCTACGATTCGTGGTTACCGCTAGCCTGCCATCTATGTTCTGGGAATGCATATCATCACTGAGCGTCAGAGTTGCCAGATTGGCGTTTTTAATGCCAAATTTTGTATTTTTGGAATGTTTTTACTGTGTTTGGCAGGAAAATTTGTTGGGTGGCATTTTTGGGGGGCGTTTTTAAATACCCGGTCGTGATTAGAGATCACTCTTTTACTTGTATCAAGAATTAAATGATGATGTATATGAATGATATAAATTTATCTTGGTTATATCATGTGGGAAATGTTGCAAAGATTTTGTGCCTAGCCAAAGGATGTTTCAGCTCTTCTTTAGTGAAAATATGTAATAACGCAGTAGTGCATCAAATATTTCTAAATCTGATGATGCTTTTGATTATATTTAGACACAATAGAAAAGTCACAAATGTATTTTCTATTTATGTATATCAGAGTCTCTAGGAGGTTGTTTAATAAACTGGTTTAATTTATTGTAGAGGATACCAAAAAGTTTACTTAGGAACTTAAACGTAATGTATGGAGTAATACATTTTATTCTAGTTATTGGTATTTTTTCTTTCTCACATAATACGGAGTATAATATATTTTATTTTGGAAGTTCATATATTTCTTTCCTTTTCACACAGTCTCGAAGTATATTTATTTCAGAGGATGGTGGTTTATTACAGTACCACTAGAATTTAAATGATGATGTACATGAATGATATAAATTGATCTTGGTCATATCATGTGACATTGTTTTATATTGGCTAGTCAACAGTAGAAAAATATTTTACATTATAATTGTAGTTATACGCATTATTTCTAACTACTTGATCTTGGTTATATCATGCATGTGGTATTGTATTATATTGGCTAGTCAACAGTAGAAAAATATTTTACATTGTAATTGTAGTTATACACATTATTTTTAACTACTTGATTTTGGTTATATCATGTGGTATTGTATTATATTGGCTAGTAAACAGTAAAAACTATTTTTCATATTGCAATTGTAGTTATATACATTATTTTTAACTACACATGTAAAACCAAATTACAAAAAAAAAATCTTAGAAAATGTAATGGTTGGCATTTTTGGGGCATGTTTTAAAAACATTTTGGCAGCATTTTGTCAGAATTTGGCATTTTTCCTGGTAGAAAACATGGCAACCCTGCTGAGCGTGGTTGATGAAGTTGGCCAAAAACATAATACTTGTAGAATTTCTTGTGAGGTTCGAACATGTGGGGCATATTTGCATACTAACTTGAATAAAGGTAGAGTGAACATTTTTATTAAAAAAAAAACTGTTGTTGTTTATATCTTTACAATACAAAGATTACATAAATATTGCATACAATTAAATACAAATTTTTCATTAAATTATATCTAAAATACGCTATACAAACTATAAGCTATGAAATGTGATATTGCGTACATTGTATTACGCAAAGTAGACCACTTGAAAAAAGAAACTAACGAAGGAGAGCGCTCTCGTATATTATATATTCAATGCAAAAAGTACATAGTTGAATAGAAATACATATTTTATATATACATAAAAAAAAAGGAATACAAAAACTCCAATAAATATTGACGTCAACTTCGCCGTGTTCCAATATGCCAACCAAGAAGACCACAGAATGGACTGGGATAACGCACCAGTTATATTCAAATCCCATTGTAGCTTTCAAAGTGGTACCATCGCAAATGACAAGATATTCCGCAAACTACGTTCCAAGAACTCGGTGAGATGTCCCTTGGGTACTGGTGCAACTCTTGCGTAACGAACGGGTGTTTCGAGGATAAACTTGCTTTTTTGTATAACCATAGTAGTTTGTTGCAGGAAGCACAAAAAGGGAACAAATATTTTTGCATAATACACCAAGTACATCAACACCTATAACCTTAGGCAAGTTTGAAGCTAATCTGGAACCTGATACGAATGCCGTTGCGGTCCTTGACAAGTGTGGTGGTGTGAAGAACCGAACGATTGATGTAACCGGGGATGGAATTGCCAGTTCAACTCTTTCGGTAGCACTGTGCGGGAATTAGCACCTAGCCACGAATTTACGAGTGCGGACAACAATCTATAAAGGCAAGAACAACGACTCTACGTGGGATGTTCTGTGCCCTCTGTTCCCGAACGCGACGCTCCTTCTGTGCACCCGCCACTTGGAGGAAAATGCAAAACGTCATCTAAATGCTGAGTCCACGGAACAATCAAGGAAAAATGAAGCTGAATGAGAGGTCTCATATGATGCGCCTAAAATTCGATAAGGATTTACCGAAGTTCACAGAGTACTTTAGTGAGAAACTGGTTCCCTCGTTGCGTTCTCATGTGTTTCAACCTCAACGAAATTATAATCTTCCATTCAAATGGACCAATAACAACTGTGAAAGTATGAACCACGCTCTCACCCTCCACCCACTAGGGCACGACAACTCTCCCACTGGGGTGCTGGGGTGTAGGACAGTTGCTCACCGGATAATTGCTCACCGGGCAGTTGCTCACCAGAGAAGTGACAAATAGGACATTTGCTCACCAAAGGATTATCTTTTACTTCTTTTGAACTTATATTGTATCATATATACAGCAATAATACAGAAACAACATCCAAACTTTTAGTTTTTAATTCATTATAAAATTCAATACCAATTTCTTCCATCAATATGTAGTAATGATATTCTACTGGTCCAGTCTAATGGTGTGGCTAACTATTCGTATGTATCTCTGTCATTTAATAAGTCGAAAATTTTACTTTCATAGTCTGAATTGACTCCTAACCTTAACACTTCTAGTTCATGAACTAGAAGTGTTAGGGTAATTAGTCAATGAAACAAACTAAAAACAATGCATTAGATTATATTGTAGAGTTTGATAAGTTCTTGGCCTCTAACAATTATGGTAAAGATTTACTTTATCTGTGCCAGGGGTATGCTGCAGGAAGTCAGTGTCTTCCTGACTTTCTAAATGCAGTTGGCCACACCATTAGACTGGACTTGTAAACCACTAAGGACAATAAACCCACTTCAGTACTGCACCAGTTGTAAAACTGTAATCACTATATATTGATGGAAGAAATTGGTATTGAATTTTATAATTAATAATTAAAATATGAAAGTTTGTATATTGTTTGTGTATTATTGCTGTAATAAATTTCAATATAAAAAAATCCTGTAATATTGCTGTAATAAACTTCAATATAACTGAAAAATCCTGTATATTATGTTATTAGGTTTGCATATTGTTTGTATATTATTGCTGTAATAAACTTCAATATAACTAAAATAATCATTTGGTGAGCAAATGTCATATTTATCACTTGTTCGGTGAGCAACTGTCCGGTGAGCAATTGTCCGTACCCGGGGTGCTGTTACCCGCATTGTATATTAATGTATATATCCATGTACATAATTTATACAATAAACCTTTATTAATTGATTAACCATTGTCACATTTAGTCTTCGGACATTTAGTCTTCGGACATTTTGTCTTCGGACATTTAGTCTTCGGACATTTAATCTTCGGACATTTAGTCTTCGGACATTTAGTCTTCGGACAATTGGTCTTCCTTTGCAAAATAACTGGTCTTCGGGCATTTAGTCTTCTGGACAATTAGTCCTCATCTTCAAGTTATAATAGGATAATCAGCTTAAAATATCTGTATTAAGAAAAAAAGATAGATTGAAATTCATGTATATACAATTCTTTGTTATTTATAGACACATATGATATGCATTATTTTCAATACAATGTAATACAATCATTCAAGAACGATTGAAATTTATGTATAGATAATTCTTTACTATGTATAGACACATATGATATACATTTTTCAATACAATGTAATATAATCATTCACCTTAATAAGTTTACAATTATGTAAGACGAGTAGAATTACCGGTATTTGTCAACGTTCTAGCACAGGTATCATCATGAGAAACACAGTTTATTGAAACTTTTAGTTCATGATCGCAGACTTCTTCCAACACGACGAAGGAAATCATTGACATCTGATATGCCATCGCGATGCTGCTCGCAAAGTATTTAGTTTATTCTGAAGCTTGACATGTTTACGCTTAACTCGTTTCTTTGTTTACCTAAAATTTAGAACACCAAAATGCCATTATTATTTTTTGAGCACCAACATAATTACTTTGGTCATTCTTTATATATACTTTATTTACTTTTATTTATTTAATTATGGATGAATGAACAACATAAAAAAAATCCTTTTGGTGCCAAATAAGTCGCTTAACGCACGAAACCTGTTTATTATCTAACTATACCTTTGCATTTATTTATGTATTCTATTTGTTATCTACATTATTATAGTTTTTATTTATTTTCTATTATTATGATTTTTTCTCGCATCCGACCTAGATATGGGCCAAAAGGTCTCCTGTCGGCATGGTCCGCCTTTGTAATCCTTTGTAATCTCGCAACAATTATCGAACACGAGGCCCGAGTGCGCCTAAACGCGTGAGACCGGGACATAATCCTGCCAGAGCGAGATTCCTCAAGAACAGGGAAGTCTCGGGGAGCAGTACTTTCGGTAATTGCGGTGTGGTTAGCACGTCAATCAGAGATAGGGACTAGGGTAAATGACAGGGCGTAATCGATGTGATGAGCAATCGAGCGTGAATGTTCTCCATTCAGAATCTATCATATCTCTGCGGATAAAAACGTAACTTCTCTTTGATTATATTATTTGGAAATTACACCTTTTAAAGAAAATAATTCAACTATATGCAGTCTATTACACTAAAAACACAATAGTGTTTCTAAATAGAGTGAAGTTTGATCCATACCACCCAGGCATGGATCCAGGATTGTTATGGGGGGGGGGGGCGATAAGCGATAACCGATACTTGAAACACGCCGAGAAACACCCCCAAGAATATAACAAATCTTAAATTCAAACTTGCCCAAGGTTATAGGTGTTGATGTACTTGGTGTATTGTGCAAAACTATTTGTTCCCTTTTTATGCTTCCTGCAACAAACTACTATGGTTATACAAAAAAGCAACAGTTTATCCTCGAAGCACCCGTTCGTTACGCAAGAGTTGCACCAGTACCCAAGGGACATCTCACCGAGTTCTTGGAACGTAGTTTGCGGAATATCTTGGCATTTGCGATGGTACCACTTTGAAAGCTACAATGGGATTTGAATATAACTGGTGCGTTATCCCAGTCCATTCTGTGGTCTTCTTGGTTGGCATGATGGAACACGGCGAAGTTGACGTCAATATTTAATGGAGTTTTTGTATTCCTTTTTCATGTATATACAAAATATGTATTTCTATTCAACTATGTACTTTTTGCATTGAATATGTAATATACGAAAGCGCTCTGCTTCGTTAGTTTCTTTTTTCAAGTGGTCTACTTTGCATAATACCATGTATGCAATGTCATATTTCATAGCATATAAATTTTGTATAGCGCATTTCAAATAAAATTTAATGATTTTTCAAATTTAATTGTATGCAATATTTATGCCATCTTTGTATTATAAAGAAATAAACAACAATAGTAAAAAAAAAATCACTCTACATTTATTTAAGTTAGTATGCAAATATGCCCCACATGTTCGAACCTCACAAGAAATTCTACAAGTATTATGTTTTTGGCCAACTCCATCAACCACGCTCAGCAGGGTTGCCAGGTTTTCTACCAGGAAAATGCCAACTTCTGACAAAATGCTGTCAAAAACTGCCAAATTGTTTTTAAAACATGACCCAAAAATGCCAACCATTGCATTTTCTAAGATTTTTTTTTTTTTGCATTTTGGTTTTACATGTGGTTAAAAATAATGTGTATAACTACAATTACATGAAAATTATTTTTTACGGTTGACTAGCCAATATAATACAATACCACATGATATAACCAAGATCAAGTAGTTAAAAATAATGTGTATAACTACAATTACAATATAAAAATAATATTTATTGTTGACTAGCCAATATAAAACAATGTCACATGATATGATCAAGATCAATTTATATCACTCATGTACACCATCATTTAATTCTAGTGGTACTGTAATAAACCACCATCCTCTGAAATAAATCTACTTTCAAGACTGTGTGTGAAAAGGAAAGAAAGATATGAACTTCCAAAATAAAATATATTATACTCCGTATTATGTGAGAAAGAAAAAATATTAATAACCAAAATAAAATGTATTACTCCATACATTACGTTTAAGTTCCTAAATAAACTATTTAGTACCCTCTACAATAAATTAAACCAGTTTATTAAACAACCTCCTAGAGACTCTGACATACATGAATAAAAAATACATGTGACTTTTCTATTGTGTCTAAATATAATCAAAAGCATCATCAGATTTAGAAATGTTTGATGCACTACTGCGTTATTACATATTTTCACTAAAGAAGAGCTGAAACATCCTTTGGCTCGGCACAAAATCTTTGCAACATTTCCCGCATGATTAAATTTATATCATTCATATACATCATCATTTAACTCTTGATATAAGTAAAAGAATGATCTCTAATCAAGACCGGGTATTTAAAAACGCCCCCCAAAAATGCCAAATTCCCCAAAATGCCACCCAACAAATTTTCCTGCCAAACACGGTAAAATCATTCCAAAAATACAAAATTTGGCATTAAAAAACGCCAATCTGGCAACTCTGACGCTCAGTGATGATCTGCATTCGCAGAACATAGATGGCAGGCTAGCGATAACCACGAATCGTAGCTGGGGTCGGTAATTTTGCAGAGGATAAAATTGTTACTTCTCTTTGATCAAATTACATGAAAATCACACCTTTTAAAGAAAATAGTTCAAATAATGCAACCATATGCTAATTTGTTACGGTATATGTAGCTGTGGTCGGTCATACTGCAGAGACTAAAACATAACTTCTCTTTAGTCAAATTACATGAAAATCACACATTTTAAAGAAAAAAGTTTAAATAATTCAACTATATGCAACCATACATATATAGAAATGTGAATTTGAGCAAAACTCGTCCTTGTTTGGGTTTTGTTGTATTGTTCGGGTTTTCTCGGCAATTAGTGAGACCGTTCACCTCCACCCTTTGGTCATTTGTTTACATATGGCGACGTAGCCCGTCAAGCATTGAGCTGCACTCTGTCAGTTATTTAAAGAACTTGTTTTCGTGGCTGTGCTTTGTACAGGTTAAGCAAGTGTACCTTCTTGAATTTGGAAGTACAATGATATAAGGTATGATCTTTACATTTACCAAGGGTTGGTACGAGCACAGAAATTCCAAGTTTGGTTTAACCCTTTAATTCTTGTTTCAGGTGAAAGACCTTTTCATTACAAAGTGCTTATTTAGTTTTTTTTTAAATCGCTTTAGAAATAAGGGAGATACGGCATTTTGAAATGGTCTGGGATTCCAAATTTTTTGCTTAAAGTAGGTACGGGCACAAAAAAAAAAAAAAATTCGTGTTGCATATGAAATGCAATTTCATTAGAAACAAAATACTTTTTTTTTTTTTTATAACTTGAAAAATAAGGGAGATGCAATTTTTATTTATTTTTATCCCGAATTTTGGCTAGATTTTACCAAACAAAAGTGTGAGAATTGAGGGTGGTAATTTCAAGATTTGTAAAGATTTTGGTAAAGAAATACACAAACTTTAAGCCACTGGTCCAATTTTATTGAAATTTGGAATACTTGGTTTTTATGGGTCAACAAATTATCTGAGCATGTCAAAAACAAATTTCATGGGAACTATTATGTTGTCAATTTAGAGATTATCATCAATAAAATCCAAACCACTGGCCCAATTGACATGTAACTTGGCATGTAAAGGTTTTACGGATCAAAAAATCATCTGAGCATGTCTAAAACAATGTAGGACCTTCCTTTTATAATAATACCTACTATACTGCCATGGCAACTATTGTCAATTTAGAGTTGATCATCCAGGAATCCAAACCGCTGGCTCAATTGACATGCAACTTGGCATATGAAAGCTTTATGGGTCAACAAATCACCTGAGCATGTCATAAACAATGTAGGCCCTTCCTCTTATGCTATTCTTACTAACACTGATCATGTTGCCATGGCAATAATTAAGACTGTACACATGAGTCTGCTGGCAGTGTCATCATTGCAGTTGGAATTTTAAATATTGCCGCTGCAATTTTGAGCAATCTATTCAACTAGGTTCTCCTGAGTTTGACCTTGGTAGTGTTTGATGCATGCACAGGTGGTTCAAAATGTCTTCCTGTTTTACAAGTTTAGATTCAGTTCTTCAAAAATAGAAGGATTGCTGCTAGATGGCATCTACCGGCAAAACCTGACAATCCAAAACTTGTTTTCCAGTGGCAAATGCACAACTGCATCATGAACAACAATCTTGAAGTCACTCATTTCTGGGAAAAGCAAGCTAAAAAACATGAATATCACATTAAAAAGTTATTATATAGTTTCCCTTTAGATTTCCACTTGGAATACTAAACTGCCACTGCAGCGATCCAAATTTACGTTTAAATCGGTGAAACTCCATCAGTTTTTTGAAAATGCATCTAAACTTCTAGGACAGGAAGATATTTTGAATCACCCACATACAATTTGAATGCTAACAGAGCTCAATCTGAGGAGAACCCATTCAAATGGGTTGCTAAGACTGGCAGTGGAAACGCTCTGTCCACGATGGTGGCACTGCCCATGGATGTGCGCATTGCTACCAAGGGGGTTAGATTTGGTTATGTCAGGTCTTACATTCGGCAATTCTTACCTCTATCATTGGCTAGCTCTTATTATTGAGTATTTTGGGCCACAATTATAAGTATTGCAAATTAATATATATTTTGGCAGCAATTTTTAGAAAATTGAGACTGGCAAACATTTTTGTATGTTATAGAGATGTTCGCTGTTCTCACAGCTGCAATTCTTACCAATATCATTGGCTAGCTCTTATCATTCTAAGTATTTTGAGCCCATATGTAAATACCTCAAATTAACATGATCTGGAGTATGAAAATGAATAATTTATGAAGTTCACTCTGAGTTCAGTGTGCACTGATGGTGATATTTTTGTGAGTAAAACCTTTCTTAATATTCACTTACGTAATCTTGCATAGATCCTGGATGCAGGTGATATGACCTATATGTCTAGATCACTTCCAGTTTGTGTAAGTCAGGCTTCTGATTTGTGTACTCTATGTCCTCCCCCAATCGACCTCAAGTATAGAAGTGTTCATATGGGAAGTGTCCATTTGAGTAGTAATGTGATGCAAGCACACATATCAACTTCACAAATGTATTGGAAATACGAAAAATGGTTAATTGGTCATTCTGATGGTGGGTGCTCTGACCCATTCATATTTTTCACTATAATGTAAGGGAAGACACAGTTGCCAGATCAAGTCTCTGATTGACACAAGCCACTGTCCATCCAACCAATGTACTGGATATAGGTGCCGATGATAGTACATCTGTCTGTACTGTTATTATGTTTTTGTATAAAGTGTTCATATGGGAAGTGTCCATTTGAGCAGAAATGTGGGACAAGCTCTAATTAGAGCAAAGCTCAAAGAACATCCAACTCGACATTAATTAATGCCAATAGTCAGGGACACCTAAACTAAGAGAGTACTAATATCAAATAAAAATTACGCAAATAAAATTGGGATTTTTTTTTTCTTTCTTTCTTTCCTAACCCATTATCAAATAGGCTTCCTTAAAGACAACTAGGCATGTGTATATAATTCTTCTAAGTTGAATTTTACTGAATGTGATGAGAAAAGGTATGGGTAATACCTCTACAGTTTCCTAGATAGATTTTACTTATTACATTCTGTTAAGAATAATAACACAGGTACACTACTTGCCAGTGAATATTAAATGATGTGACTTGCATCACTTATTTGAGACAAATGAACTGAATAAACCTTCCTTGAGTTGGTCATGTTTAGATTCAGGTCTTATGAGTCTAAACACGGTTTGTTATGGAGTTATATTGAAATATGACTGTTGTGGCCAGCTGGGCCATTGCCCACTTCCAAATATATGACATGATGAAAAAGCTATAGCAAAATTTGAATGGTTCTGGTGGAGTTAGCACGCATGTAGCTTAATGATGATTTTCACCTCGTTTCTAATGAAAAGGTAGAATGGAACATGACATCACCGTATCTGTTAGTGTTCCTTCCTATTTTATGTTAGGCCATGGCATGTGCAAAGGGTCTGTTTAGGAACAAACTTGATTATGAAATCGTTTGTGTACATAACATCCACTATCTTATTTGAGTATATTACACACTTTCAGAGTTAGATGTTATTATAAATACATTTTTTTTTTTTCTTTTAGGATGAAGATAAATATCACCATTTCATTGGAAGAGCTATCTGTATATCACATGATGACCCACACTGTAGGGAAACCTTTCCAGTGTGACCTGTGCAGTTGTGCCTTTTCACAAAAGGGATCTCTCACAAAGCACATGATGAGCCACACAGGAGAGAAGCCTGTCCAATGAAGCCTGTGCAATGTAGCTTTCTCACAAAAGAATAAATTTTTCATGTGATAACCCACACTGGAGAAAAGCCATTCCAGTGTGACTTATGTGATAAAGCTTTCACACAAAACTGTCACCTTAAAAATCACTTGATGGTTCACAGATAAGAGCAGCCTTTCCAGTGTGACCTGTGTGATTCTGCTTTTTCAAAAAGGAATGCTCTCTCAAAGCATACAAGGAAGCACAGGATAGAGAAGCCTTTCCAGTGTGACCTGTGTTTCTGCTTTCTCATGAAAGGGTTATCTCACTAATCATATGAGGATCCACACACAAGAGAAGCCTTTCCAGTGTGGCCTGAGCAATCAAGATTTCTCATGAAAGAATCACCTCAGATCATGTGATGATCCACACAGGATAGAAACCTTTCCAATATGACCTGTGTGATTCTGCTTTCTCATAAGAGGGTCATCTCAAGTGAAATATGAGGACCCACACAGGAGAGAAGCCTTTCCAGTGTGGCCTCTGTGATAAATCTTTCTCTCGAAATAATCACCTCAAAGATGATCCATGGAGGAGGGAATCCTTTCCAGTGTGATCTTTGCAATTCTGCTTTTTTACAAAAGGATTATCTCAAGGCATATTAGTACCCACTCAGTAGAGAAGTTTTTCCAGTGTGGCCTATGTGATAATGCTTTCTCACAAAAGAGTGATCTCACACGGCATATAAAGACCCACACAGGAGACAAGCCTTTCCAGTGTGACCTGTGTGGTTCTGCTTTCTCACAGAAGGGTGCTCTCACAGAACATATGAGGATCCATACAGGAGAGAAGCCGTTCCAGTGTGACCTTTGTGATTCTGCTTTTTCAGTAAAGTGTAATCTCACACTGCATATGAAGACCCACACAGGAGAGACGCCTTTCAAGTGTGACCTTTGTGATTCTGCTTTTTCACGAAAGGGTACTCTCACACAGCATATGAGAATCCACACAGGAGAGAAGCCTTTCCAGTGTGACCTGTGTGGTTCTGCTTTTTCACGAAAGGGTACTCTCACACAGCATATGAGGACCCACACAGGAGAGAAGCCTTTCCAGTGTGATATATGTGAATCTGCTTTCTCACAAAGGGGCCATCTCAAACAACATATAATGGCCCACACAGGAGACAAGCCTTTCCAGTGTGGCCTTTGTGATAAAACTTTCTCTCAAAAGGGTGCTATCACACAGCATATGAGGATCCATACAGGAGAGAAGCCATTCCAGTGTGACCTTTGTGATTCTGCTTTTTCACTAAAGTGCAATCTCACACTGCATATGAAGACCCACACAGGAGAGAAGCCTTTCAAGTGTGACCTTTGTGATTCTGCTTTTTCACGAAAGGGTACTCTCACACGGCATATGAGGATCCATACAGGAGAGAAGCCGTTCCAGTGTGACCTTTGTGATTCTGCTTTTTCAGTAAAGTGTAATCTCACACTGCATATGAAGACCCACACAGGAGAGAAGCCTTTCAAATGTAACCTTTGTGATTCTGCTTTTTCACAAAAGGGTCATCTCACAGAGCATATAAGGATCCATACAGGAGAGAAGCCTTTCCAGTGTGATATATGTGAATCTGCTTTCTCACAAAGGGGCAGTCTCAAACAACATATGAGGGCCCACACAGGAGAGAAGTCTTTCCAGTGTGACCTGTGTCGTTCTGCTTTCTCACAAAAGGGTGGTCTCAAAGAGCATATGAAGACCCACACAGGAGAAAAGGCTTTCCAGTGTAACCTGTGTGATTCTGCTTTCTCACTAAAGGGTATTCTCACACGGCATATGAGAACCCACACAGGAGAGAAGCCTTTCAAGTGTGACCTGTGTGTTTCTGCTTTCTCACGAAAGTGTTCACTCACATTGCATATGAGGACCCACACAGGAGAGAAGCCTTTCCAGTGTGACCTGTGCAATTTTTCTTTCTCACAAAAGAGTAATCTCACACGGCATATAAGGACCCACACAGGAGACAAGCCTTTCCAGTGTGGCCTGTGTGATTCTACTTTCTCACAAAAGGGTTCTCTCACACACCATATGAGGACCCACACAGGAGAGAAGCCTTTCCAGTGTGGCCTGTGTGAAAAAGCTTTCTCATGTAAGGGTGCTCTCACATTGCATATTAGGACCCACTCGGGAGTGAAGCCTTTCCATTGTGACCTGTGTGATTCGGCTTTCCCACAAAAGGGTTCTCTCAGAAAGCATATGAGGACCCACACAGGAGACAAGCCATTCCTTTGTAACCTGTGCGATTCTGCTTTCTCAAGTAAGGGTCATCTCAGAAGGCATATGAGGACCCACACCTGAGAGAAGCCCTTCCAATGTGGCTTGTGCAATAAAGCTTTCTCACAAATGAACCACTTCAAAGATCATGTGATGATGCATACAGATGAGAAGCTATTTCATTGTGACCTGTGTGATGCAGGTCTTTTATTAAATAAAAATCACTTCAAATATCACTTGATGAACCACACAGGAGAGAAGCCTTTACAGTGTGGCATGTGTGCTAAACCTTCCCCATGAAAAAATCGGCTCAAAGATCACGTTATGATCCACACAGGAGAAAGCCTTTCCAGTGTGACCTTTGTGTTTTTGCCTTCTCACAAAAGAGTAGTCTCATACACATGAGAAGTCTTTCCAGTGTGGTCAGTGCGATTCTGCTTTCCCACTAAATGGTCATCTCAAACATAGGAGAGAAGACTTTCCAGTGTGATTCTACTTCCTCATGTAAGGGTTTTTTCACAAATGTGAGGACCCACCATTCAAGATTTTAAGAAAAAAAATTATGCTGAAAGATACAAAGATGGATCACGACGAGCATAGCTCCCTTCCTGTATAATACAACTAGGTAAATACAGTAGAGAAACCTGTCTAGTGTGGCCTGGATGATAAAGCTTTCTCACAAAAGAATCACCTCAAATATCACGTGATGATCCTCACAAGAGAGAAGCTTTTCCAGTGTGACCTTTGTGATTCTGCTTTCTCACAAAAGGGTTCTTTCACACAGCATATGAGGAACCACACTGGAGAGAAGTCTTTCCAGTGTGGCCTGTGCAATAAAGCTTTCTAATGAACAAGGCAACTCAAGTATCACTTAATGAATCACCCAGGAGAGAAGCCTTTCCAGTGTGGCCTATGTGATAAGGTTTTCCCATGAAAGAATCAGCTCAAAAATCATATGATCCACATAGGAGAGACGCCTTTCTGATATGATCTTTGTGATTATGCTTTCTCAAAAAAGTGTTATCTCACACAGGATATGAGGACCCACACTGGAGAGAAGCTTATCCAGTGTGACCTGTGTGATTCTGGTTTCTGAGAAAGTGTTATCTCAAACACCATGTGTGGACCCACACAGGAGAGAAGCCTGCTCAGTGTGACCACTGTGATTCTGCTTACACACACAAGGGTTATCTAACAAAGCATATGGGGACCCACACAGGAGAGGAGACTTTCCAGTGTGACCCATGTAATTCTGCTTTCTCAGTAAAGAGGAATCTCAGAGAGCATATGAGGATCCACACTATAGAAGCCTTTCCAGTATGACCTTTGTGATGAGGTTTTCTCACAAAAAAGCGAGCTCAGGAAGCATATGAAGACTCACACAGGAGAGAAGCCTGTCCAGTGTGACCTGTGTGTTTGTTTTTTTCTTTTTCCAAAAAAGCCTCATCTGGCCCAGTGTATGAGGACCCACAATGGAAAAAAAGCCATTCCTGTGTGATAAGGCTTTCTCTTAAGAAATTTCTCTCACAAAGCATATAAGGACCCACACAGGAGAGAAGCACCTGTTCAATCTGTGTGGTGGAGCATTCTCATAAGAGGGTACTCACATAGCATATGAGGACCCACATTGGAGAGAAGCCATTCCTGTGTGGATGGTGTGCAATGCAACTTTTTCACAAAAGAATCACTTCAAATACCACGTGATCCCCCGCACAGGACAGTAGCCTTTCCATTGTGACCTGTGTGATTCTGTTTCTAACAAAAGAGGTCTCAATCATCACATGGTGACTAATAGTGCACACAGACATGGTTATATTTTGTAATCTGTAGGTGCTTGTAAATTTACAAATGTAAAAAACATTGAAATAACAGAATTGCACAGAACTGTCATTTGTATATGTGTATGAGTTGAAAAGTTAGAATTATAGTTGAGAATTAGTAATGGACATGTATACACATGTGTGTGTATTTATATATGTATATATATATATATATATGTATATATATATATATGCATATATATATATATATATATACATATATATACCGTATATACATATATATATATATATATATATATATATATTGAAATATTTTTGTCTGAGCTGAGTTCAAGCCCTTGTCTTCACTACGTATAAGTTTCTGCATATGTCTCCGTCGAGCTCATTGTCAGTCTCAATCATGATGGCATGGAATTAAAGTGAGTTATGTGGTTGAAAAAGATATATATATAGATATATACATATGACAGAATGAGTGGAAAGGTTGGTGAGGTAAACGCCAAAAAACCGTAGGAGTGTTATTAGTAATGTTTTCTCCTTGAAGGAGTTCCTCAGAGTATACACTAAAAAAAAGTATTTACAGCTTATATACTGTACTTCACTCTCCTTACCCCGTCCCTCCCCTATCTCCATCCTTCCTTCACTCCGCTTCACCTCAAACAAAGTCTCTGGTCAACTTTGATAATTTGATAAATCCTTCTCTATGATTATTGCAAGGTTTTGAAACGATGTACACTGCTTTGATTATTTTTCCTTCTTGCTTTCTTAGCCCTTTGTGGAGTACCTCTGTATTTTCCCAGTCAGCAAGGTGGCCGAAATTGTCTATATGAACCACTAGAGAATTTAATGTTCGGTGGGCTTTTACTTCATTCTTGTATTCATATAGTAATTTTTTTATTCTTCTGCCAGGTTCCCCAAAATAACTGATGGGACAGCTTTTATAAGGAAATCTATAAATCAAACTGTCCTCAGCACCCATATAGTACTCATTCTTGTTTTTGTTTTTAATGATGTTATATATTTTGGTCCCTGTGTCATATGCAACTCTTAACCCTGCCTTGGTGAACAACTGTCAGATTGTGGTACTCCCCCAGGTAGGCGTAGCTCCTCCTTGGGGATCGGTGCCATCTGCGTAGAGCTGATGGCCAGGGGTAGTTGCTGCTGATTGGCCCCCAACTCTTGGGGTTGGGGGGTGGTCCCACGACGTAGACGTTGCAGCTCAACACATGGTTCATCACAAACAGACTCAAAATAGCTCCAACCAAATCTACAGCAACACTTCTCACCAACTGGACAAAAGAACACAAATACATACCTCATCTCTACATCAACAACACTCTAATACCACACACAAACACACCGAAAATTCTTGGTGTAACATACGATACATCCATGTCTTTCAAACAACACCTCACAAACATAAAAAACAAATGCACACCTAGACTTAACGCACTTAAGTCAATCACTGGAACAACATTTGGACAAAACAAAGAAACTAATATAACAATATACAAACAATGCATACGCTCAGTGATGAATTATGCGAGTCCTGCATGGGCTCCTAATCTCAGTGAGACACACCACAACACCCTTCAAATCATACAAAACAAAGCCCTAAAAACAATTACAGGCTGCACAAATACATCACCTACAGACCATTTACACCATGAAACAAAAGTCCTCAAAGTCAAGGACCACCTCGACATGAGAGGCACACAAACACTTGCTGCAGCCACCACAAACACATCACACCCGCTACACTACATAGCAGAACACCCACACACACCAAGAAACATTAAAACTACACCCAAAGACCTTTATTACACACAGATACTCTCTTCTCTTCCTCCACAACCACCAAATACCAGCCTCCGGAAACATATTCATAATCATATCACTCACCGCTCCATTAACACACTGAAAGACAACACACTGCTGCATGCCAGACCCCCTGATATCCACCCTTCTGAATCCTCTCTCCCACGTAAGGACAGAGTCCACTTGGCCAGACTGCGATGCGGTCACCACCCAGCACTTCTAAGCTACCAGAAGAGGCTGGACGACCGTGTTGTGAACAGCTGCCCAGGATGTAACACTTCACCCCATACCATACAACACATAATGGAAGACTGCATTATACACAATCATGCACGCAAACAACACAACATACACTCTATAAAGGATTTGTGGGAAAACCCAGTTTCGGCTGTGGCCTTCCTTGGGGAGACGGGACTGCTCGGACAGACAGTCTAGGGAACGACAACAACAACAACTGTCTGATTTCATCTGCGTATTTGGAATTGGGGATGGATAAAAACCCCCGGCTGTCCCCTTTGTTCTCACATATTTGGCTTTCTCAGGTTCCTTTTGTTATTCTGAAAGCTTTTTCTTTTAGTCTATGTAAGAGTCATTGTGGGTAACAGTTTGCTAAATATGTTAAAAATGTATTCAATTTCTCCTTGGAGAAATTCCTCACTACATGCCCGGTATGCTCTCTTGGCCCACAATAATGGGCCAAGATATGACATGGTTGTGGTACATGGATGATGTATTTGCTATCGCCTCCAGGGAGACAGATCTCAGTGATAAATTAAAGATGCTCAATGGGATAGAAAAGAACATACAATTCACTATGGAACAAGAGGAGTATGACAAATTAGCCTTCCTAGAAACGGTAATATAGAGAAAAGGAAACAAGACTGCTTTCTCGGTACACAGGAAAAACACAAATAAAAATGACATTATCCACTACTACTCTGCTCACCACACAGGAGTAAAAAGCAGGGTAGTAATAGGTTTCTTTTTGAGAGCATTCCAGGTGTGCAGTGAGGAATTCCTCCAAGGAGAAATTGAATACATTATTAACATTTCTAGCATACTGTGTTACCTGCAGTTACCCATTAGTAATAAAACTTTTTTTTTTTTTTTTTTTTTTTTTTGGCGTTTACCTCACCACCCTTTCCACACATATATATATGTATATATATATATTATACATATATATATATATATATATACATATAGTTATATGTAAAGTTAAAAAGGTTAAATGTAATCATTCCTTAGTGTTATATTTGTTCTTTTTTCATATTAATCAGATTGCTATAAGATACATATTAAATATTTTGTCAGCTCTGTCATTGTTGTCATGCAAAGGATTCTTGAAATACAAAAAATAAATAAATAAAAATAAATATATATGCCTAATAATTTCCCTTATTTATGTAAAGCCAAATTTAGGAGGTATTTCTAATATATAATAAATTATTACACTAGATGGCACTCACCCATATTATAAATGAAAGCATGGGCCACTTTATATACTATTTGTGAAAGTTGAATACAGTCTATAAATGCCAGGGTTGCAAAAATAATAATGATAAATCCTTGATCAGCATACGTATCCGAATCTGCCTCAAAATATAATGACTTATTTCTTGGCCTAAGACCCACTTATCCACAACTTTTAATTGTGAGAATCCTCTTCATTGTGGCCTGTGCCATGCAGCCTTCTGAGGAAAGTGTGCTCTCAGATGTCACAAGATGACCCACACTGGAGAGGACCATATTCAATTGTCACTGCTGGTGAGATGCAGCTTTTGCACAAAGTGTCACCAAACTTCATATCATGGCTCACACACTGAAGAGAAGCCATTCCAGTGTCATCTGTGTGATGCAATTTTCTCACAAAAAGAGTGGTCTCTAATGTCACATGATGACCCACATAGGAGAAAAACCATTCTAGTATATTCATCTCAAATGTCATGTGCTTATCCGCTCTGGAGAATAGCCTTTCTAGTGTGACTCGTGTGATACAGCTTTCTCATGAAAGGGATTATCAAATATCACGTGATGACCCACACTGGAGAAACGCCTGTCCAGCAGTGTCACCTGTAACATGGAACTATCTCTCACCAAAGGGTGATTTGAAATAGCATGTGATGTCTCATGTAGGGAGAAGCCTTTCCACCATAACCTGTGCAATGTATCTTTCTCATGAAGGAGTAATATCAAGTGGAATATGATGATGAGCACAAGAGAAATACCTTTGTATTTCTACTTGTATGATCCAGTTTTCTTGTGAGATGTTTTCAAAAGTCACATGATAAACCACACAAGAGAGAAACTTTCCTAACATGACATTACATTGCACATTTCTCATGAAAGACTGGAACTGTGTGGGGAGATATTAGATTCAGGCCTAGACCCATGGGATTTGAGGCAGAGACTAATGTGGCATACTTCTTGAAAAAATGTTTTATACTTGGCTACAAAGTTCTGTATGAAATTGTTATGATTTAATTATGCTGTTGTGAATTTATACTACTAGTGGAGTAGTTCTGGTGAATATTTATAGGACCAGAATGTCTCAAATTTGTTCATTTCAACCTATATGTGTTGGAAATGGACTAATATACGTTTGAACTAATTTGTTATAGAAACTGTGGACTCCCACTTGACCTGTACAAAACAAAGAAATGAAATAGGTCAATGAACGATTGTAGCATTCATCAGAGACTTCAGCTCCAGTCTACTCATAGACCTCAGCTGGTGAACTCGTTTGCTGCCGAGACCCCAGCTAGTGAATACCTCTTGTTAAGTTTATTACTTCCTGTGAAGTTTACAATATATCTTCGAATAGTGACAAATGATTGTGTTGGTTTTTTGTAATTGTATACGTATAGCGTTATACAGTTACAGGTATAAGATAAAATGTAGTGTTCTAGTAATTTAGAATCAAAATAGTAGTCTGTTACTGTACTCTAAAGGTAGGAGTAATAGTATAAGATAAGCAGAGTAAGCTTCGTGTATTTATTCTATTTAGCGACTGTTTTTGGTTCTTTTGTTGATTTATAGTTTCTCTTTGCTTTTGTATTGCCGAAGGAGGAGCAAAATGACTTCTGAGGTTGTGTGAACCTGGAGGACCGTCTCAGGATGTGTGAGGAGGAAATTAGTCTGCCCAAGAGTGCGCTCTGTGAGAAGAGTGAATCCTCCACATAACCCAAAGAGCGTTCCGCCTCTTCCACTTCTGCCACTGCCGTGAGCGAGTGGCGCTCCGTGGAGTCCCGTTTGTCGAGCCCGCGTTCGGTAAGTGGGCGCCCTTCGGAGCAATCACTAGCTCTAGCCAATCGTTTTGCTCAGCTGGAAGATGAGGTGTTTGGAAATGAGGAGTTCTTGGTGGTGGGGGACTCCATTGTGCGAGGCTACGAGGACACCCTTCAGCGGAAGACTAAACGACGTTGCAAGCTTGTATGTCAACCGGTCCGTGGAATCGCCTATTGTACCCAGAATATCAGGGAGCAAAGGCGGATGAACACGGTTACGATTGTTCACATGGGAAGTGAAGATGTGGGTAGGATGAGATCAGGGGAACTTGTTCGGAATTACAAGTTCTTCCTTCAGGCGAGGAAGGAGCGTGGAAACCGTCACGTAGTCTGTGGGATCCTCCCGAGGATCTACGCTGGCTCGTGTTGGAACAGTAGAGCCATAGTGATCAATGAGAGGATATCACAATTGTCCACACAACTGGGATACCGCTTTCCTGATCCTTGGTATCTCTTTTCCAGGCGTCATGACCTTTATGCTTCTGATGGGATCCACCTTACTTGCAGAAGCAAAGACGTTGTTACAAACCACATTGTGTGAGTTTGTAATGAACTAGTTCCTTTTTTTGTGGTAGAAACCCAAAGGGAAGGAGAAATAGGACGTATTGGGGACAACAGAGTAGGGCGTAGCAATAATGTAAGCAATATGTCAGTGTAGGACAAAATATCATTTTAGGATATAATGTCGGCAGAGGACAAAATATAATTTTAGGATATAATGTCAGTAGAGGACAAAATATTACATTAGGACGTAATGCCAATGAAGGACAAAATATCACGGTAGGATATAATGTCAGTGGAGGAGAGAATATAATTTTGGAAGTGATGCCGGACAGAATGTCAATGAACAACGAGTGGCCGGTATGGGACGGAGGGGGGCAAAGTGTACACGAGAGATCGGATGACCGTGAGGGACCAAATGTCCGTGATGTGGCAAGTGTCCATGAGGCATTAAATACCAATGAAGGACAAAATGTCAATATACAGTAGAGCACGGTGTCATGTAAGGCATGTTGCAACTCGAAACCAGTCAAACAAATAGTGATAGAATAATCGTGAGTTTCTTAAAACCATGTACTTTAATGCTAGTACAATTAGGAATAAATTCCAAGAAATCCAGGCGTATGTCAAGAGCGAAAATCTCGATGTGATAGGAATAACCGAGACATGGTTAAACGGTGGAGAGTTAGAAGCTGAACTTGATACTGCGGATTTCAACACTTTCATCGGGATAGAAACCACAAGAAAGTTGGGTTTTTTTGTTTTACGTTAAAAGTAATGTCCATGCCTGTGTTTTAGAGAAAGTGAAACAGGATGCATATGACAAAATTGTGGATAGAATTAACCCCCAAAAAATTAATGTAGGTATAATATATAGGCCAAAGACATTATCATTAGGAG
This sequence comes from Oratosquilla oratoria, assembly GCF_046742065.1. Taxonomy (NCBI): domain Eukaryota; kingdom Metazoa; phylum Arthropoda; class Malacostraca; order Stomatopoda; family Squillidae; genus Oratosquilla; species Oratosquilla oratoria. The sequence goes on along the minus strand of NC_134788.1, from coordinate 65,487,644 downwards.
ACGACAAAATGTTTAAAAACTGTCTAGTTTCTGCATCCGTGACTTATTGATAATGGGTTATTTCAGTTTTACATTGATTGGGTTATCCTTGAATATGGCCATATAGGTAGTCGATTGATAGATTTCTCGATGCCAGTTACTTAATTTAGCATGTAAAAGAGCCCACAAGACATGGAAATTTATTCGATCTATTGATCACCAGCCGCGAAAGAATGATAACCGATGTAAAAGTTGGGGAAACTATTACAAGTAGTGATCACAACAGATTCAAACTGCTAAAAAATAGGATACTTGTGTATTTGAAATACCCGGTTTCAGCAAAGCTCAGTTCATAGGACTACGTCAGAAGCTTCAGCTTACAGATTGGGAGGCAAAATTAAGTTGATTCATATATCCCGTTTAAGGACAGATGCCTTCCAAATCAGGCTCGCCCAAAATGGCTTGACAAAGAAACTGAAAAAAGTATTGTTTAAAAGAGACAGGCTTATTAGAAATACAAGTGCTCGGGTGCACCTAATGACTATCAAAGTTATGCAATAATACAGAGATTTAAAAAAGACAATAAAAAAACGAAAAGAAAACGACAATACGAAATTAATATCGCCTATAAATCCAAAGAGAATCTAAAAAATTCTATAGTCACATTAGAGATAAAAAGGTTATTAAGAATCACATTGGCCCACTATTAGCTGCTGACGGTCAACTTGAATATTCAAATGTAGGAATGTGTGATGTTTTAAACAATTATTTTAGCTCAGTATTCGTAAACGAAAACCTCAAACTGACCTCCAAACTTAAACCTATGAAATGTAAAATAATGATAATAAAAAAAAAAAAAAAATGGCGGTTGACATCCAAGAATTTTAAAGGAAATGAAAAATGAGATTGTTGTTCCATTAGAAATGATTTTCAAGAAATTCATCATTTCCGGAGATATCCCAAGAGAATGGAAGCTAGCTAACATTACTCCCATATTCAAAAAAGTTGGCAAAAAGAAACCAAGTAACTATAGGCATATAAGCTTGACTTAATTGTAGGAAAAATTATGGAAACTATCAGCAGAGATGCTATCAAACATCATTTAGAAAGTAACTGATAAATGATAGCCAGCATGGATTCACACGGAAACGTTCTTGCTTGACTAACCCGAATTTTACAACACGGTTATCTCGAATTATGACGAAAGAAACTATAGATTTAATATATGTAGACTTTGCAAAAGCTTTTGACACCGTCCCCCATGAAAGACTACTAAATTAGCTTCACACGGAATAAGTGGTAGCCTATTAAGTTGGACTAGTAATTGGTTGAACGATCGAAAACAGAGTTGTTCTTAATGGCGAAACTTCTAGATGGAAAAATGATACGGGTGGAGTTCCTCAGGGTTCCGTTCTTGGGCCACTTCTATTCATAGTATATATAAATGATATAGCCCACGGGCTGAAATCTGTTGTCTCCAAATTCGCTGATGGTACAAAACTGCGGAATGGCAAATGATCACTTAAACCAATTAGATATTCAAGATTATATAGATAAGCTAAAGAAACTGTGCAGAATGGCAAATGATCACTTAAACCAATTAGATATTCAAGATTATATAGATAAGCTACAGCAATGGTGTGAAAAGTGGCTGATGAAATTTAACGCAAGTAAATGAAAGGTTATGCACATAGGTAAAGCTAACAGTAAGTACGATTACAAGTTATTTGGAAATTCGTTAACAAAGTGGATAATGAAAAGGATCTCGGCGTAATTATCAATAACGATCTCAACTCATCTAAGCGGTGGTTTTCAGCCTCTGAGAAAGCAAATACTATTCTAGGACATCTGGGACATGGCCCACATCTGGAATATGCTGTTTCCAAATCTCGTTAACCCATTCAACTCCGATGACAAGATGTCTTGTCATTTGGTCAAATAAAACAAAAAATCATAAAACACCAAAATGTTTGATCAAACACCAGAAAAATATGACGTCAATCCTCGCTTCGCTCGCAGCGAAGCGAGGATTGACGTCATATTTTTCTGGTGTTTGATAAAACATTTTGGTGTTTTATGATTTTTTGTTTTATTTGACCAAATGACAAGACATCTTGTCATCGGAGTTGAATGGGTTTAAAAACAATGATAGATTGAAAAAAAGTACAACGGCAAGTCACAAAACTGATTCCAAATATAAAAAAATAGACCATATGAAAATCGGCTAAAAAATCTGTTTTCCATAAAAAAGCGTAGACTCGGAGGTGACGATACAGGTATCTAAGATTCTAAAGGGAATTGACAGCATGGAAAGTGACAACATTTTGACACTGAATGAGAATCCGACAAGAAATAATGGTCCCGAACTCTCATGAAAGGACACATATTTAATTTGGAAGTGGGTAGAAACAACTTCGCCAACCGTGTAGTTAATGAATGGAATAAACTTCCTGCAGAGGAAGTGCAATGTAGTTCTGTCCGAAACTTTAAGATTCGTTTAGATAAACACCTAAACAACATTTATTTTATATTATTTGTTTGTTATTAGTTGTCTGTTTATTATTATCTTTATTATCATTTATTATTATTATTTATCTGCCAATTTTTCATGATTTACTATTTACCTTATTTGTTTATTATCTAACTTTAACTATTTATGTATTTACTTTATCATTACCCAATACCCCGTCTGGGGTATTGGCTGCATATTATCGTGGCAAAGTAGCATGCAGTTGATACTTTGGAGTCTATATGGGGCGCCCCTACGGACCATAGTCACATCATTTTGTCTGTGATAGAGGAAAACTCTGTTCATAGAGAAATGATGACACTTTTATAGTACGACTGTCCCTCCGTTATGCTGTCCCCCAACCCCTTGTTACTGTCCTGTACCATTTCTCTGAATATTCATTTCCTTTTTTCGCCTACCGTGTGGTGGGGGAAGAGAATGCTACCACAAATTCTTCCCACTTGAGTCGTAAGAGGCGACAAAAAACGGGACGGGGGATGGGATTAGGAGTCGTGCTACCTGAAGCCCCAAAGGGGACATTCCTAAAAAAAAAAAAAAAAAAGGCATGACGGTATAGGAGTTTTCAAACCAGTATGTTTGTGGGAAGAAAGATGGATGTGCAGGCTTTGAGTGAAACTAATATGAAAGGGAGGGGCGAGTGTGAGTTTAGGAGTGTGGTTGGGAGGTTCACAGGAGTGAAGAGGGGATGAGGGAGAGAAGGGGTGGCTACACTAGTAAGTAAAGAGATGGGTAAGCGTGTAGTGGAGTGGAAGGAGGTTTCTTCATAAGAACATAAGAATGGAGACTGCAAGAGACCATAAGACCTACACTAGGCAGCTCCGTATCCATCACCACCTGTCATCCCCATCCATAAAGTTGTCTAATCGTTTCTTAAAACAACTGATAGTTTCAGCGCTTACTACATGGTTACTAAGTTTATTCCATTCGTCGACCACCCTATCAGTAAACCAATTCTTGCCTATTTCCTTCTTAAATCTAAATTTGTCCAGTTTATAACCATTACTGCGAGTCCTGTCCTGTTGTTTTAATATGATGACCTTGTTTGCATCACCCTTGTTAAAGCCTTTGATCCACTTGAACACCTCTATTAGATCACCCCGCACTCTGCGTCTTTCCAGAGAGTGTAAGTTAAGGTGCCTAAGCCTCTCTTCGTAAGGCAAATTTCTGAGTCCATATATCATTTTGGTCATTCTTTTCTGTACTGATTCTAGTGAATTGATGTCCATTCTGTAGGACGGAGACCAAAACTGTACCGCATAGTCAAGGATGGGTCTAATTATCGCTGGATAGAGTTTAATAATTACCTCTGCACTTCTATTCATTACCGTCCTAGCAATGAAACCTAATGCTCTATTAGCTTTATTCCTGGCGCTAATGCACTGTTTCCCGGTTTTAAGGTTCGGACTCACTAGAACTCCCAAGTCTCTCGCACTCAGTTTTCTCCAAAAGCGTGTTATCTAAGCTGTATCTATTTTTGGGGTTATGTAGCCCTACGTTTAACATGCTACACTTAGAGATATTGAAGTTTATTTGCCATTCCACCGACTATGTCAACAATTTGTTAAGATCATCCTGCAGAATCTCTGCGTCGTCTCTTGACCTAATTAGGCGTCCTATTTTAGTGTCGTCCGCAAACTTACTAACATCACTATTTATCACATCGTCTAAGTAGTTTATGTACATAATGAACTACAAGGGACCCAAAACCGAGCCCTGTGGGACCCCACTAGTAACATTGCCAACCTAGATTTTACTCCATTTATGGTGACCCGCTGTTTTCTGTTACTAATCCAAGCTCTAATCCATTCTAACAACTTTCCTCCTTCAAGGTTGATGTAGATGAAGGTGAAGCTGGGAAGGGAGATGTGGATTTTTGTAAGTGCGTATGGGCCTGATAGTGAGAAGAGCTTAGAGGAGAGGGAGGCTTTTTGGGTAGATTTAAATAAGTGCATAGAGGGATTAGGGAGAAATGTCAATGTAGTTGTATTGGGAGACCTTAATGCTAGGGTAGGAAACGAACCAATAGACGGAGTGATTGGGAAGTATGGAGTTCCAGGTAAAAATCGTAGTGGAGAATTGATGGTGGAGATGTATCTTGAAAGAGAGTTGATGATAGCAAATACAGTGTTTCGGAAGAAAGTCAAGCATAAGTACACATGGGAGAGGGTGGTGGATGGAAGGGTGGCAGATAGAGCGTCAATGGACTATAACTCGCTCATTCATTTCAACAATGACATAACTCAAAAATTGAAGATTTGGAGTTATCTATACCACTGAATTTGCCATTTTCTATATTTATTTGTGGTAAGAACGCCATAACTCTAGTAGCAAAACTGGCCGCTAGATATCGCTCAAGGCAATAACGTCATAATTCCAAATTTATTTTTCAAATAGGCACAAAGCATGTTTATAACAAATGTATCTTTTAATATGAAATGTCATGTATTACATTTAATCATGAAATAAAAATTCATTGCTAAATACCTCGTTTAAAAGTGTATTTTGCTTCTCCTGAAAAGTAGCATTTTTTGAGTTATGTCAGTGTTGAATGAGCGATATAGTGGTGACCAGAGTATGGTAGGAAGAGTTAAGAATGTACATGTTCTAAAGGGAGAGAGTGGGGGAATATCAGATCATTTTCTGGTGGAAGGTAAATTGAGAGTAGAGAATAGGTGGAGAAAGAGGAAAAAGGCAGAAGGTAGGGAGGTACTTAGAGTGAACTGCATGAGAAAGAAAATGAGAAGGAGCAGAAGAAGCTGAGAGAGGAGTGGGAGGGAGTGAAGGATAGATTAGAACTAGGAGTAGAGGAGGAATGCGAATTGTTCAAGGAGGGAATCATAAAGTGTGCAAAGATAGTGTGTGGTACAAGGAGGACGGGAGGAAGTAGAAGGAAGGGTAGTGAGCGGTTGAATGAGGAAAGGTGTAGAAGAGAAGAAGCAGGCTTTCATAGACTGGCTACAAATTAGGACGAGGGAATCGTATGAGAGGTACAAAGTAAAGAGAAGAGAAGTAAAGCATAAGATAAAGGAAACAAAGAGAAGAGCAGATGTGAAATGGGTTAAGACTATGACAGAAAATTTTAAAAGTAATAAAAAGATGTTTTAGAAAGAAATTAAGAGAGGAAGAGGAGGCGAATTAGGTAGAGAAGAAAAGGTAAAATATGCAGATGGAGAGATGATAATGGAAGAGAAGGCAGTGAGAGGAAGATGGGCAGAATATTTTAGGGAGTTGCTAAATGTGAGGGAGGATAGGGAGGGAAAGGTACTTGCAGTGGGAGGTGCTAAGAAAATGAGAGTGATGAGTGAGGAAAATGGAGGAGAAATAAAGAAGGATTAAGTGAAAGCAGCTGTTAAGATGATGAGAGCAGGTAAGGCACCTGGGTTGGGTGGATGCCTTGCAGAATGTCTGAAGAAACGAGGTACAGTTAAGGTGGATTGGCTGGTGAGGTTATTTAATGTATGTTTAAGAGAGGGTAGAGTGCCGGAGGACTGGAGGAGTGCCTGTATAGGGGGGCAAGTATGAGTGTAGTAGTTTCAGGGGGATCAGTTTGTTGAGTGTAGTTGGGAAAGCTTATGGGAAGGTCTTGATTGAGAGGATTAAGAGAGGAGCAGAGAGAGTAATTGGCGAGGAACAGTGTGGATTTAGGACGGGTAGAGGATGTGTAGATCAGATTTTTGTGGTAAGACAGATATGCGAGAAAGCTATAGGAAAGGTAAGGTTGTTTTTTGGGCTTTTATGGATCTGGAAAAGGCTTACAACAGGGTAGACAGGAAGGCACTGTGGGAGGTTATACAGATATATAGGATAGAAGGAAAGCTATTAAGAGCAGTCAAGAGTTTTTACGTGTATATATTTATATATATGTATACATATATATATATATATATATATATATATATACATATATATATGTATATATATACATGTATATACATATATATATATGTGTATATATATATATATATGTATATGTATATATGTATATATACATATATATATATGTATATATATATATATTTATATATGCATATATACATATATATATATATATATATATATGTATATATGAAAATGTATATATATTTGTATATGTACAGTATATATATATGTATTATATGTATATGTATATATATATATTTATATATTTATGTATGTATATATATGTATATATATATATATATACATATGTATACACATATATATATACATATGTATACATATATATATATATATATATATGTATATATATTTATATATGAATATGTATATATATATATATATATATGTATATATATGTATATATATATATACATATAAATATATATATATATATATATTATATTATATATATATTTGTATATGTATATATATATGTATTATATGTATATATATATATATATATATATATATATATATATATATATATATGTATAAATATATATATATATATATATGTATATATATTTGTATATGTATATATATATGTATTATATGTATATATATATATATGTATATATATATATATATACATATATATATGTAGTATATATATATATATACATATATGCATAAAAGTGGCAGTCTGCCGACAAGATTGACTAGATAAACACCATATGAGGACGGAGCCTTTATTTGTACGACGTTTCGCTTATTACAGCTTTTTCAAGCACAGGTTGAGATACAAATGCTTGAGATTAAATAAGGGGAAAGGAGGGAACGGGGAGAGAAAAAGGGGGGGGGAAGGAAGAGGAGGAGGAGGAGGAGGAGGAGGAGGGTGGGGGGATTGGACACTGGGAAAGGATGAGAATGCTGGCCCAAACGTCCGTGAGCGAAATGTCCACAAAGGGTGGTTTAAGTATTTAATATTTTGCTGGCCATGGGTATTAGGGGAATAATGTGAGGAGATATGTTAAACATGCCCCTGTTTTGTTCAATAGTGTTCGTTCCTTGAATGATTGCTGCTTCTAAACACTTCCTGCGGATTTTGTCTGGTTCCCGCATCAGCAGCTCTGCATTCTTCCAGTCCATAAGATGGTTTTCCTTGTTTCTATGTGTCACACATGCATTGGTGGTGACATCATGCCTGACGTCGTAACGGTGTTCACGTATTCGTGTATTCAGGTCGCGTGACGTTTCTCCGATGTAAACTTTATCACATCCTGAACACGGAATACGATAAACACCGGCTTTGGTGCTCGGTGTCTGGTTGTTGTGTGTTTCCGTCTTCGTGATGTCTTTTATTGTTCTGCTTGTCTGGCACACTATTTCCAAGTTGGTGGTTCTTAAAAGACGTGTCAGGTTGGTGGCAACGTCGCCGGTTGGCAACACGAGACGTCTAGTTGTGCTGTCCTGCTGCCTACGGCTTTCCCGAATCTTAGCGGCCTGCTGTTTGCAATTATCTAAAAGAAACTCTGGAAATTTTAGTGTTAAAAATGTCTCTTTAATAAACCTGCACTCTTCTTCTAAGTATTTTGCACTACATATCCTAAATGCCCTAAGGAAAAAACCTATTACTACTCCTCTCTTGGTCCTTATATCATGGTGGGAGTAGAAATGAATTAAATCATTTTTGTTGGTGGGCTTTCTATACACTTTGAATTCAAATTTGTTACCGTACTTAAAGATGTGTGTGTCCAGGAAAGGAAGAGAATCGTGGATTTCTTCCTCTAGGGAAAACTGAATGGTGGGCTCCACTTCGTTTAAGGCCGTCTGCAAGCGCTGAAGATTGAAACGCCTGGGTGTGACGAGTAAGATATCGTCCACATATCGCAGCCAGGTCATATGCTCGGGAACGATGTTGGCAAAGGGTCCTGTTTCTAGAAATTCCATGAATAAATTAGCCAGGACTGCACTTAATGGAGAGCCCATGGCCATGCCAAATTTCTGGTGGAAGAAACTGTCCTGGAATTTAAAATAATTAAATTCAACACAAAGTTTGATCAAATCGACAAAATGGTTGGGGGCAGGGGGAAGTCGATTTTCTCCTTCTCGATTCTATCCCTAAGGAGCTGTATTACCTTATCCGAGGGGACACATGTGAAGAGACTTTTCACGTCCAGGCTGGCCAACTTCTTGTTTCTGGCGGAGATATCTCGGATTCTGTCTAGTAGGTCCCGAGTGTCTGAGATGACACATAAAAACAAGGAAAACCATCTTATGGACTGGAAGAATGCAGAGCTGCTGATGCGGGAACCAGACAAAATCCGCAGGAAGTGTTTAGAAGCAGCAATCATTCAAGGAACGAACACTATTGAACAAAACAGGGGCATGTTTAACATATCTCCTCACATTATTCCCCTAATACCCATGGCCAGCAAAATATTAAATACTTAAACCACCCTTTGTGGACATTTCGCTCACGGACGTTTGGGCCAGCATTCTCATCCTTTCCCAGTGTCCAATCCCCCCACCCTCCTCCTCCTCCTCCTCCTCCTCCTCTTCCTTCCCCCCCCCCCCTTTTTCTCTCCCCGTTCCCTCCTTTCCCCTTATTTAATCTCAAGCATTTGTATCTCAACTTGTACTTGAAAAAGCTGTAATAAGCGAAACGTCGTACAAATAAAGGCTCCGTCCTCATATGGTGTTTATCTAGTCATATACATACATATATATAGTGGTTTGAAGTAAAGGTGGGACTTCGTCAAGGATGCGTTATGTCGCC
>NC_134788.1:65430977-65473477 GCF_046742065.1 Oratosquilla oratoria | reverse complement strand
CCCTCGGAAGAACCAAACGTGTCCCACTCTCCCATAGGGTGACTATCGAGGATTTTACACCTCAATCCGGCCCGTTTAATCACCGTCAGCCATACAAGAGTGATTCTTGTGTTTAGTGTCCCGGAGAAATATTAGATTGAGACAAGTGTTGTGCACTAGTGCCACAAAGACCAGGAACGTGTTTGATCTGTGTCGCGACGGGTTCCGCCTACGGAGACTGAGCTTATTTAGAGTGTGTGTCGAACCCACTCCCGTGATACCATGACGAGAACATAACTTGATTCGGTGTGGTGAGATCTGGAAAAGGAATTCTTCGGAAACGGATCCGCTTCCCGCCACGAGGTGTGCCATCAACGAGGACAGCCATGGTTCCCGCCGCCCACAGTGCCACGTGTGTATCCATCGCCAGTAGCCGCACCCTGCACAGCCGAGGACATCTACTCATTTGAAGACTTCATCAGGCAGTACAGTATCCTCGGAGAGACTACATAGTAAACAGAGGTATTTTGGTGTTTATTAGTTAGGAATTAAAGCGCGCAGGTCTAGCTAGGTAGAATACGTACATCATAATTGAAATTGGAACATTTGAGGTTGAACACTTAAAGATTCAAGTTGCATGTCAGTTGCCACTGATTGTAGAAATAACTTCAATCAATAAACTCAGTGTAGTATGTTCTGTTTGATTAGCCTAGGATTGTGATCTACATCATGAGCTGCCCCTCCCCCTCCCCCTTTGAGAAATAAACACGCTCGTCTTGAAAGGAACGGTCGTGGTCCCGGCCGGTGACTCAAATCTCCTGGACTTTGGCTACCAACTGCAGCTATCCATTGCTCTTCGCCAATTTCCCAGCGTACGAGAATTCTCATGCCCCCCCAACCATTGAGCTGATATTATCTATATTTCTACTTTTAATACCTCTGCTGACCTGTTCGACCTTGTCTGTGTCATCTGCACACCTTTTGTTGACACCCCTTCTGACGTCCGGGGCACTTCCCCTTCCTCATTTTCTTCCATTTTTCTCAATAATGTCTCCCCTTCTCCTTTTTCTTCAAACTTTCACTCCACCACGAACTTTCCCTTTCCGTACTAATACAACACAGGTACTCCCTCGTTGCTGAAATCCATTTTTTTTGGGGGGGGGGAAGTTCCAATCTTCGCTGTCAATCCGACGTTGTGTGTGTGTGTATTCACTTGCTCTTTGGATCACGTGTTGGACTCGTGATCGACAGCTATTTCCCTCCTGGAAGAGAGCTCAGAGCTCGTAGGTCCGATCTATGAGTAATGCTATGACCTTACACCACACACACACACCCAACTCCCCGCCCACGAGAGTCAGAGTAACGACCCGAAGCGCAGCTGTACCGAAATAATTTCGGCCCTGGGCAGGATTCGAACCGAGCACTACGCGCACCACCATACTAGTAGTTCATCGCTCTACCAACTGCGCCACCGAGTCGTGTGTGTGTGTGTGTGTGTGTGTGTGTGTGTGTGTGTATTTACCTAGTTGTATTTTGCGGGAAGGGGAGCTATGCTCGTGTTGTCCCGCCTTTGTATCTTGCAGTGTCTAGTTTGTTTTTAAACTCATGAATGGTTTTTGCGCATACTATTTCATTGTCCAGTTTGTTCCAAGTGTCCAAAACTCTATGAGGAAAACTGTTTTTCTTCAGTTCTCTTCTATAGCTATGTTTTTTTATTTTCTTTCCATGTCCTCTTGTGTTTCTTTTGTCCCAGTTAAGTAAGTTCTCACTATCGAGTACCTCTGTGCCTTTCATGATTCTGTAGATGGTCAATAGGTCACCTCTCTCTCTTCTTTGCTCCAGTGTCGGTAACTCCAGTTTAGCCAATCTCTCTTCGTATGATAGGTTTGCAAGTGCAGGTGCCATTTTTGTAGCTGCTCTTTGGATTCTTTCTATTTTCTTTATATTCTTTTTGGTACTGGGGGACCATAATGTCGCTGCATACTCTAATCTAGGCCTTATCAATGTAACCAATATTTTTTTCATCATGTCTTCGTCCAAGTATGTAAACGCCACTTTTATTGATCTTAGCAAATTGTAAGTCTCCCCGACAATTTTGTTAATCTGTATATCATAGGACAAGTCGTTCGTGATAATTACTCCCAAATCTTTTTCGGATCCTACTTTCTTTACTTCTTTGGTTCCAATTGTATATTTTCCTGATATTCTGTTTTTGCTTTTTCCAAACTCCATTATGCTACACTTCTTAGTATTAAAGTCCACTTCCCATTTCTGACTCCAGTTCCATACCCTATTTAGGTCTTCTTGCAGTGCTTCACAGTCCTCATCAGTTTCTATTTTCCTTAGCAGTTTGGCGTCATCGGCAAAGAAGCTCATGTAGCAGTTCACGTCCTCATCCATGTCATTCATATAGATAGCAAACATTATTGGTGCCAGCACAGATCCTTGCGGTACTCCACTGATCACCTCTTTCCAGTCTGAATATTTTTCTCTGAGCACTACTCTCATCTTTCTACCAGTCAGAAAGTCCTCTATCCATTTTAGTAGGTTTCCCTGTATTCCTCCTATGTGTTCCAGTTTTTTTAGTAGTTTTCTGTGTGGTACTTTGTCAAAGGCTTTTTGCAAGTCTAGGAATGCACAATCAGCCCATCCATTTCTTTCTTGCACTATGTCTATTAGTCTTGAGTAAAAGCATATTAAGTTTGTGGAGCATGATCTTCCTTGTCTGAATCCGAATTGTCTTGGGTTTAATATGTCATTGTCTTCCAGATGTTTTACCCATCTATTCTTGATTATTTTCTCACAAATTTTGGCAATGGTGCTTGTTAGTGATACTGGCCTATAGTTGGTGGGTTCTTCTTTGTTTCCTCCTTTGTGTATTGGTACAATGTTAGCGTTTTTCCAGTCCTCGGGTATCTTTCCTTCTTTGAGTGAGCTGTTTATTAAGATGTGTATTTTGTCTGTTAGTTCTTCTTTGCACTCCTTTAGAATCCAATTTGCAATACCGTCCGGGCCATGTGATTTTCTGACATCCAGCCTTGATAAATGTTCTGATATTTCCTTTAGTGATGCTGTAAACTCATTCATGAGGGGAGATTTCTTGTTTTTGTCTATGTCACAATTCGGTATTTTCTCTCTGGTGAAAACAGATTTAAAGTGATTGTTCATGACTTCGGCCATCTCTAAATCTTCTGTGTATTCTATGTTTCCTTGGCATAGTTTCACCAATTCCTGTTTGTTTTTAAGTTTACCATTCACATACCGATAGAATAGTTTGGGTTGCTCTTTGCATTTGTCTATAATATCCTTCTCATGGTTCCTTTTCTCCTCTCTTCTCACATTAACATACTCATTTCTATAGTTAACATAAATTTGCCATTTGCTTTGTTTTTTGTCTTTTCTCCACTTTTTCCAAGCTTTGTCCCTTCTGTCTTTTGCCTCACTGCATCTTTTGTTGAACCAACATTTAATGTACTCTCTCTCTCGCTTTTGTCTTGGTACATGCCTGTTTACCCCTTCATTGTAGTTTTCCATCAATATATTCCATTTCTCTTCCACTGCTGTTTCTTCCCTGTAAAATATTTCCCAGTTTGCATTCCGGAAGAATGTCTTTAGTTTTGTAAAGTCTGTTTTGTTGTACCTCAGTCTTCCTTTCCTATGCTTTTCGTTCCTCTCTATGTCTATTTCTTCCTTTAGTATAGTTTCGATGAGTACATGGTCACTCTTTCCAATTGGTGTCTCATACTGGACTTTATGCACTATTTCAGGCTCTGTTGTAAATATTAGATCTAGTTTCGATGGCTCTTCATTATTTCTGTACCTTGTGTTTTCATGGACCCATTGGGTCATTGTGTACTCCATGGTCATATCTAGCAGTACATTGCCCCACGAGTCATCTCCTCCTTGCACTGTCATGCTGTCCCAACAAATTTCTTTGCAATTGAAGTCCCCCATAACTACCAGATTACCCTTACCCATTAGTATCTCATTGAGTGATTTTCTTGTGTCATCTAGCATTTTTTTATGTTCAATTTCTTTCCAAGCGCTTGTTTTTGGAGGCACATAAGTCACCACAAACTTTCTACTTTTCATATTCTTGCCTTCGACTTTTATCATGATCAATTCAGCATTACCTTTGCCCTCTGCAATTTTTGTCACCTTTAGGTCTTTCTTGGCCAAGAACATGATTCCCCCTCCCTGTTTCTTGTCCCTGTTTTTTATCCAGTAGTTGTATAAACCTTGTCCGATAACAGTGGATGGTATTTCACCTCTTAGTTTAGTCTCTACAATTCCCATTATGTCTGGTTTTGCTTCTAACAGATAATCATTGAGTTCGTTCAGTCCCGAAATTAGTCCGTCAATGTTGGTATAGGCCACTTTTAATTTTCTTCCTTCTCCCTGGTTTCTTCTTCCCTTGTTTTGTTCGTTTTGAAGCGCCATTGTCTTAATCTCAAGTCTATTACTCTCCACTGGAATTCTTTGCATTCTGTCTCCGATCTTTTCAAGTTTTTTTCCTTTGCTTCTTCTCTTAGCGCCCTTTCTTTTTCTAATTCCTCAGTACTCATTTCTCTTTTTATCCATATCTTATTGTATTTTTCACTCTTTGCCAAGTTACCTACTTTTTCAAATATGTCTTCTACTACCACTTGTGACCTTAGTTTTATCTTTAGAGGTCGATTCCTATCCTTAGTATAGCGACCAATTCTGTAAGTCTCTTCTAAGTCTGTGCCTGAATCACTATCTCCCCCCTGAATTTCATTAAGGATTTCTACTGCTGTCTCTTTTTCTTCTTTTTCTCTCATGTACCTCGCCAATCCTTGTTTTTCTTTAAGCCCATAAACCACAATACATTTCTTCCTATCTACTGTGTCCCTGACCCAATTTGCTTTTTCGTTAATCACTTGAATGATTGTGTCTTTTGCATTATCTTGCATTTGCTGCTTGACTATTTCTTTGAAAGCAATTTCTTTATTTTCAATATTTTCTTTCCACTTCTTAATTTCCTGGATACTGTCCCCACCTAAGTTTTCTTCGATCTTTTGTGTCAATTCTTGGAATTTGTTGTTCACTTCTTGCTTTAGATTTTCGCTATTATTATCATTAGTTTTCTTCTTTTCATTTTCATTCTTCAGTTCATTTATGTCTCTTTTCATTGTGTGTGTGTGTGTGTGTGTGTGTGTGTGTGAAAACATGCGTTATGATGATAATGAAGCAATTATTTTCACAATGTTATACGATTACAGAATGCTGTGACAATAATGAAGCACGTCTGTCATGATTAGGTTGTTGAATGTGACGATAATGTTTCGATTGTGCACTGTAATGTTGTAATGGAAATGGTTTGGGCTCTGTAATGCTGGCGTTGTTTCGCCTTTTATAGATTATGTACTCTCATTAATGTTTTTTTTTTTTTGTTTTTTTGTTTTTTAATAAAACGAAGTTGAGAATAATATTTGACATCATTCATCAAGTCATATGTCACCTTTCACTGAAGTATTCCTGTTGTGATATTTTTACCCTCCTTTTGTGCGTCCTACATACATCACTTCTGTTTTTGTTAATTTTCATACCATTTTCCCTAGTCCCGTGTTCCGTCTCTCCACCCGTAGTTGCCCTGTCGCAGTGGTTTTCAACCTGGGGTCCATGGGCCCCTAAGGAGTCAGGGTTCTACGATCGGGACCCCAAACTAAAAACTAGTGGTGTTTAGTGAATGCCAACTGATTCTATTCAGTGTTGAATTGGTTTCCAGGAGGCTAGAGGACAGCAATACATAAGTGTGGGGCACACGGGAAAGAGTGTTGAGGACCCCTGCTCCATCGTGTCAGCAATCACAACTGCATCGTAGAATTATAGAAAAAAATAGAATAGAAAATAGAGAAAATAGAAGTAGAAAATTGAAATAGAAGATAGAAATAAAACGTAGATGTAGAATTAAAAAATAAAAATGTCAATTAAAATAGTAGTATAAATAAAAATAAACAGAAAATAAACATATGAAATAAAAATATATACGAAATATAAATATAACATGAAAATGTAAATATGAAATAGAAATAAGAAAATAGATTATACAAACATGAAATAGAAATAAAAATAGGAAATAAGAAACATAATCTAAAAAATAGTATATATGAAATATAAAACACAGAATAGAAAAATAGAGAAGATATGTAGAAAACTTTCACCTCCACCCTTATGTCAGTTGTTTTTTTATTTACATATGACGACGTAGCCCGTCAAGCATTATTTAAAGAACTTGTTTTCGTGGCTGTGCTTTGTACAGGTTAAACAAGTGTACCTTCTTGAATTCGGAAGAGCAATGATATAAGGGTAAGATAACTTAGTGCATTTGCCACTCTTCAATTCTCGTTCGCACTGTATATGGTATTCCGAGCAAGGGTGGGTATTTATCAGAATCATTTTGAAAATGTTTGCCAATCTCACAGCTGCAATTACCAATACCATTGGCTACCTGTTATCATTCTAATGTATTCTGAACACCAGATATAAGTACCGCAAAGAAGTAGTAACGTCAGCAGCTATATATATAAAAACAAAATAAAAATTGTAGCACATTTTTACATTTACCAAGGGTTGGCACGAGCACAGAAATCTCAAGTTTGGTTTAACCCTTCAATTCTTGTTGCAGGAAGAAGATCTTTTCATTACAAACAAAACGATTTTTTAGTTTTTTAGATTGCTTTATAAATAAGGGAGATACGGCATTTTGAAATTTTCTGGGATTCCAAATTTTTGGCTTAAAGTAGGTACAGGCACAAAAAATAAATAAATAGATAAATGAATAAATAACCCTCAAATTTGTGTTGCATATGAAAGATAATTTCATTAGAAATTAAATACTTTTTAAAACTTTTAAATAACTTGAAAAATAAGAGATATTATTTTTATTGTTTTTTTATCCTGAATTTTTGGCTAGATTTTACCATAACAAAGTGTGAGAATTGAGGTAATTGGTAATTTGTAAAGATTTTGGTAAAGAAATATACATATTCTAAACCACTGGTCCAATTTTATTGAAATTTGGAATTCTTGGTTTTTATCACCTGAGCATGTCAAAAATAATTTGGGACATTATCATACCAAATTGACCTTTTTCATGGCAACTATTAAGTTGTCAATTTAGAGATTATCATCAATAAAATCCAAACCACTAGCCCAATTGACATGTGAAGGTTTTATGGATCAACAAATCATCTGAGCATGTCTAAAACAATGTAGGACCTTCCTTTTATACTATTCTTACTAATGCCTATCATGTTGCCATGGCAACTATTGTCAATTTGGAGATAATCATCCATAAATCCAAACTGCTGGCTCAATTGACATGCAACTTGGCATATGAAGGTTTTATGGCTCAACAAATCACCTGAGCATGTCATAAACGATGTAGGACCTTTTATGCTATTCTTACTAACACTGATCATGTTGCCATGGCAATAATTAAGACTGTACACGTGGGTCCGCAGGCAGCGTCACCATTGCAGTTGGAATTTTAAATATTGCCGCTGCAATTTTGAGCAACCTATTCAACTAGGTTCTCCTGAGTTTGACCTTGGTAGTGTTTGATGCATGCGCAGGTGGTTCAAAATGTTTTCCTGTTCGAAAAGTTTAGATTCAGTTCTTCAAAAATAGAAGGATTGCTGCTAGATGGCATCTGCCGGCAAAACCTGACAATCTAAAACTTGTTTTCCGTGGCAAATGCACAGCCGTATCATGAACAACAATCTTGATGTTACTCATTTCTGGGAAAGCAAGCTAAAAACATGAATATCACATTAAAAAGTTATTATATAGTTTTCCTTTAGATTTCCACTTGGAAAACTAAATTGCCATTGCAATGATCCAAATTTTTATGATGAAATCGGTGAAACTCCGTCAGTTTTTGAAAATGCATCTAAACTTCTAGGACAGGAAGATATTTTGAATCACCCGCATACAAGTTGAATGCTAACAAGGCTCAAACTGAGGAGAACCCATTCGAATAGGTTGCTAAGACTGGCAGTGGAAACGTTCCGTCCACGATGGTGGCACTGCCCGTGGATGTGCGCATTGCTACCAAGGGGTTAGATTAGGTTACGTCAGGTCTCACATTGGCAATTCTTACCTCTATCAGCTAGCATTTATCATTGAGTATTGTGAACTACATTTATAAGTACAGTAGTCCCTCGAATAACGCGGGGGTTAGGTTCCAGAAATTACCGCGTATAACCAAATCCTTGTATGCTGATATTTCATATTAAATACCTGGGTAAATCTTTAGCTTCGACCATGGGAGTAATATAGCAATAGAAAATTAAATATTAATTTTGTAAATTAAAATGTATCACTGTAATATGCAATTTTGTGTGCAGAAATGAAAAACAAAAAAGGTGCTAAAACAGATTTTTTAAGTAACGAAGTCGTGCACGACGAATGGTACGCCATGTTTGTTATGGTAGATGCCGACGTCGAAGATATGAAAGGATGATAAATTCGTCTGATGTGATGCGTCACTATAGCAGAAACAGGAGCAGAATGTGTCACGGCATGTCATTTTCACATTTTTTATGGTTCGCACAGAAGATTCATTAAGTCCGTATTCTCTGGCACATGATGCATAGGACACCACTTCTCAATTTGTCCAAAATGACTATTTTTTCTGATAACGTCATACACTTCCTTTCTCGCTTAGCAAAATTTCCAGCTTTTCCTTGAATCTTTGTCTTTGTTGGCTTAGAGGAGTGTATCGGTGCCATGTGAAGAACACGTGGAGGAGTAATGAACACGACTTCCAGAGCAATTGACCAGCACTACGAATGGTGAGAGACTGAGGAATGGGTCACCGCACAAGTCGCGGGAACAGGTACAATCAAGCGCACCTCTAATGGATTGTAACCAACAAACAACATTAACTTTACGAGTACATAAATGATCAAAGTGAGACAAAACAGTGTGGTGGTTTGGTTCGAACAAGCCAGGGAAAATGAAATTCACTTTGGTCTCTTATTCTAATCTCTTTGGTAAAACCACAACCCCTAGCCACTGGTTAGTGGATCTGATCAGTCGTAGCTGGACGGTGAGCCTAACGTCAGAGGCGGTGGCGGCTGATGACGGCGAGGCTCGATGGGACTGCTACAAGACTGGACGAGATGTTGTTGCTGCTGCCGTGGCTATTACTATTCTGCCCTGACTGGCCGCCGCTGCCCTATTTAAGGGTCGCTCGCGGCTCAGCGTAGTTGGCAAGAGAGGTCGCTAGCCGCTCGAGAGCCATTTGCTGGCTCCTGATTGGCTAGCTCATATTCACCTCTTGCCAACTATGGGAAGTGTGTGACCGCCTGTGGCTGCGTCACTACAACAGCAATAATGAAATATTGGAAAGTGGAATATAATCTAATAAATAAAAGTGGTTTCGTGTCTGTCTGTCAGACTTTTTTCTCGATTCAATCGATCGACTAATTTCGATTTCGACGACTCAACCTTACTTTGTAAATATTTCAGATTAAATTTGGCTCCAATTCATGAGTAGCATTCAAAGTAATTGAGCTTTTCGAACAAATATTAGCTATTTTTTTTTAATGAAAAATAGTCAGACTTTTTTCTCGATTCGATCGATCGACTAATTTCGATCTCGACGACTCAACCTTTGTAAATGTTTCAGATTAAATTTGGCTCCAATTCATGAGTAGCATTCAAAGTAATTGAGCTTTTCGAACAAATATTGGCTAATTAAAAAAATTTATAAAAAAAACAATATATAAGAAAAATAATAAAATACACTTGCCATACATACCATTGATAAGTAATTAAAATTGAGAATAAATTCGATAAAAAATTGTTTTTAAACGAGCTAATATCAATTTTGTCTTTATATTATACAATTTATTCTTTTAAAAATTTGTTAATTTTTTCGATCGATCCAGGTGACGCGATTCGAACTGCCCGATTTGTTGTTCGTCGAATCGCACTTAAGGTTAGTAATAAATGAGGTCGTCACCTCCTCATTCGCTCAATAAAACTGGTAATTATAGCGGTAGTGTTTCAGACTTGAATCCTTTTAGTATGGATTCTAATATCATCATTAACACTGTTAACAGTAGAAGTAGAAATAGAAAAATAAGTGAAAATTGTAATAGTAATATATATATATATATATATATATATATATATATATATATATATAAATATAATATATATATATATATATAAGTGAGATGGATGAAGAAGAAAAAGAGAGAATTAGGAATGGAAATAGGGAATATCAAAATTTTAAATTAAGAGTTTATCGAATTCATCAACATGCTGAGATCTCAGGGGCGAAGCCCCTTTCTAACAAAATCTAGTAATAAAATAAAATGAAATGAATATAAGTAAAATACAAAATATATACAGTCGTTCCTCAGATAATGCGATTTATTGTAACGCCCCGGAGGTTGACACGTGACCTCAGGCAGCCACCCACGGCTTTCCCCTCACCCCACACCCTTGTTTGAGCAGTTCCCAGTGTACATAATGACCGCATTATATGAGGATCGACTGTATATGGTAAAATAGAAAGCAGTCACCACAAATGTTTGCGATGTTGCCGCGTGTGTGCGTATGCGTGCCCCACTCGGCGCGAATTTTAAAACAATTCTCTACATTTGAGATGGTCTTGAAATAAAATCCGCGTTATTTGAGGGACTACTTTAGTGCAAATTTATATTTATTTTGGCAGCAATTTTTAGAAAATTGAGACTGGCAAACATTTTTGTATGTTACAGAGATGTTCACTGTTCTCACAGCTGAAATTCTTACCAATATCATTGGCTAGCTCTTATCATTCTAAGTATTTTGAGCCCATATGTAAATACCTCAAATTAACGTGATCCGGAGTATGAAAATGAATAATTGATGAAGTTCACTCTGAATTCATTGTGCACTGATGGTGATAGTCTTGTGAGTAAAAACTTTCTTAATATTCACTTACGTAATCTTACATAGATCCTGGATGCAGGTCATATGACCTATATGTCTAGATCACTTCCAGCTTGTGTAGGTCAGGCTTCTGATTTGTGTACTCTGTGTCCTCCCCCAATTGACCTCTAGTATAAAAGTGTTCCTATGGGAAGTGTCCATTTGAGTTGTAATGTGGGACAAGCACACATATCAACTTCATAAATGTATTGGAAATACCAAAAATGGTTAATTGGTCATTCTGATGGTGGGTGCTCTGACCCATTCATATTTTTCACCACAATGTAAGCAAAGACATGGTTGCTGGATCAAGTCTCTGATTGACACAAGCCACTGTCCATCCAACCTATGTACTGGATATAGGTGCTGATATTAGTACATCTGTCTGTACTGTTATTATGTTTTTGTATAAAGTGTTCATATGGGAACTGTCCATTTGAGCAGAAATGTGGGACAATCTCTAGTTAGAGCAAAGCTCATAGAACATCCAACTTGACATGAATTAATGCTAATAGTCAGGGACACCTAAACTAAGAGAGCACTAATATCAAATGAAAATTACACAAATAGAATTGGGATTTTTTTTTTCTTTCCTTACCCATTATTATCAAATGAGTGTCACAACCAGAAAGGAAGAAATCATAGGTTTCCTTAAAGACGACCAGGTATTTGTATATAATTCTAAGTTTAAATGACCTGTAGATTTTACTGAATGTGACGAGAAAAGATATGGATAATACCTCTACAGTTTCCTAGATAAATTTTATTTACTACATTTTGTTAAGAATAATAACACAGGTACACCACTTGCCAGTGAATATTAAATGATGTGACTTGCATTACTTGTTTGAGTCAAATGAACTGAATATACTTTCCTCAAGTTGGTCATGTTTAGATTCAGGTCTTATGGAGTTATATTAAGATATGACTGTTGTGGCCAGCTGGGCCATTGTCCACTCCCAGATGTCATGACATGATGAAAAAGCTATGGCAAAATTTGAATGGTTCTGGTGGAGTGAGTATGTAGTTTTAGGATGATTTTCACCTCATTTGTAATGAAAAAGTAGAATGGAATATGACATCACCGTATCTGTTAGTGTTCCTTCCTATTTTATGTTAGGCCATGGCATGTGCAAAGGGTCTGTTTAGGAACAAACTTGAGTATGAAATTGTTTGTGTACATAACATCCACTATCTCATTTGAGTATATTGCACACTTTCAGAGTTAGATGCTATTATAAATACATTTCTTTTTTTTTCTTTTTTCAGGATGCAGATTATCACCACTTCATTGGAAGAGCTATCTGTAGATTCCATACTTGTTATACAATGAAAAGGACCTAGTGTGACATCTGTGGTAAATTATATCACTAGTCATCTTAGATATCACATGATGACCCACACTGGAGGGAAGCCTTTCCAGTGTGACCTGTGCAGTTGTGCCTTCTCACAAAAGGGTTCTCTCACAAAGCATATGATGAGCCACACAGGAGAGAAGCCTGTCCAATGTGACCTGTGTAATGTAGCTTTCTCACAAAAGAATCAATTTTTCATATGATAACCCACACTGGAGAAAAGCCATTCCAGTGTGACTTATGTGATAAAGCTTTCACACAAAACTGTCACCTTAAAAATCACTTGATGGCCCACAGAGAAGAGCAGCCTTTCCAGTGTGACCTGTGTGATTCTGCTTTCTCAAAAAAGGATGTTCTCACAAAGCTTTCAAGGAAGCACAGGATAGAGAAGCCTTTCCAGTGTGACCTGTGTTTCTGCTTTCTCATGAAAGGGTTCTCTCACTAAGCACATAGGTAAAAATAACAGTAAGTATGATTACAAGTTATTTGGAAATTCGTTAACAAAAGTGAATAGTGAAAAAGATCTCGGTGTAATTATCAGTAACGATCTCAAATCATCCAAGCAGTGTATTTCAGCCTCTGAGAAAGCAAATAAGATTCTAGGACTGATTGCACGATCTTTTGACTTCAAAAGTCCATCACTCATTAACAAGCTATATAAATCGTTAGTTCGTCCACATTTGGAATATGCTGTTTCCGTATGGTCACCAAATCTCATTAAAGACGTTGACAGATTGGAAAAAGTACAACAGCGAGCCACAAAACTGATTCCAAATATCAAAAATAAATCGTACGACAATTGACTAAAACATATGAATCTGTTTTCCCTAAAAAAGCGTAGACTCAGAGGTGACTTGATACAGGTCTTTAAAATTCTAAAGGGAATTGACAACATCAAAAGTGACAAAATTTTCACATTGAATGAGAATCAGACAAGAAACAATGGTCTCAAACTGTCCGGAAATAGGCTCAATTTGGAAGTGGGTAGAAACAACTTAGCCAACCATGTAGTGTAGAGGCAGTACAATGTAGTTCAGTTTGAAGCTTTAAAAATAATTCAAATAAACACCTAAGCAAGATGCTGTAATGATTATTATTCATTTTGTATTATTTGTTTTTGTTTTATCATTTGTCTGCTTGATTCTCATTTATTATTAGTTATATGTCAATTCATTATTATTTAGTATTTACCTGCTTGTTTGTTGTTTGACAATGCCTATGCCTTTATTTATGTATTTTATTTGATACATTATTATAGTTTTTATTTATTATTATTATTAGGATTCTTTTTTTTTTTTTCATCCGATGTAGATATGGACCAAAAGGTCTCCTGTCGGCATGCTCCGCCTTTGTAATCCTTTGTAATCCACACACAAGAGAAGCCTTTCCAGTGTGGCCTGAGCAATCAAGATTTCCCATTAAAGAATGACTTCAAAGATCATGTGATGATCCACACAGGATAGAAACCTTTCTAATGTGACCTGTATGATTCTGCTTTCTCACAAGAGGGTCATCTTAAGCAACATATGAGAACCCACACAGGAGAGAAGCCTTTCCAGTGTGGCCTCTGTGATAAATCTTTCTCACGAAATAATCACCTCAAAGCTTACATGATGATCCATGGAGGAGGGAAACCTTTCCAGTGTGACCTTTGCAATTCTGCTTTTTTACAAAAGGAATATCTCACAAGGCATATGAGGACTCACACAGTAGAGAAGTCTTTCCAGTGTGGCCTGTGTGATAAAGCTTTTTCTCATAAGAGTTATCTCACACGGCATATGAGGACCCACAAAGGAGAGAAGCCTTTGAAGTGTGACCTTTGTTATTCTGCTTTTTCATGAAAGGGTATTCTCACAGAGCATATGAGGACCCACACAGGAGAGAAGCCTTTCCAGTGTGATATATGTGAATCTGCTTTTTCACATAGCAATCTCAAATGACATAGGGCCCACACAGGAGAGAAATCTTACCAGTGTGACCTGTGAGTTTCTGCTCTCACAAAAGGATGTTCTTATATTGTATATGAGGACCCACACAGGAGAGAAGCCTTTCCAGTGTGACCTGTGTGGTTCTGATTTCTCACAAAAGGGCTCTCTCACACAACATATGGGAAAGCACACAGGTGAGAAGCCTGTCCAGTGTGACCTGTATGAATCTGCTTTCTCACGAAAGCGTTCACTCACATTGCATATGAGGACCCACACAGGAGATAAGCCTTTCCAGTGTGACCTGTGTGTTTCTGCTTTCTCATTAAAGTGTTCACTCACATTGCATATGAGGATCCATACAGGAGAGAAGCCGTTCCAATGTGACCTTTGTGATTCTGCTTTTTCAGCAAAGTGTAATCTCGCACAGCATATGAAGACCCACACAGGAGAGAAAACTTTCGAGTGTGACCTTTGTGAGTCTGCTTTTTCACAAAAGGGTACTCTCACACAGCATATGAGGACTCACACAGGAGAGAAGCCTTTCCAGTGTGATATGTGTGAATGTGCTTTCTCACATAGGAGCAATCTCAAACAACATATGAAGACCCACACAGGGGAGAAGTCTTTCAAGTGTTGCCTGTGTGATAAAGCTTTCTCACAAAAGGGTTCTTTCACACACCATATGAGGACCCACACAGGAGAGAAGCCTTTCCAGTGTGACCTGTGTGGTTCTGCTTTCTCACAAAAGGGTACTCTCAAAGAGCATATGAGGACCCATACAGGAGAGAAGCCTTTCAAGTGTTACCTTTGTGATTCTGCTTTTTCACATAAGGGTACTCTCACAGAGCATATGAGGACCCACACAGGAGAGAAGCCTTTCCAGTGTGACCTCTGTTATTCTGCTTTCTCACAAAAGGGTGTTCTCACTTTGCACATGAGGACCCACACAGGAGAGAAGCCTTTCCAGTGTGACCTCTGTTATTCTGCTTTCTCACAAAAGGGTAATCTCAGAAAGCATATGAGGACCCACACATAAGAGAGAACATTCCTTTGTGACTTGTGCAATTCTGCTTTCTCACTTAAGGGTCATCTCAGAATGCATATGAGGAACCACATATGACAGAAACCATTCAAGTTTGTTTTGTGCAATAAAGCTTTCTCACAAAAGAATCACTTCAAAGATCATGTGATGATCCACACAGGTGAGAAGCTATTTCTTTGTGACCTGTGTGATGCAGCTTTATTAGATATATATATATATATGTATATATATATATATATATATATATATATATGTATATATACTGTATATATATATATATATCACTTCATGAACCACACAGGAGAGAGGCCTTTACAATGTGGCATGTGTGCTAAATCTTCCCCATGAAAGAATCAGCTCAAAGATCACATGATCCACTCAGGAGAAAAAGCCTTTTCAGTTTGACCTTTGTGATTATGCCTTCTCACAAAAGAGTCGTCTCACACATATGAGGACCCACATATGAAAAGTCTTTCCTCTGTGGCAAATGTGATTCTGGTTTCCCACTAAAAAGTCATCTCGTACAGCATATGAGGACCCAGATAGGAGGGAAGACTTTCCAGTGTGATTCCACTTTCTCATATAAGGGTTTTCTCACAAATCACTAGTGTGGCCTGCATGATAAACCTTTCTCACTAAAGAATCTCATGTGATGATCCACACAAGAGAAGATTGACCTTGACCTTTGAGATTATACTTTCTCTGAAAAGGATTCTCTCACACAGCATATGAGGATCTACACTAGAGAGAAGTCTTTCTAGAGTGAGCTTTACAATTCTGCTTTCTCACTAAAGAGTAATCTCACAAAGCATACAAGGACCCACACAAGAGAAGCCTTTCTAGTATGACCTTTGTGATGAGGCTTTCTCACAAAAGGGCTATCTCAGAAAGCATATGAAGACCCACAAAGGAGAGAAGCCTTTCTAGTGTGACTTGTGTTTTTTTTTTCTCTCTCTCTCAAATGCTCTCCCAGTATATGAGGACCCACAATGGAGAGAAGCCATTCGTGTGTTATATAGCTTTCTCTTAAATGAGTTATCTCACAAAACATATGAGGACCCACACAGGAGAGAAGCTCCTGTTCAACCTGTGTGGTGCAGCTTTCTCACAAAAAGAGTTCTCTCACACAGCATATGAGGAGCCACAGTGGAGTGAAGCCATTCCGGTGTGACCTGTGCAGTGCAACTCTCTCACAGAAGAATCGCCTCAAATATCATGTGATCCCCTGCACAGGACAGTAGCCTTTCCAGTATGACCTGTGTGATTCTGCTTCTCACAAAAGAGGTCTCGATCATCACAAGATGACTAATAGTGCACACAGACATGGTTGTATTCTGTAATCTGTAGGTGTTTGTCAGTTTACAAATGTAAAAAAACATTATTCAAATAACAATTGCATAGAACTGTTATTTGGATATGTTTATTAGAGTGAGAAGCTGCAAATTACTGTATATGGAAATTCAATAAATTAAGTTAGTGTGTATGAAGAATGGGTGAATGCCAAAAACAAGAGAGAAGAAATAAGGAGTTAGAAAATAAAATCAGTGTTGAGAATGAGTAATGGACTTGTGTGGTTTGGATGGATGCCATGCAGAATGTCTGAAAAAAGGAGGTACTGGGATGGTGGACTGGCTGGTGAAGTTATTTAATGTTTAAGAGAGGGTAGACAAGGGGGACAAGTGTGAGTGTAGTAGTTTGAGAGGGATCAGCTTGTTAATGCTTCATTTAGCAGATTAGGATAGAAACAGAGGGAGTAGTTGGTGAGGAAGAGTGTGGGTTTAGGACAGGTAGGGGTTGTGTAGATCATATATTTGTGGTAAGATAGGTGAGAAAGCTATAGGAAAAGGTAAGGATGGTTTTTGGGCTTTTATTTATCTGGAAAAGGCATCCATCTGTCTCATCCTAGGACATCCCCTCATGTTCACTCCTTCCACTTCTGCCTTCCACACCTCTTTTACTAATCTTCACTCATTCTTTCCATGTGTCCAAACCATCCTAATATTCTCTCATTAACCATATCTCCCAACTCCCTTTCCACCCCTGTTCTCCTCCTCACCTCCTCATTTCTCACTCTATCTAGCCTAGTAACCCCTATCATACTTCTCAGACGCCTCATCTCAAACACATTCAAACTCCTTCTCTCTTCCTCTCTTATGTTCCTTGTTTCTGCCCCATACAGTGCTGTTGGCACAATCACTCTTTCATACAATCTTCTCCTAGCATCCATTCCCAAATGTCTATTTCTCATTACACTTTTTAATCCCCCAAGGCATTTACTCACTTCTCTCAATCTACATTCTACCTCCACCCCCACTCCCATTCCTGCCACATTCAGACCCAATTATCTAAAACTGTCCACTTTCTCCAGTCTCTCTCCCTTAATACTCACTTCCAGTTCTGTTGCCACTCTCTTGCCTTGTACATCTCATCACCTTACTTTTACCCACTTTTATCTTCAACTTCCTTCTTTCACACACCTTCCCAAACTCTGTCACTAACTTCCTCAATCCCTCCTCTGATCCTGCTATAATCGCTGTGTCATCAGCAAACAACAACTGGCTTATCTCCCATTTTTCTCCATTTTCTTTAACCATCTCCAATCCCCCACCCACTACCCTTGCATTCACCTCTTGCACCACCCCATCAATGTATAAATTGAACAGCCAGGGCAACATAACACATCCCTGACGAAGTCCCACCTTTACCTCAAACCATTCTCTCTTTCCATTTCTAATCCTAACACTCTCATAAAAACTCATGACTGCTCTTAACAGCTTTCCTACTATCCCATATATCTGCAAAACTACCCACAGTGCCTCTCTGTCAACTCTGTCATAAGCCTTTTCCAGATCAATAAAAGCCCTCACACCACCCCATCAATGTATAAATTGAACAGCCAGGGCAACATAACACATCCCTGACAAAGTCCCATCTTTACCTCAAACCACTCTCTCTTTCCATTTCTAATCCTAACACTCTCATAAAAACTCATGACTGCTCTTAACAGCTTTCCTACTATCCCGTATATCTGCAAAACTACCCACAGTGCCTCCCTGTCAACTCTGTCATAAGCCTTTTCCAGATCAATAAAAGCCCCAAAAAATATCCATACCTATTCCTATAGCTTTCTCACATATCTGTCTTACCACAAAATCTGATCTACACAACCCCTACCTGTCCTAAACCCACACTGTTCCTCACCAATTACTCCCTCTGTTCCTCTCCTAATCCTCTTAATCAAGATCCTCCCATAAGCCTTTCCAACTACACTTTACAAGCTAATCCCTCTGAAACAGCCACACTTACACATCTCCCCCTTTCCCTGGTAAAGTGAAACTATACAGGCACTCCTCCAGTCCTCCGGCACACTACCCTCTCTTAAATAAACATTAAATAACCTCACCAGCCAGTCCACCATGACTGTACCTCCTTTTTCAGACATTCTGCATGGTACCCTTCCAACCCAGGTGCTTTACCTGCTCTCATCATCTTAACAGCTGCCTTCACTTCATCTTTCTTTATTTCTCCTCCATTTTCCTCACTCATCACAGTCATTTTCTTAGTGCTTCCCACTGCAACTACCTTTCCCTCCCTATCCTCCTTCACATTTAACAACTCCCTAAAATACTCTGCCCACCTTCCTCTCACTGCCTTCTCTTCCATTATCATCTCTCCATCTACACCTTTTTCCTTTTCTTCTTTACTTGATTTACCTCCTTTTCCTCTTTTAATTTCTTTTCAAATTTTTTTTTATTACTTTCAAAATTTTCTGTCGTACTCTTACCCCATTCACATCTGCTCTCCTCTTTGCCTCCTTTATGTTATGCTTGACTTCTCTTTACTTTGTATCTCTCATATGATTCCCTCATCCTAATTTGTAACCAATCTAATAAAGCCTGCTTCTCTTCTACACCCTTCCTTTCTTCCTCATCTCACCATTCACTACCCTTCTATTTCCTCCTGTCCTCCTTGTTCCACACACCATCTTTGCACACCTGGTGACTCCCTCCTTGAACAATCCCCATTCCTCCTCCGCTCCTTGTTCTACTCTATCCTTTACTCCCTCCCACTCATCTCTCCACCTTTTACTTATGCTCCTTCTCCTTTTCTTTCTCATTTAAGCAGTTCACTCTAAGTACCTCCCTACCTTCTGCCTTTTTCCTCTTTCTCCCCTTAGAACATGTACATCCTTAACTCTTTCTACTGTACTCCTGGTTACCACTATATAATCCATTAACATTCCATCTGCCATCCATTCATCCACCACACTCACCCATGTGTACTTATGCTTGACTTTCTTCCTAAACACTGTATTTGGTGTTATATTTAAATACATAAAATTAACATCATCATCATCATTGGGAGCGATTTAAAAAATAAATGAGACTGGCAAGAATCTTTATATTTATCTGCATGTATATCCTGTATGCATACATTGTTATTGTTTCTACATTGTTAATGGGGGATGGGGCTCCATTTTGTCTTCTGGAGTATGAAAATGAAGAATTTATGAAGTTCACTCTGAATTCAATGTGCACTGATTGTGATATTCTTGTGAGTAAAAGCTTTCTTAATATTCACTTACATAATTTTACATAGAGACTGGATGCAGGTGATATGACCTATATGTCCAGATCACTTCCAGCTTGTGTAGGTCAGGCTTCTGATTTGTGTACTCTATGTCCCACCCCAGTTGACCTCTAGTATAAGTTTCCTCAAAATTATATTTAGTCTCTTGATTCAGCAAGAATTGATCAAGACTCCTTTCAAATTGTACTACAGCAGAAGCCTGATTTAATGAGTTCCCGAATAGAGGAAGATATAACAGAAGTTTAAAAATAACTAGGGGGAATATCATGGAAAGTTTGGATAAGTGAACATGTTTCCATTAAACCAAGCATCTGCCATTAGTTGTAGTAATCCCTGTTAATTGTGGGGTTCATGATCTAAAACTGGATGAGATAGGTGAAAATTTGCTATATAGAAACAATGCCCAAAAATATTAATCTTCTTAGTCTAAGCACTCTCACACTCTTTAAAGATTTCAATTTATATAAACACTTCTTTTAAACACATTCTAGAAATACTTAAGCACATAAGAAAACTTGTAAGCCTAGTAATGTATAGAGAATATGTGTGCATAAATACAAAGTAAAAATATACAGGTTGAATCTCCCAAACTCGGCTATCTAAGACACAGCAATGCTTAGAACTCAGCTGTAAATACATGTTTTCTAAAACTCAATAGGCCACCCAAAAAACTGCATTGTAGTTCCTGGTATGGCTACCTGGTGTTGCCACAATTTTTTCTTGCCACCAGTTTAGGTGTGGTGGTTTGTTGTATATATATGTACTGTATAAGTATATATGCATTTATAAATACAG
The DNA here is from genome assembly GCF_046742065.1 of Oratosquilla oratoria. Classification (NCBI taxonomy): domain Eukaryota; kingdom Metazoa; phylum Arthropoda; class Malacostraca; order Stomatopoda; family Squillidae; genus Oratosquilla; species Oratosquilla oratoria. The sequence continues at coordinate 65,452,835 of NC_134788.1, read as the reverse complement.
GGTATTTGGGATGAATTTGACACTTTTTGGAAAGGAAAGTAAAAGTCACATCTTGGTCAAAATTCAAAGTGCATCTCTTAGAGGATCTTTTACCAAATACAGCTTACTCAAAGAAGCCACCTTGAGCCTCCACCACGGCCTACAGGCAGGACTTGAACCTACAGCATGCAGCCCTCACGGTGTCCTTCAAGAGACATCTGAACGCCAGTTTGATCCTGGCAATCAGCTCATCCTTGGTGTTGCAGGCAGTACAATTGGTGTCTTTTTCAACTGTGCCCCACATGTAACAGTCCATGGGGTTGCAATCAGGCAAGTTGTGGGCCAAATGTTGGGACTGGTGAAGTTGTAGAAGTTCTCAGACAGCCACTTGGATTTTGCCAGAGGTGTGACGTGGAGCTGAGTCCTGCTGTCACACGTATGGTCTTCCCACAGCTACCCTCCCCCCCCCCAGCACTTGACAACAGTGGACAGCAATTCAATATACCCATCTGTAGTGAGTCTGAGTCCTTCTTCAAAGATGTGGAGTGGCATGACATGGGTTTCACTGGAAACACCCAAAGACCATCACAGTTTGAAGGAACTTGGTCTTCATGAAGTGCAGGACTTTGTGCAGACTGTAGGCTAGCCACCTGTTGTTCTGTGCATTGTAAAACTGATCCTGGCAGAAGTTCTTCTTGTCCGAGAAAAACCAGAGCATCCCCAGCTTGACTTGGTGTTTGACCTTGTTGAGAAGTTTCTTAGCTTTTGTAAGGTTATTCTCTTGGACCTTGGTGGTGAGTAGTTGGCCCTTGTGCCTCTTGTATGAGGAGTAGCGAAGATCCTCGTTCAGTGCTTTCTTCATAGTTGCCACTCCCACACCCATCTCTCTTGCCAAAGTCCGCATCGCCTTGCCTGGATCTTGCCACACCTTGTTTTGCAGCTTCTCGATGAATTTCATTGTGCAGAGTCAGAACACCTGCTATGTTCTTGCTAGCCACTGCTTCTACATCTCTGTCACAATTCTCCAGCTCACATCTTATGGCCTTTGCAGTATTCAAAGAGTACTGAGCTGCAGCTAAGTTTTCCCAATTTTTTTTAATCTGGTGTGAATCATCATGATACAAGTCACTCTTTCCCAATATTCCAGTGATTTCCAGTCATCCATGCTCTCTAGCTCTCACACCCACCAGTAGTCCACAGAATCAGCTATCCATTGCACTTTACTACTGTTAAGTCCTTCAAATGGTTCTGAAATGACCGAAGATGAAATTATTATAAAATTTATCGTGAACACCCTGTATATACATACAAACATATATATATGCATGTACATATATGTATACAGTACAATATATATGTATACACGTGTGTAAAGATTGACAAATACGGAGGTGAGGCATAATTGATATTTATACACCCATTGCAGTAATTAGCTGCTTGGTGTGGTTTGATTTATTCTAGAATTCCATCTGAAGGCTAAGGTAGATGGAGGAGTGTCATAGCCTGTGTTTAAATCCCTATCTTGGATCACCTTTACCATATTTCTTGAGGGTATTTGTAGGGGGTAATCTAGTCTCTCCCACTGGATACTTAGCAGCATGGATAAAGTTACCTCAGTTTCCCTCATATTATGCCACAAACCAGTAAGGTGTAGGGATGTGGTGAACTTTGGGAGCACATTGTACAGCATCATCGAAGAGATTGGAACAATAATAATTCTGTCAACTACATTGTTTGATTGATCTTGGCAATTAGGTTGTCATCTATAAGGTGCAGTGAATTTATTACCTTGTATGCAGTTTTGGCAGCATTACCAGATGTAAATGTCACATAGAATGGATTAGAAAGACAGTCACCATTGTATTTGAAAAGGATGGGGGAGAACTGTTGCAAAAGGCTTGAGACAAGAGTGGATAGCATAGTGTAGTAAGGATGTATAGATGTTGATTATTTGAAGGATGCCAAGACAGGACTTCACAGGTGACCTACAGGGTCTTCCAGCATGAAACAGTGGCAGGGGGAGTATGAGCTTCAGCCTGCACATATCTAACATGACCATTATGACCAGAGAGTGATATCTCAAGGGCTTGGTCAACTGCCTATTGAAGACCAGAGGATTTTTAAAGTGTATCCATGGAGGTATTTTGTGATATACAGTAACTGGCTCCAGGAGCCAAGGGCAGCCGTATACTGGAACTACGAGGGGAGCAAGAACTGGTCATCATAAATGGGGTACCTCATCCCCCATGGGAGCTACTTATTTTTAAAAGTGGTTCCTTATGATTCGAATTTTTTTTCGTAAGATAGCTAATACCTCTCTCCACAACTAATCCCAATCCATACAGCAAAGGATGACCTCATCAGGTGGCCCATATGGGCAGCCTAGCTCCCTCAACTGCGACCTTGCTAGCATGGGTGGCCCTCTCCCTGTAAGGAAGAGCTGGGACTGAAGCCCTCTATAGTCTTTCTTGCCAGGTCATTGGGATGTGCACCCCCCCCCACACACACACACACACCACAACAACAAGGTGTTTCCCATTGCAGGAGAACAACTAGGCAAATGCAAGACTAATGAAAAGGTGTTGGATAGGTGTATGCTTTGACTGCCACCTCCCTAACAGGAGGAAAGGTCCTATTGGTATGTACTTACAACTTGTACACTGGTTGAAAAGTGGCTCATGTTGGAATTGATCTTGTAACTGTGTGTTTACATTGCAGTAAAACAGTATGAATGGGCTGGAGCATACACTATTATAATGACCAGTTTACAATTTTCAGTTTCCACTCTGTATTTACCTAGTTGTAATATACGGGAGGGGAGCTATGCTTGTGGTGACCCGTCTTTGTATCTCTCCGCATCAAATTTTATCTTAAAATCTTGTATAGTGTTAGCACATACTGTTTTGTTGTCTAATTTGTTGCATGTATTTATCACTCTGTGTGGGAAACTGTTCTTTTTCAAGTTTTTTCTATAACTATCCTTTTTCAATTTTTTTCCGTGTCCTCTTGTTTTACCGTTTTCCCATACTAATAGGTCGTTCCTGTCTAAAACTTCCATTACTTTCATTATTCTGTAGATAGCAAATCTCCTCTTTCTCTTCTTTGTTCCAGAGTTGGTAGGTTCAATTTGGATAGTCTTTGCTCATATGTTAGTTCGGCGAGTGTCGGTGCTAGTTTGGTTGTCGCTCTTTGTAATCTTTCTAGTTTCGTAATATTCTTTTTGGTACTGGGTGTCCAAAGTGATGCTGTGTACTCAAGTTTTGGTCTTATTAGTGTAGTTAGTATTTTCCTTATCATTTCTTCGTCCATATAAGTAAATGCCACTTTGATTGCTCTCAATAAGTTATAGGTTTCTCCGAAAATCTTCTTTATATGCTTATCTGGTTTCATGTCCTTTCCAATCATCACTCCAAGATCTTTTTCATAGTTTTTTTTTCTTCCCCAATTCTGTAATCTTTTGATATTCTGTTTCTACTCTTTCCAAATTCCATTATACTGCATTTCTTAATATTGAATTTTACTTCCCACTTTTGAGTCCAATTCCATATTGTGTCCAGATCTTGTTGCAATGAGTTGCAGTCCTCTTCCATTTTTACCTTCTTAAGTAATTTTGCATCATCTGCAAAAAAAATTATATAGCACTCCACGCCTTCATTCATGTCATTAATGTATACAGCGAACATGATCGGGGCCAGTATTGATCCTTGCGGGACACCGCTTTTTACTTCTTCCCAGTTGGAGAATTTTTCTCTAATTACAACTCTCATTTTCCTCCCAATCAGGAAGTCTTTCATCCATTCCAATAATTTTCCTCTGATGCCACCTTTTGACTCTATCTTATTTATTAGTTTCCTATGAGGTACCTTATCGAATGCCTTTTGCAGGTCCGGGAAAGCACAGTCTGCCCATCCATCTCTTTCTTGTATTATGTCTACTAATCTTAAGTAAAAGCAGATCAGATTTGTTGTACAGGATCTCCCTTGTCTAAATCCAAATTGATTTGGGTTCAGTATAGATTTTTCTTCCAGGTATTTAACCCATCTGTTTTTGATCACTCTTTCACAAATTTTTGCTATTGTACTTGTTAGTGAGACTGGTCTGTAGTTAGATGGATCTTCCTTATCACCTCCCTTATAAATTGGTACAATGTTTGCTTTTTTCCGGTCCAATGGTACTTTTCCTTCTTTAAGTGAGGATTTAATTATATCATATATTTTGTCAGTTAATTCTTCCATGCATTCTTTCAGTATCCAGTTTGCTATTCCGTTGATATGATGTGTGTGTATGACCTAATAGATAATCAGTGACCAATAGTAATAACAGTTGAGTGGTGATTGGTGGTTAGTAGTTTGGTTACATAGATTGGCACTTCCTTGAAGCCAGGCATGCAATGCAGTATTTTGCCATGGAAGCTGCATGTCGCTGGGGCACTTGAAATGGAGTGAGGTGTGTGTCACTAACCACCAACTGACTGCGGTTAGTATTGGTCACTGAATATCTATTTGGTTGTAGCAGTATCATATCTATACACACACATATCAACTTCATTAATTGTATTGGTAATCCCAAAAATGGTTAATTGGTCATTATAATGGTGGGGGCTCCAACACATTCATATTTTTCACTACAGTGTAAACAAACACACAGTTGCCAGATCAAGTCTCTGATTGACACAAGCCACTGTCCAACCAGTGTACTGGATATACGTGCCGATGATAGTACATCTGTCTGTACTGTTTTATGTTTTTGTACAAAGTGTTCATATGGGAAGTGTCCATTTGAGCAGAAATATGGGACAAGCTTTAATTAGAGCAAAGCTCATAGAACATCCAACTTGACATTAATTACTGTCAATAGGGAGGGACACCTAAACTGAGATAGTACTAATATAAGATAAAAGTGCCACAAATAGAATTTGGATTTTTTTTCCTCCCCCATTATTATCACACAAGTGTCACAACTAGAAAGGAAGAAATCACAGACTTCCTTAAAGATGACCAGGTATGTGTCTATAATTCTTCATGTTTAAATGACCTGTAGATTGAAAACGTTTTATACAAACAGGTATTTTACTAAATGTGATGAGAAAAGATATGAATAATACCTCTACAATTTCCTAGATAAATTTTGTTTATTACATTTTGTTAAGGATAATAACACAGGTACACCACTTACCAGTGAATCTTAAATGGTGTGACTTGTATCACTTATTTGAGTCAAATGAACTGAATAAACCTTCCTCGAGTTGGTCATGTTTAGATTCAGGTATTATGAGCCCAAACATGGTTTGTTATGGAGTTATATCAAAATATGACTGTTGTCACCAACTGGGCCATTGCTCACTTCCAAATAGCATAACATGATGAGAAAAGTTATAGCAAAATTTGAATAGTTCTGGTGGAATGAGTACACATGTAGCTATAGGATGATTTTCTCCTCATTTCTAATGAAAAAGTAGAATGGAATATAATATCACCATATCTGTTAGTGTTTCTTCCTATTTTATGTTAGGTCATGGCACGTGCAAAGGGTCTGCTTAGGAACAAACTTGGGTATGAAATTGTTTGTGTATAAAACATCCACTATCCTGTCAGAGTATATTGCACAATTTCAGAGCAAGATGTTATTATAAATAATTTTTTTCTTCAGGATGAAGGTAAATTTCACCACTTCATTGGAAGAGCTATCTGTAGATTCCATATTTGTTATACAATGAAAAGGACCTAGTGTGACATCTGAGGCACAATTCTATCACTAGTCATCTTAGATATCACATGATGACCCACACTGTAGGGAAGCCTTTCCAGTGTGACCTGTGCAGTTGTGCCTTCTCACAAAATGGTTCTCTCACAAACCATATGATGAGCCACACAGGAGAGAAGCCTGTCAAATGTGACCTGTGCAATGTAGCTTTCTCACAAAAGAATCAATTTTTCATATGATAACCCACAATGGAGAAAAGCCATTCCAGTGTGACTTATGTGATAAAGCTTTCACACAAAAGTGTCACCTTAAAAATCACTTGATGGCCCACAGAGAAGAGCAGCCTTTCCAGTGTGACCTGTGTGATTCTGCTTTCTCAAAAAAGGATACTCTCACAAAGCTTTCAAGGAAGCACACAAGAGAGAAGCCTTTCTAGTGTGACCTGTGTTTCTGCTTTCTCATAAAAGGGTTCTCTCACTAATCATATGAGGATCCACACACAAGAGAAGCCTTTCCAGTGTGGCCTGAGCAATCAAGATTCCCCATGAAAGCATGACCTCAAAGACCATGTGGTGATCCACACAGGAGAGAAACCTTTCCAATGTGACCTGTGTCATTCTGTTTTCTCACAAGAGGGTCATCTCAAGCGACATATGAGGACCCACACAGGAGAGAAGCCTTTCCAGTGTGGCCTCTGTGATAAATCTTTCTCACGAAATAATCACCTCAAAGATCACATGATGATCCATGCAGGAGGGAAACCTTTCCAGTGTGACCTTTGCAATTCTGCTTTTTTACAAAAGGATTATCTCACAAGGCATATGAGGACCCACACAGTAGAGAAGTCTTTCCAGTGTGGCCTGTGTGATAAAGCTTTTTCACATAAGAGTTATCTCACACGGCATATAAAGACCCACACAGGAGAGAAGCCTTTCCAGTGTGACCTGTGTGATTCTGCTTTCTCACAAAAGGCTGCTCTCACACAGCATATGAGGACCCACACAGGAGAGAAACCTTTCCAGTGTGATATATGTGAATCTGCTTTCTCACAAAGGAGCCATCTCATACAACATATGAGGACCCACACAGGAGAGAAACCTTTCCAGTGTGACATGTGTGGTTCTGCTTTCTCACAAAAGGGTGCTCTCAAAGAGCATGTGAGGACCCACACAGAAGAGAAGCCTTTCCAGTGTGGCCTGTGTGATAAAGCTTTCTCACAAAAGAAATATCTCACACAGCATATGAGGACCCACACAGGAGACAAGCCTTTCCAGTGTGACCTGTGTGGTTCTTCTTTCTCACAAAAGAGTGCTCTCACATTGCATATGAGGACCCATGCTGGAGACAAGCCTTTCCAGTGTACCCTTTGTGATTTTTGCTTCTCGCAAAAGGGTAATCTCACAAGGCATATGAGGACTCACACAGGAGACAAGCCTTTCCAGTGTGACCTGTGTTGTTCTGCTTTCTCACAAAAGGGTACTCTCACAGAGCATATGAGGACCCACACAGGAGAGAAGTCTTTCCAGTGTGGCCTGTGTGATAAAGCTTTCTCACAAAAGAAATATCTCACACAGCATATGATGACCCACACAGGAGACAAGCCTTTCCAGTGTGACCTGTGTGGTTCTTCTTTCTCACAAAAGTGTGCTGTCACACAGCATATGAGGACCCACACAGGAGAGAAGTCTTTCCATTGTGGCCTGTGTGATAAAGCTTTCTCACAAAAGAGTAGTCTCACACGGCATATGAGGACCCACACAGGAGACAAGCCTTTCCAGTGTGACCTGTGTGGTTCTGCCTTCTCACAAAAGGGTACTCTCACAGAGCATATGAGGACCCACACAGGAGAGAAGTCTTTCCAGTGTGGCCTGTGTCATAAAGCTTTCTCACAAAAGGGTAGTCTCACACAGCATATGATGACCCACACTGGAGAAATGCCTGTCCAATAGCATGACCTGTAACATGGAGCCTTCTCACCAAAGGGAGATTTGAAATAGCATGTGATGTCTTATGTGGAAAGAAGCCTTTCCACCATAATCTGTGGAATGTAGCTCTCTCATGAAGGAGTAATATCAAATGGAATATAATGATGAACACAGGAGATGCCTATCTACTGCTGCTTGTATGATGCAGTTTTCTTGTAAGATGTTTTCAAAAGTCATATAACCCACACGAAATAGAAACTTTTCCAACATGATATTGCATTGCACATTTCTCATGAAAGATTGGAGTTTTGTGGGGAGATGTTCATTAGATTCAAACCTAGACCTATGGGATTCGAGGCAGAAATGAATGTGACATACTTCTTGAATAAGAAAAAAAAAAAAGTCTTATACCTGGCTACAAAGTTCTGTATGAAATTGTTATGATTTATTTAATGATGCTGTGGTGAACTTATACTAGTGAAGTAGTAGTGAATGTTTTATAGGACCAGAATATCTAAAATCTGTTCATCATTTCAACCTATATGCGTTGGAAATGGTCTAGTTTAAGTTTGAACTAATATGATATAGAAACAGTGGACTCCTTGATTTGTATAAAACAAATGAAATAGGTAAATAAATGATTGTGGTATTAATCAGTATTGTGAAACCACAATAAATAAGACAAAACTGAAATACAATTGTGTTACATTGACTAAATGTATGTCTTACAGGCCACACTGACCTTGTCCCGTGTTGTTTCAATCCAACCATGACATGAGACACACAAGTGAATTTAATTGTACTGTAAAGGAAGGAAGCAAGAGTCGTTAGATAACATCACCAATTCCAACTTATCATACCTAGCCTCAAATTCATATACAATTCCAAGTTAGTGTATATTTTTGACTTGCAATTATCACATTTGAATTTGAATTCATGTTTTGTTCCAGCTTGGGCTGTACCACCTAAGCTATTCCAAGTATTTATGCATCTACATGGAAAACTATTTCTTCACATCCTTTAGACATGTAGTCTTTCATAATTTGTTCTCATGACCTCTTTAAGCCCTCCTAACCTTAAGAGATCTCTTCTGTCAGTGTAACCTATCCTATTTAGTGACCTGAATACTGTAATCATATCACCACTTTCTCTTCAAATTTTCAAAGTTGACAGAGCCAGTGCTTTTAATCTTTCCTCATATGAGATGTCTAGTATTGAAAGGGGATAATGCCACATCACACAGTATGAAATATGGTTCTTAGAATGTTTGATGTTAGGAGACAAAATGGGTTATGCATGATGCCAGCATTTTTCCCTTTCTCTTCTAGACGCCTAATATGGTTTATCTGGCAGGCTGGAGACCAGTGTATTTTCACCTAGTTGTATTTACCTACTTGTATTATATGGGAAGGGAGCTATGCTCATGTGACCCTTCTTTGTATCAATCAGCATCAAGTTTTTCTTAAATTCTTGAATAGTATTTGCACACATTATTGCCTTATTTAATTTATTCCAGGTATCCACCACTCTGTGTGGGAAGCTATTCTTTTTCAGATCTCTGCTCTAATTATCCTTTTTTAGTTTCTTTTCATGTCCTCTTGTTTTTCTATTTTCCCACTTTTAATAGATCATCTCTAAGATTTCCATTCCTTTCTTGATTCTATAGTTGGTAAATCTCATCTTTCTCTTCTTTGTTCCAGAGTTGGTAGTTCCAATTTGGACAATCTTTGTTCGTATGTCAATTTGGAGAGTGTTGGTGCCATCTTTGTTGTTGCTCTCTGTATTCTTTCTAATTTCTTTATATTGTTCTTAGTTCTGGGTGTCCATAGTGTTGCAGCATACTCCAATTTTGGTTTTATCAGTAACTAATATTTTCTTGACCATTTCCTCATCCAAATAGTCAAATGTCACTTTCATCAACCTTAGTAGGTTGAGGGTTTCTCTAACTATTTTGTTGATATGTTTGTCTGGTGACATGTTTTGGCTAATTATTACTCCTAGGTCCCTTTCTGAGCTCACTTTTTTGACTTGTTCCTCACCAATTTTATAATTCCTTGATATTCTATTTTTATTTTTCCAAACTCCATTACACAACATTTCTTGATATTGAAGTTAGGTACCTACTTTTGACTCAAGTTTTCATGGCCACTTTATCCAATGGGGCAAAGATAGTTCAAGGAATTGATGATGTCTGGTTCTTTGCTTAGTAGCAGATCTGACCTTGTGGGGATGTCAGTTCCTCTTATCCAGGTCACTTCCTTTATTCATTGTGTTCTCCATTGTATTACTAATTTTGTCAAGTGAAAATGTGAGCACTGAAGAAAGGGACTCTTCTTTCTATAGAGTAGTGTATGAAAAGAGATTGTGACTTGCTATCATAATGAAGAAAGAAATGAGGACACAGGATGTGTGGTAGGGGGTCCAAATGTCTACATATGTTGACAAATTTGGATAGTTTATTCTCACAACTTCTCCTCACAGAAAATCACCAGTTGCAAAGGAAATCTGTCACAGTGTGTTCAGTAGAAATAGAAACAGGTGAGAGAAAATGCATTGGTGTACAATGAGCACAACAGTTTGTCACAGTGAAAAAGAGATTAATATAGTGCACAGTGACTTGAATATTTTTGTTTAGTCGCCTGCTTTCATATCCAAAATTACTACTTTTTCTGTGACTTTATTACAGACCACTATATGATAACTGATTTTTTCCTAGGCAAAATGGTGACTTTTTGTGACTTTATTACCTGACACCCACAATATAGCCAAATCTGGATCAATATAACAACTTAAATCTATGTATTATGATTGAATTGTAAGGACAGATTCCAGGTTTATAAAAAAAAAACAAAAAAAAAACAGCACAGAAGTATGATGACTTATTACAGCAATATAAAGTACCAACAAAAAGAGAAAAAATCAGAAAGTGTTCCTGTCCAATTGGTACTTGATAAAGCTGTAACAAGAAAAATGTCATAATAAATGCTTTGTCCTCACATGGTGTTCCTTTAGATAGACTTTTTGACAACTGCCAATTGTATAGAAATTCCAAATTGAAACTTACATGAATGTATAATAAGTGTACACATGAACCAAATGTACACATTGGGAGTTTTCATCAAGGTTGCCTCAGTGTAGGTTGTTAATGGAGAATCCCCAGTGGAGCCACTTTATGAGGACTCCCCAATGGTGGGGGCTCTTAGCCCTTTTTTTCAGTGGAGCTTTCGTCATGGGGTTTGGCCAGCCAGAGAGTTAACAGGGTTTCCCAGTTGTGAGAGATTTAACATTGTTACCCCATTGGAGTTTTGTTCAGGCTTCTAAAGTAGGTACTCCCTTACGGGAACCTCCTTGTCATGGGGGGGTGTTGTTATATAGACTTCAAGCCAGACTGTGCACTTCAATAGGCCCATAAATATTGCTCCATGTGTCTGTTAAATTGAATCCCTACTCACCATACCTAGACCTACAAGGGGGGACATTTTTTTTCAAGTGAGGTGTACCATGTTTGGTGTAATACATTTCCAAACCCCACCTAAGCCCAATGCTATGACTTTAGTTAGTTTAATCAGAAACTAAACTGGTACGAGACACGGTGTGGTCGATAGTTGTTGACTGATGATTTGGTGATATCTTAATTTGAAATGCATATACATTTTTTCTGTGTATCTTTATTCGTTTTGTCGGGAAAATCGAATGGACCGGCAGGTTAGTCCAAAGATGAGCCCTCCAAAGTGAATATTAATTTTTGTCATACTACCCATTAAGCTTAAGGATTTTATGTACAAATATAGAACAAATTATCATATTCAATTCCTCTTGCAACCCAGTATTGTATATTTGAAAATCATGTTCATAAAAAGGATAAAAATATTAAAATTGTTATTGAACCTTCGTCACCAGTGGATTGCCACAAAGCTCGGTATACTGCCCTCTACTTTTTCTCATTCTTATAGCATACATCAATGAACAAGTGAAACTTTGGTTGTGGTTTCTCTTGCTGATGATACTCATACATTTAGGACAGTATCAACTAAAGTGGAGGCTGGACAGTTACAAGAGAACCTCTTAATACTGTATTCATAGGCAGAGTACATTGGTCTTATATTAACAGCTGATAGATTAAGACCAGACCACAAGAAGGTAAAATCCATTAAGGAGTTTTCAGCCCCTCAAGATAAGCAAGAACTACTAAGATTTCTGGGAATGATTAATTGCTTAGGAAAGTTCATTCCAAATATGGCTGATATCAATGAACCTCTTGAGAGGTTTGCTGGAGAAGGGAGAAGATTTCAAGTGGGAAGGAGCTCAAGAGACATGTTTTCAAAACTTAAAAACATGGTCAGTGAAGCACCAGTTTTGAGATTTGATATTTGTAAGCCACTTTGATCATTGATGCATTGAGATATACTGTAATGGCATGTGTTTTACAAGAAGATCACCCTATTGCCCATGCTGCCATGTCCCTAACCAAGACTCAGAAAATTGTTTCCAAAATAGAGAAAGAACTCCTAGCTATAGATTTGGGAGCAGAAAAATTTAATTTTTATCAGTATGGTAGAAGTAAGGTACTGTAATTATAGACACTGACCCTTAGAGAGTATTTTTAAGAAATCCCTGTCTTCAGTCCCTCTGAGGTTACAGAAAATGCTTCTAAGACTTCAGAAATATTCACTGCAAGTACAATATAAGGCAAAGATATGTAATGTATATAGCTGATGCTCTGAGTAGAGTTAGCTGGGCTGAGGATATGCAAATTGAAGATATAGAGGTTCAAATAAATTTTGTAACAAATGAACAGCTAGATGCTGCAGGTAATTTAGTTTCTGAAAGACACTACTAAGTGTATTTCATACACTTAGAATATTTATTTTAGAAGGATGGCCTGATTATAAAAGAGACATTCGATGACCCCAGAAGTAAGGAATGCTCGCACGTCGGTCATATATAATGAAAGCAGTTAAATTTGCATAACGCCGCAATAATACACATATATTGTCCTCATTTCAGATGGGGGAGGGGGTTAATGGTAGGGCTAGCGCTGATGGCTGACAAATTTTTAGACCTAACCATTAAAAATTCCATTTCATAAAATTATTTCAATGCGTGTTTTAAATTTTCAATTTGCTCATTTCAGTTGGGGGGACTGATGGGGGGCTAACCAAGTCCCCCCTTGGCGCCGCCGCTGGTTGCATTATCCTTTTCAATACAATATTCCATAAGATTCTTGACGGGAAAGATGTAATAATATGAGAATTCTATTTCTTACTCTGATTTGATAAATAACAGTGTTACTGTGGTGTGAATGAGGTGAATATGGCACAGATAGGGACGCGCGGTTGGCACCCCTGGGTGGGGGTGGGGGTGGGGGGTTGTGAAAAAGCGCGAGCAGTGGTGACCCTGGGAGGGGGGGGATGCCCGCGGATCTGTGCGCCTGGGCAAGTGTAGTGAGGGCCACGGATGTGTGCATGTCTGTGTGAATGGGATGAAAGGGGGACGCGGCTTGGCTGTCTTACAAGTTAGGCGGTGGGAAAAATAGCATAGGGACTGTGTGGTGTCAATCCAAGGAGGGTTAAAGACTGAAGCAGAAGCAACTGCAGGAGCGGGATTTCTACAAAAATAGAGTAAATAAATTGCCGTTTTAGTTGACAAGCTATTTAGGCACCAAGATGGGCGAGACGACGAGCTCCAGGGAGCTATTCAAGATGAACAATATCACCTTAAGGCCGTTTGATGGAAATGGAGACGTAGCCAGGTGGCTTAAAAAGGCGGAGTTGGTAGCGAAGCTTACGGGAGTGACGGACGTGGCCAAATATATTGCCCTTAATCCAGAGAAGGACGTGTTGGCCATCTATCTGAAAATGGCTGCCGATTATCAATTGGATGCGGGGAAGGTTAAGAAAATATTGAAAGAGGCTTTCGGTGAGAGTCCGTTTGATGCGTTTGGTCAGCTGCAAAGAATAGGCTGGGCAGGCGAGTAGGTTGATGTGTTCGCCAACGAAATTAGAAGGTTAGCTGGCCTCTTGACGTTCGAGGGCGAAGGCTTGGAGAAACTAGTGAGGATGGTGTTTGTGAATGGTTTTCCAGGTCGCATATCCACTGGACTACAAGGAATAAACAGTGCGGTGACGGCGAATATGGACGAATTGATAGCCCACGCCAGGCTCCTGACGTGGATGTCCGGCTAGGGGGAAGACGCCCGAAGGTGCTAATAGATACCGGCTGTTCAACCACGACTGTGATGACCGACGTGGTTCAAGAGTTCAGACAGGGAGATGTGGCCCTGATGACAGTCGACGGGAGAGAGACAAAGTGTGAAGGTGACCAGGAAATTGAAATGATGGTCGAGAGCAGTCAGATACTACTAAGAGTGCTCGTCATTAGAACAGTTAGAATGGGAATCGACGTGGTGCTGGGAATGGATGCAATTACTCAGCTTGGAGAAGTCACGTTTATCGCCGGACAAGTGAGGATTGGAGCGATACGCGACTCGAGCACGGGAGAATGAACGAGGACCCGGCTGAGGCCGCAAGTGGACGTAGGAATGGCAATGAGGGCCGTGGAGGGCAGTACCACCGCAAAACTTAGCCCTGTCGAGAGAGCGGTGCCTTGCACGATTGAGGACGAAGACTTCCTGGTGAAATTTGATGGCCAGAAGTGTAGAGTGGTATCTGAAAGAAGGCTCACCTCTTTTGAAGAACAAAGTCGACTGCTACAAGCAGACTCTCAGAGAGGGGGTGAGGGACGACTTTGACCCCGAAGTAGAGCGGTGGATTGATGGTGGGATTTTGAGTCCTTGGGAGGAGCCGGTGGAGGGTGGAATCTTGCCCTTGATGGCGGGCAGTGGTACAGCCAACCGAGAACTAAACCAGTTCGTGAGGTGTCATACTGGCGATGATTTTGTAGACTTGTGTAATGAGACCCTACACAGATGGCGCCAAATGAGGGGAGCGTCCACGATTGTAGACCTGCGGGCGGCTTACCTACAAATTCACGTGGCGAAGAAGCTATGGAAGTACTAACTAGTAAGATATAAATGTAAAACGTATTGCTTACCAGACTGGGGTTTGGGCTGTGCTCAGCCCCGAGGATCCTGAAGACCGTATTGGAGAAGACTGAAACGATGAAGAAGGGCACTGACTCATACCTCGATGACATACTAGTGTGGATGGTAGCGTGGTAGGTATCAGCGACGGACGTAGTGGAACATTTGGCTCGGTAGGTACGGATTAGTAGCGAAGGACCCGGGACCGGTGGAAGGGAGAGCGGTGTTGGGACTGCGACTGGAGAGAGACGGGACTGGAAACCTGCTGTTCAGGAAAAGCAACGAGATCCCTAAGGTTACGGACAAATGAGCAAACGAGAGCTCTTCTTTCTGTGTGGCAAATTGGTGGGTCACTACCCGATCGCCGGTTGGCTCAGTGTAGCGTGCAGCTATATTAAGAGGCGGTCAGGGTCGAAGGATTGGGGAGAGAAGGTTGATGAGGCCACGCTAACGATGATACGTGACGTCGTACAGCGGATGAAACATGATGATCCAGTGAGAGGACAGTGGAGCGCACCACAACAGGGCCCAGGCGTAGTGTGGTACGATGGAGCTAGTAGCATGGGTGTAGGACAGTTGCTCACCGGATAGTTGCTCACCGTACAATTGCTCACCGGACAAGTGACAAATAGGACATTTGCTCACCAAAGGATTACTTTTTTTTCTACTTTTCTTGAATTTAATAACAAACAATATACAGGTTTTTTTTTAGTTATATTGAAGTTTATTACAGCAATAAGGACACTACATCGAGACTTAGTATTTTACTGTTGGCTGGTAAAATATGGCTTGTGATTTTACTTATGAAATCTTCCGAGTGCTTGATGTGAGACATTGAAAAACATCCTACAAACGGCGACAATATTTTCGTGAGCCATTTTGAGGTCTTGTTAGTGCAGGATTTCCTACTTGATATTATTGGTCTAAAAGGGATGTCTTCTTTATGAATTTTTGGGAGACAGTAAAAGTCTGGTAACTGTGGATTAATAACTTTCAGCTTTTTAAAAATTTCTTTACCTACAATATCACGAGCACGTCTGTTAAAATCAGAGGTCGTGTTCTTTGGTGGATTCTTTGTCAGTTGTTCGTATGTATCTCTGTCATTTAACCCATTCAACTCCGATGACAAGATGTCTTGTCATTTGGTCAAATAAAACAAAAAATCAAAAAACACCAAAATGTTTGATCAAACACCAGAAAAATATGACGTCAATCCTCGCTTCGCTGCGAGCGAAGCGAGGATTGACGTCATATTTTTCTGGTGTTTGATCAAACATTTTGGTGTTTTATGATTTTTTGTTTTATTTGACCAAATGACAAGACATCTTGTCATCGGAGTTGAATGGGTTAATAAGTCGGAAATTTTACTTTCATAGTCTGAATTGACTCCTACCCCTAACACTTCTAGTTCATGAGCTAGAAGTGTTAGGGTAAGGAGTCACTGAAACCAACTAAAACATTGCATTAGATTATATTGTAGAGTTTGATAAGTTCTTGGCCTCTAACAATTATGATAAAGATTTACTTTATCTGTGCCAGGGGTATGCTGTAAGAAGTCAGTGTCTTCCTGACTTTCTAAATGCAGTTGGCCACACCATTAGACTGGACTTGTAAACCACAAAGGACAATGAACCCACTTCAGTAATGCACCAGTTGTAAAACTGTAATCACTATATATTGATGGAAGAAATTGGTATTGAATTTTATGATTAATTAAAAACTTATATATGAAAGTTTGTATATTGTTTGTGTATTATTGCTGTAATAAATTTCAATATAACAAAAGAATCCTGTATTATTGCTGTTATAAGCTTCAATATAACTAAAACATTCTGTATATTATGTTATTAAGTTTGTATATTGTTTGTATATTATTGCTGTAATAAACTTTAATATAACTAAAAGCATCCTACATACTATTTGTTATTAAGTTCAAGAAAAGTAAAAATAATCCATTGGTGAGCAAATGTCCTATTTATTACTTGTTCGGTGAGCAACTGTCTATACCCGTAGTAGCATAGCAACGGGCGTCGTCTTGGAGATAGCAGGCGTGGTAGACGAAGATGGAGCGTGTCAGCGAAAAAAAAAAAAAGGATAACTATCATCACATCAACGTATTGGACGCGGCTATAAAGGGAGTCAATTTTGCTTTGAAATGGGAGCTGCGTGAGATCGAAATCAGGACTGACTCAGCCACAGTAGTGGGGTTTGATGAACTCAGTGCTAACGGCTGAGAAGAGAGTACGCACGAAGGGAGCTGAAGAGGTCCTTGTGGAATGCCGTCTTGGGATCCTGAGGGAGTTAATAGACGAGTTTGGCTTGAGGATAAGGGTGAGGGATCGTAACGGAGGTGAATTCACGGAACAACGCCTCTGTCGAGGGAGTGCCGTGACATATTTTGGATCTTCGTCGTGTGGTGAATGACGAAGAAGATGAGGAAGAGAGTCACGACTTGGTGGTGAAAGAGGGGGCGGTGTCGCGGAGACCCCGCCGCGACAAGCGTCCTTTGAGATGGCTGCAGGACTATGAAGTGGGAGATGGAGGAGACGAAGAATGTGTTGATCTCGAGATCAAGGTGTGTGTGTGGGGGTGGGGGAATGTGGCACAGACTGGGACGCGCGGTTGGCACCTCCCAGGTGGGGGGTGGGGATCAAAAGGCACGAGGAGTTGGTGACCCCAGGAGAAGGTGGGTGGGGGGGGGGACTGCCCGCGGGTCAGTGCGCGTGGGCAGTGTAGTGAGGGCCACGGGTGTGTGCATGTCTGTGTGCGTGGAATGAAGGAGGGACGCGGTTTGGCTATGTTACAAGTTAGACGGTAGGAAAAATAGCATAGGGACCGTGTGGTGTGAAGCAAAATAACCACAACAGAAGAGAAACTTATAGACAGTAAGTACTTTCGTATATTACATCTAAAGACTAATTGAAAGAGATATAGAGTTGTGTTTAAGTGTATCAGGTAGCAACCGTAGGAGGGAGACAATACAAGGAGGGTGGGGTGGGGGGTTGACCTTACCTCCATCGACCTGACCAACACATATGGTAGGTCCTGGAGCTGCAGCGTCTACGTCGTGGGACCACCCCCCAACCCCAAGAGTTGGGGGCCAAACGGCAGCAACCACCCCTGGCCACCGGCTCTACGCAGGTGGCACCGATCCCCAAGAGGAGCTACGCCTACCTTGGGGAGTACCACAATCCTTTTTCCCAACATGCAATATTACGTTTTTTCTGCACCGAGGGGTGATTTTCCGGCGATCACCCCTCTTCTACTTTTAGCTGGAGATGTAGAGAGCAATCCTGGGCCCACCACAAAATACACATGCCCAACATGCTCTAAACCCATTACTTCGAGCAGACAGACAAAGGGCTCAGTTCAGTGCAATATGTGCAAAAACTGGGCCCACCTCACTTGTACAACACTTGCTGACACAAACCAATACACAAACACTTGGACATGTTCTACCTGCCCTCCAGTAACCCCACTCCCACCTCCTCAACCACAGCCAGCACCCTTACCCACTCCCAATTTCCCTTTGCCCTTACCCCCGATTAGTACTCCCCTTCCTTTGTCCCCGTTCTCTCCGGTCCCCCCCCGCTGACCCAGATCCTACACCTTCCCCACTCCCACCCCAACCTCAACCCCAAACGGCAACATACAACACATACAAAACACACAACATCAACATATTACAACACAACATTGACGGTATTAACACGAAAAAACATGAACTTGAACACTTTCTTAAACAACACAACATACACATTGCGATTTTACAAGAAACAAAACTAAGACACTCACACAAAACACCATCATTTCATAATTACACCACCATCAGACAAGACCGGACTGACGGCTATGGCGGTGGACTCATCACCCTGATCCACCACTCCATCTGTTTTGTGGACACAAGTGCCACAACCAAAATTCTCCTCCCTACCACAGATAACACAACAGAAATCCAAATCCATTCGAATCCGCACAGGCAACAATTCAACACTGACAATAGTTAACATGTACATTCCCCCCCAATCATCCCCCACAGTTCCAGACACCTTCAGGCCTCATTTTAGCCAACTAGCCTCAATCCCCAACCTGATCATGGGTGGAGACTTCAACGCCAAGTCGTCTGCCTGGTATGTCGACAACCCTGACACAGACAGAGGGCTTGATATACAGACTCAGTTTGACTCATTGACTATCATGAACAACACACATAATCATACACATATCCCACACCAAGCCCTCTACACTCCCTCCTCTCCTGATATCACCTTTTGCTCCCCCTGCCTAACCCCAACAACATCATGGAGAGTGGTCGGAACCCTTGGCTCTGACCACCTTCCAATCATCATCACCACCAAAACAAGATGCACCCCAGTCGCCCACAGACACACTTACACCAATTACAAGAGAGCTAACTGGGAAGCTTTTATTGAAGAGACAGAACAACATTTTGAAACACTTAATAGTACACCAATCACAAACATAAACAATGCTGTGCACACTTTTAATACAATCATACAAAATGCAGACAAGAGATACATCCCTAGAGGCAACAGAAAATCACACAACCCCAACTTCACACCAGAAATCCAAAGCCTCATCAGACAACGTGACACACTTAAACACGGTACCCCCACACCTATCCCTCAAAACATAGCAGACCAAATACAAACACTAAACACTGTGATTGCCAATAAAATACATGAACAAAAAAACACAAAATTGGCAAAACTTTATCAATACACTTGATCACAAAACAAACACCAGCAACTTGTACAAAACACTCAACAGCATTACACTATCCAACAGTAACACTACACGCTCTCACGCAGCAATAATCACAACAACAGATAATCTACCCTCAAACAGACAACAAGCAAACGCACTCATACGTCATTTTGCACAGACAAGCCATCTCACTTCTCACCCTGACGACCGACGCACCATTCGACGTAAGAAAGACTTTCCCACAGACTCAGACTATATACCCTTCATAGACAGTCAGACAAAACTCATAATACATAGTCTCAAGCACTCATCTGTCTGTGGCCCTGATAACATAAGCAACATCCACCTAAAACACATTGGACCACAAGGTATACACGCACTCACAAACATTGCAAACTACAGCTATTCACACAACACTATACCCGACATCTGGAAGCATGGTAAAATAATCACCATTCCCAAACCTAACAAAGACCCAACAATCCCAACATCGCACTGCCCAATCACACTTCTCTGCACCCCCTCTAAAGTCATTGAACGCCTAATACTTCAACTTGTCACACCACATATTCCCCTTGCTGACTCACAACACGGTTTTAGGCCACTACACTCCACAAACACTCTCCTGACAAACCTCACACAAAGAATTTTAGATGGCATCAATTCAGATAGGCCCCACCAAAGAACACTTCTTATAACATTAGACATTAGTAAAGCTTTTGATGCTATCCCCTGCCACAACCTAACAAATAAAATATACAACACAGACATGCACAATAACACCAAAAGATGGCTGGGCCAATTATCTGGCAGGTAGGAATGCTTACGTGTCATATAATGGCCAATCATCGCACATCAGAAACATTAAGAACGGAGTACCACAGGGCTCAGTTCTATCCCCCCACACTATTTAATCTATACATGCATGACTTACCCACGCCAGACACCTCAGAAATACAAATCTCTTCCTACGCAGACGACATAACTATCACATGCACACATCGTAACACAGACAAAGCAGCAGAAATAATCCAGCCATACCTTGACACACTCAACACATGGTTCATCACAAACAGACTCAAAATAGCTCCAACCAAATCTACAGCAACACTTCTCACCAACTGGACCAAAGAACACAAATACATACCTCATCTCTACATCAACAACACTCTAATACCACACACAAACAACCGAAAATTCTTGGTGTAACATACGATACATCCATGTCTTTCAAACAACACATCACAAACATAAAAAACAAATGCACACCCAGACTTAACGCACTTAAGTCAATCACTGGAACAACATTTGGACAAAAAGAAACTAATATAACAATATACAAACAATGCATACCCTCAGTGATGAATTATGCGAGTCCTGCATGGGCTCCTAATCTCAGTGAGACACACCACAACACCCTTCAAAACATACAAAACAAAGCCCTAAAAACAATTACAGGCTGCACAAATACAACACCTACAGACCATTTACACCATGAAACAAGTCCTCAAAATCAAGGACCATCTCGACATGAGAGGCACACAAACACTTGCCGCAGCCACCACAAACACATTACACCCGCTACACTACATAGCAGAACACCCACACACACCAAGAAACATTAAAACAACACCCAAAGACCTTTATCACGCACAGATACTCTTTTCTCTTCCTCCACAACCACCAAATACCAGCCTCCGGAAACATATTCATAATCATATCACTCACCACTCCATTAACACACTGCTGCATGCCAGACCTCCTGATATCCACCCTTCTGAATCCTCTCTCCCACGAAAGGACAGAGTCCACTTGGCCAGACTGCGGTGCGGTCACCACCCAGCACTTCTAAGCTACCAGAAGAGGCTGGATGACCGCATTGTGAACAGCTGCCCATACCATACAACACATAATGGAAGACTGCATTATACACAATCATGCACGCAAACAACACAACATACGCTCTATAAAAGGATTTGTGGGAAAACCCAGTTTCGGCTATGGCATTCCTTGGGGAGATGGGACTGCTCGGACAGATAATCTAGGGAACAACAACAACAACAACACATATGGTTCAATCTGGCGGAAACATCTTGGTCACCATTTGGGTTACCAATTCGACCAAATTTAAAATGCCCATAGGTCAAGTTTATATTTTCTATCAAAAATGCCATGATATTAAGCAAGGTTCTATTACATTTCTTTCATGTAGGTTCTTTCCTTTGGCTAAAATCTTTTTGTTAAAGCCATGTTAACTTTAAAGGAAGGTATATCTCCTACACATAATTAAACTAACAAAAACACCTTAGTTATTATGGATAAAAGTGATTATGTGAACAAAGTAATTGGTCTATCATAAGATAAAAAAAAGACACTTATTATGAACTTGAAGATCCGTGTGACACGGTAAATAAGAATTTCCAAGCTTCAAGTGGCCCTTCGCTCCCAACCCACGACGACACTCGCAGGCTCCCACCCGGC